>NC_134816.1:41450591-41663091 GCF_046742065.1 Oratosquilla oratoria
GGGAGGGTGGAGGGGTGTGGAGTGTATTCAGGGATGGAATGGGTGGGAATGATTTTATGCCTTTTCCTTTTTGGCTACCTCCCTTGTAAGGGGGAAAAAGCCTTGGTATATGTATGTATATGTAACTAAATAATTCGTTTATGTATTTATGTATCTAATTAAACCCAAGGGATGGTTAACTGCTCGCCATAATAAAATCATTCAAGTAAAATATAGATTAATAGAATCTAGAAAAAAACTGAAAAATAATTAAATAATCTAGACACATTATAACACTATGTGATGACGAAGTCTCTGATGACGTCATGCTAAAGGCCTTATCACACTGGTGTATTTTTCCTCCGACAACTGGAGCAAATTTGCAGCTCGCAGCTTTTGGGAAAGAATCTAATATACTGGAGGTAAATCAATTTCCTCCAGCATATCAATTGACGTTTTACTTATTTTTGTTGAGAAAGCAAAATAGTCTGCCATAGTGATTTGGCGGCGGAAAAGTGCTGGAGGTCGGCGGTTGGTACCCCCGACAAATCGGAGGTTGGAGGAAAAATAGCCCAGTGTGATAACCCGTAAAGACTTGTCGGGAACTGCCAATTACATACACATATACACACACATACATACATACACATATAAATACACACACGTACATACACACATATAAATACATACACATACACACACGTACACACACACATATAGATACATACACATACACGTACATACACACACACACACACACACACACACACACACACACACACACATACACACACATACATACATACACACACACACACACACACACACACACACATACACACACATACATACACACACACATACACAGAATTACATACTTGATCTAGCAAGTTCTATGTGCATCACATCACGTTTTCTAAATTATCTGAAAACGATAACACACATTTATATTCAACCCCCACCAGCAGGGGTGGGGGGAGGGGGGGAGGTGAGGGGGGCAATTAGTATCAGACTTCAATATCCCCGCAAATATAATTAATCTCATTGATTATATAGAAAAAGAAACACACACACACACACACACACACACACACACACACACACACACACACACACACACACACACACACACACGGGAGGGAAATAGCTGTCGATCACGAGTCCAACACGTGATCCAAGGTCATGGTGAATCACACGCATACACAAACACACACACGCATACACAAACACATGCACACACGCAAACGCATACACACACACACACACACACACACACACACACACACACACACACACACACACACACACACACAAACTCTCTCTCTCTCTCTCTCTCTCTCTCACACACACACAGAGCTCTGAGCTCTCTTCCGGGAGGGAAATGACTGTCGATCACGAGTCCGACACGTGATCCAAGACCATGGTGAATCAGCACACACACACAACACACACAGACGGGGTAAATGACTTTGCCAGGGTAAAAGGAGTTTGTGTGTGTTAACTTACTTTATCCGAAACCGATAGTAATCGGCCGACTTAGACGCGAGAAGGCAGCCACTCCCACGGGCGCTCACTTCCCCATGCACCTCCGAGGAGGAGGAGGAGGAAGAGGGGAAGGAGGAGGAAGAGAAGTAGGTGGAGGAGGAGGGGAAGGAGGAAGAGGAAGAGGAGGAGGGAAATGAGAAGTAAGAGGAAGAGGAGGAAGAGGAGGAGTAGGAGGAGAAGGTAAAGGAGGAGGAGGAGATGGAGTAGGGGAGAGAGGAGAAAAAGAAGTAGGAGGAGGAGAAGGAGAAGGGGGAGGAGAAGGAACAGAAGTAGTAGGTAGAGGAGGAGGAGATGAAGGGGAAGGAAGAACAGGAGTAGGAAAGAGAAGAGGAGGAAGAGAAGTAGGAGGAGGAGGAGGAAGAGAAGTAGGAGGAGGAGGAGGAGGAGGAGGAGGAGGAGGTTCTGGAAGGCGTGAGAATGATCTGGAACCAAAGGGTGAGCAAGTTCTTTAGTCTGAGTTCGATTCTCACTAGAGAAGGTTTTAACACACACACACACACACACACACACACACACACACACACACACACACATACACACACACAGACACATGCACAAAATACATTGAACACACACACACATACATGCACAAAATACACTGGGTAAACTTACACACACATATACACAGAATACACTAGGTAAACACACACACATACACAAAGTACACTGGGTGAATACACACGCATACACAGACACACAAACACACAAAATACATTGGGTAAACATACACACCCATATACACCAAGTACACTAGGTGCACACACACACGCAAATGCATACACACACACACTCGCCCAAAAATACACACACACACAGACGTGCGTAGGAGTACAAAAGGAGCAGACGTGAGCTCCGACACACCACCACCTGTCGTCGTCGTCCAATGTTGTCATCACTGACGTGGGGAATAATCGGCCGCACAAATATTGACATTTCTTGACTGCCGTCTTGAGACAACTGTCACTTTGGCTTCCCGTATCATCCCCCCATACCCCCCCTTCCCCCCTTTCTTCTCATTTCCCTCCTCCTCCTCTTCCTCTTCCTCCTCCTCAGCTTACACACTCGTTCCCTTCTGCAAACACTGGTCTTTCGAGCGGGACAGTCTTAGTGTATTTTCAAGAATATTTTAATTGGACGAATATACAAAAAAGAACTGTATGTCTGTGAGCGATTCACCATGGTCTTGGATCACGTGTTGGACTCGTGATCGACAGTTATTAACCTCCCGCATGAGAGCTCAGAGCTCGTATGACCGATCTATGAGTAATAATGTCACCTTACACGCACACACATACACCCAACTCCCCACCCATGAGAGTTGGAGTAACACCCCGCAGCGCAGGGATACTGAAATTATTTCAGCCCTGGACGGGAGTCGAACCCGGACCGCCGTAGTGGCAGGCGAGAACTCTAACCACAACACCACGAGGTGTGTGTGTGTGTGTGTGTGTGTGTGTGTGTGTGTGTGTGTGTGTGTGTGTGTGTGTGTGTGTGTGTGTGTGTGTGTGTGTGTGTGTGTGTGTGTGTGTGTGTGTGTGTGTGTTTATAGCCACACAACCCTGCAAAATTCTCTCTGTCATTCCTTGCATAAGAACCTAAGAACGGAGGAGACTGCAGGAGACCGTAAGGCCTACACTAGGCAGTTCCATGTCCCTTACGATCATTTGCATCTTGCGGTCTCCGGATTTCTCCTCGTTTCCAGTCTACACGACCAAGGACACCCCGTTCTCCAACACCTCTTGCCCAGAGGAGACATCTCCAGACATGCACCCCAGAGGAGACATCTCCTCCTGACTGGCACCCCAAAGGAGATATCTCCACCTGACAGGCACCACAGACGAGACACTCCCCCCCTGACTGGTACCCCAGAGGAGACATCTCCAAACAGGCACCCCATAGGAGACATCTCCCTCTGACTGGCACCACAGAGGAGACATCTCCCCCTGACTGGCACCCCAGAGGAGACATCTCCCCCTGACAAGCACCCCAGAGGAGACATCTCCCCCAGACTGGCACCCCAGAGGAGACATCTCCCCCAGACTGGCACCCCAGAGGAGACATCTCCTCCAGACTGGCACCCCAAAGAAGACATCTCACCCTGACCGGCACCCCAGAGGAGACATCTCCCCCTGACTGGCACCCCAGAGGAGACATCTCCAAACAGGCACCCCAGAGGAGATATCTCCTCCAGACAGGCACCCCAGAGGAGACATCTCCTCCAGACTGGAACCCCAGGGGAGGCATCTCCCCCTGACAGGCACCCCAGAGGAGACATCTCCCCCAGACTGGCACCCCAGAGGAGACATCTCCCCTGACAGGCACCCCAGAGGAGACATCTCCCCCAGACTGGCACCCCAGAGGAGACATCTCCTCCAGAAAGGTACCCCAGAGGAGACATCTCCTCCAGACATGCACCCCAGAGGAGACATCTCCCCCAGACTGGCACCCCAGAGGAGACATCTCCTCCAGACTGGCACCCCAGAGGAGACATCTCCCACTGACTGGCACCCCAGAGGAGACATCTCCTCCTGACTCGCACCCCAGAGGAGACATCGCCCACTGACTGGCACCCCAGAGGAGATATCTCCCCCTGACTGCCACCACAGAGGAGACATCCCCTCCAGACAGGCACCCCAGAGGAGACATCTCCCCCTGACTGGCACCCCAGAGGAGACATCTCCTCCTGAATGGCACCCCAGAGGAGACATCTCCAGACAGGCAACCCAGAGGAGACATCTCCTCCTGAATGGCACCCCGGAGGAGACATCTCCAGACAGGCAACCCAGAGGAGACATCTCCCCCGGATTGGCATCCTAGAGGAGACATCTCCCCCAGACTGGCACCCCAGAGGAGATATCTCCCCCTGACTGGCACCACAGAGGAGACATCTCCTCTAGACAGGCACCCCAGAGGAGACATCTCCCACTGACTGGCACCCCAGAGGAGATATCTCCCCCTGACAGACACCCCAGAGGAGACATCTCCAAACATGCACCCCAGAGGAGACATCTCCAGACATGCACCCCAGAGGAGACATCTCCAGACAGGCTACTGGAGACACTGTCGATCTTGACATCAGTCAAAAAGACACACAAAGAATCCTCTTCGGGATCTTTGACTCCTTAATGAGACATGTGACCATCCATCCACTTCGGAGGAATTCCTCTTTTGGAGAGAATAACGAGCTAAGGGTTGGATGGCGGCCACACATGTCACAAACAGTACGAAGAGATATATTTAAAAAAAAAATGCACCAATGGTAACGCGTTGCACCTCATCTATCTTGCCTCAACTTCCTCAACTCTCTTGCCTCAACTTCACCCACGACTGCGTCTGCCTTAACATCCAAGCCGAGGATCTACTTGGAAATGGGCTTCGGAGCTTTTGTTAAACGTGCACCGAGGCTGTACAACAGTCAAGCGATGTTACAAAGGATTACAAAGGCGGAGCATGCCGACAGGAGACCTTTTGGTCCATATCTAGGTCGGATGCGAAAAAATCATAATAATGACAAATAAATAAATGAATAAATAAAAAATATAATAGTATAAATAATAAATAAAATACATAAATAAATGCATAGGTATAGTTAAATAATAAACAAACAGGTAAATAGTAGATAATAATAAATTGACATATAACTAATAATAAATGTTAACTAAGAAATTGAAGACGAACATGCTCAATGCATGCTGTGACCTAAACGAAAGGAGCATTAGGAACAACTACACACATATACCAGGAGCTTTTCCCCCCTTACATTAGAGGTAGCCAACTGCAAATACTAAAAGGAAGATGCAAGACAAAGCCCTGCAGAGCGCTGCAGGACCCCAGAAATTGACACCTCAAATAAAGAAGTCAACTAACTTCGGTACGATGTTGCCTACGCTTGTGTCACAAGACACGAGTGGGTACAAGATGATGCCGAAATCGGCATCTTCATATATATATATATATATATATATATATATATATATAATATATATATATATATATATATATATATATATACATATATATATATATATACATATTTATATATATATATATATATACATATATATATATATATACATATATATATATACATATACATATGCATAAATATACATATATATATATATATGCATATATGTATATATATATAAATACATATATATATTGTAGTTGTACACGAATTACCCCCGGATTCTGTGAACTAGTTTGATCACGTTTTCTGTTTATTATTACTCAGATTAAGAGAGAACGAGTAATACAGCAGTGACGTTATATCTTATTATGCGAGTAGTGTGATGCATCGTACATATCAAGGTCTAAGTAAACAGGTCTAACCACTTCCGACCGAATTTCGAAGGTGTTGGCGCAGGGTGTCCGTGACGTCAACTGGCTGCGCACAGTGGGGTTCGTTCGTACCATCGCTGTTAGTTGTAATTGAAACGTTCATCAAATAGGTTGTAGCCTCCGCTCGCACCGCTCCACGCAATTGGTTATATTCTGGCAATTTAAATCTATATATATACCGGTATATATAGGTCTTGACAATATGGCTAATTGTGCCATAAAGGGTTGTGGCTCAAACCAAAGAGAAAATAAGCCAAATGTTCATTTTCATCGTTTCCCTGCAAATAAGAAGGTGTGTGAAAGATGGATTGAGCTGTGTGGAAACAAGAACACTATTAATGTTCAAAATGCACGACTCTGCAGTCTTCATTTTGGATCCCCTGATTATAAAAGGCAACTCAAATACGAGCTTCTCGATCTACCAGTGCCTAAGCGTCGCAAAGTCTTGAAGTATGATGCTCTTCCAACACGAAGGATACCAAAACTCGAAGGTAAGAAGATAATAATTACCACTACCTAGTGTATGGATAATCAAATGGTTGTATATAGACCAGAGAGAGAGAGAGGAAGAGGGAGGGTTGAGAGGTTTGAGGGATTTGAAATACCGAGAGCACGAACATGGAAATTGACCGTTATAGCAGTTCGTCATATTCGGTGCTCTCATAAGTGCCAAATAAATTGCAGTTCAACACTATTGTTATTATTATCATCATGTTGGCACGAGAGGGAGAGAGAGGACAGTATAAATCTTAGTTTGTGTGTGTGTGTGTGACAACTCTTACAATGCTGGTCAAATATACTACTTCAATGCCGACATCTTTGGCTGTAATTTTGTGCTGGGCTCTAGTAATTATTTTCATGGCTTAAAAGGACAAAACTACCCTTGCATTTTTCCCTAATTTCTCCCATGTGTCTCCTTGCAAACCGTATCTACAGAGCCAGGAAAGTTAAGTAAGAACAGTGCTTCCACTTTTAGGGTAATTACCCTATTTTAGGGTAATCAAGCCTATGCTGGGGCAAGATATAAATAAATTTAGATCTTGTGCTGGGGTAGAGTTTAGGGTAATGTTTCTTTTAGGGTAATTGGGCAAATTTTGGGGTACAAATAGAGAATCTAGGTCAATCAGACACAATCACATTCCTTTAGAACAAAACCAATCTAGAATATTTTATTTTTTCGACATTGATATTTAAAATAACGAATATATGTGATGGACAGGTATGATAATGTTCTGTCCAGTAGCTCCTTGGCCTTTTAACATGGTTTTCAACCAGCGGCAGCGCCAGGAATTTTTAGTTGGGGGGGGCTGAGCAAATTTTTGGAGGGGCTAATAGTAATATGATAATACACATATTATCCTCATTTCAAAGGGGAGGGGGTTAATGGTAGGGCTAGCACTGATGGCTTACAAATCTTTAGCCCTGGCAATTAAAAATTCCACTTAATAAAATTATTTCAATGAGCGTTTTCAATTTTCAATTTGCTCATTTCAGTTGGGGGGGCTGGCCACGTTTTGGGGGGCTAAAGCCCCCCCCAAGCTCCCCCCAAGCCCCCCCCCCTGGTGCCGCCACTGTTTTCAGCAAAAGAAATGCAGCTGGAATTATATGCTTTCCCAATCTAAAAAATGTGATCAGTAATTTACTGTCGCTGCCCTTTTCAAATGCATCTGTTGAAAGGTTTTTTAGCAAACTAAATTTAACCAAAACATCCTAGAGGAACAGTCTGAAAAATGAAACAATCTGTGGGCTCATGCACGCAATTTACCACATGAAGAACAACAATGCAAAAACAAATACCTTAATTATTGACGAAAGTTTACTTAAAGCTGTTAGAAATATGAAAAGCAGTGCTACTTGCAAAGAATCTGCTGCTCTAAAGGGAGAACCTAGCTCCAGTACTTCATAGAATAGCATGTTGCACCTATTTGGAAGCAGGAGTTCTGTCTTTATTTTCTGGATTACGCTCAGTATTGTACTTGTTATTTTTATAGAAATACCTAGATCTTTACATATGCAGTTCTATTATTTGCCAGCAAAAGAATGTGATAATAATATATATATATATATATATATATATATATATATATATATATATATATTTACATATATACATGTATATATTTAAAAAATATTTCGGACAAATGAGAGAGATATCTATTCCCAACACATCTTCATTTGCCCTTCCCCAACCATTTCTCTCTCATGTATACATGCACGCACACACACACACACACACACACACACACACATATATATATATATATACATATATATATATATATATATATATTCATATTAAAGTTATAACTTAGGGTAATTGACACAACTGTCTAGGGTAACAAAAAATTTTGACCGTGGCAGATGGAGGGTTAACAATATATATATTTTTTACAGATGATCCTGACAATGCAACTGCTGTGTCCCACAACAAGGAGAACGAACCTAGTAGGCTAGAACTTTTCCCTGAAACTGAAGCAAGGCAGTCATTGCAAGCAATGCCAATTCAAGGTATGTCTTGTATCATTTGGTAAACTCATCAAGTTAGTATTTATGATAAACATTACATGTTAGTATTTATGATAAACATTACATGTTAGTATTTATTATATACAATATGATATGTTAGTAATTATGATATACAATATGATTACTAATACAGAGAAAGAGAGAGAGGTGGAGAGTCAGGAAGGTTAAGTAAGATTGACTGTGGCAGATAGAGGGTTGAAATATATTTTTTACAGATGATCCTGACAGTGCAACTGCTGTGTCCCACAACAAGGAGAACGAACCTGGCAGGCTGGAACTTCTCCATGAAACTGAAGCAAGGCAGTCATTGCAAGCAATGCCAATTCAAGGTATGTCTTGTGTTATTTGGTAAACTCATCATGTTAGTATTTATAATATACATTATATGTTAGTATTTATTATATACAATATGATATGTTATGAATTATGATATACAATATGATTACTAATACAGAGAGAGAGAGAGAGAGGTGGAGAGAGCCAGGAAGGTTAAGTAAGAATGACCATGGCAGATAGTGGGTTAACATACATACATACATATACCAAGGCTTTTTCCCCCTTTCAAGGGAGGTAGCCAAAAAGGGAAAGGCATAAAAACACTCCCACCCATTTCATCCCTAAATACACTCCACACCCCTCCCACCCTCCCTCTCATCTGAGCACCTCCTGGATGACGGGTCATCCCTGCACCTTGCCCACCGCCCTAGGTCAGAAGCAGTGTCGCAAGACACAGCACATCCACAGCAAGGCCGCTTCATTTAATCGGCGACCCCCCCTCTCCGTCCCCCCTTGCATATAAGGAGAGGACGGGGAGAAATCCCTTCGGGCTGCGTCAAAATTTACTCACACATACTACCTCACCCCCCACCCCCTGCCCATTCCTCCTCATGCAATCACATCATCATCCATATACAACCATTCTCCACTCACCTCTGTCTTCCGTCCTCTCCCTTCCTTCCTCAACAGACATTCCCCTCTTCCCCAAAGCCCCCTTCACCCCATCCATCCACCTCATCCTAGGACGTCCCCTCATGTTCACTCCCTCCACATCTGCCTTCCATACCTCTTTTACTAGTCTTTCTTCACTCATTCTTTCCATGTGTCCAAACCATCCTAATATTCTTTCATCAACCCTATCTCCCAGCTCCTTTTTCACCCCTGTTCTCCTCCTCACCTCCTCATTTCTCACTCTATCCAGCCTAGTAACCCCCACCATACTTCTCAGACACCTCATCTCAAACACATTCAAACTCCTTCTCTCTTCTTCTCTTATGTTCCACATTTCTGCCCCATACAGTGCTGTTGGCACAATCACTCCTTCATACAGTCTCCTCTTTGCATCCATTCCTAAATGTCTATTCCTCATTACACTCTTTAATCCACCAAGGCATTTACTCACTTCTCTCAATCTACATTCTACCTCCACCTTCACTCCACCTTTTCCTGCTACACTTGCACCCAAGTATCTAAAACTATCCACTTCTTCCAGTCGCTCTCCCTTAATGTTCACTTCCAGTCTACTGCCACTTTCACCCCTTGTACATCTCATCACCTTACTTTTACCCATATTTATCTTTAGCTTTCTTCTATCACATACTCTCCCAAACTCTGCCACCAGCTTCCTCAATCCCTCCTCCGACCCTGCCACAAGCGCAGTGTCGTCCGCAAACAACAGCTGGCTCACCTCCCACTTTTCTCCATTTTCTTTAACCATCTCCAATCCCTGACCCACTACCCTAGCATTCACCTCTCGCACCACCCCATCCATGTATAAGTTGAACAGCCAGGGCGACATAACGCATCCTTGACGAAGTCCCACCTTTACTTCAAACCACTCACTCTCTCCATATATATATATTTTTTACAGATGATCCTGACAATGCAATATGATTACTAATACAGAGATGAAATACATGTCACAGTACAAATACTATGAAATTTAGACATAGCTAGCTAGATGACAGAGAGAGAGAGAGAGAGAGACTGTATATGGTCCCTAATGATTGTTAATTTGCAGGCAACCCCAACAACGCAGTTGCTGCCCAGCCAGTGTCATCTCAGGGCAAGGATCTCTTGGAAAATTATGTGACATCATTGCTGTGCAACAAGAGTTAGAGGCTGTGAAGAAAGAGAGGGATGCATTGCTAAAAGAAAAGGAAGAATGGAGTAAGGAAAGAATTGTGCTCAGAGGAGAAGTGACAAATGTTTATACTAAGGTTAAATATAACCTTAGTAAGTTTTTTTCACCATCTCAAGTAGAGCATCTGTTAAATGGAACTTGTATTAGACGTTGGAGTGATGATGATATTAGTAAGTCCATTGCATTAAGAAATTTAAGCCCAAAAGCCTATAAGTATCTCAAAGAAGTGTGGCAGTTGCCCTTACCATCTGTAACAACACTAAATAGATGGGCATCAAAATTTAACACAGAACCTGGGATTTTGAAGGCGGTGTTTCATTTACTAGAGCATGAGGCTAAGGAAATGCTTGAAGAGGACAGACTATGTGTTTTGTCCTTTGATGAATGTAGTGTTGCATATGTGTGGGTATTTGACAAGAAAACAGATACATTAATAGATCCTAAGAATAGAGCCATGTGTGTCATGATTCGCGGCCTTGTGAAACAATGGAAGCAGCTTGTCTATTATGATTTTGATTGCCGTCTAACCAAAGAAATTTTGTTTGATATCATACAGAATATAGAAGCGGCTGGTTTCATTGTTTTAGCAATGGTCAGTGACCTTAGTCCAACAAACATAAGGTTATGGAAGGATTTAGGTATTTGTATGGACAACTCCTCTTTTTGTAATCCAGCTGCCTCTAATCGGAATGTCCATGTCTTTGCTGATGCACCTCATCTTGTCAAATTAATAAGAAACAATTTTTTAGATTCTGGTTTCACATTGGCAAATGGAAGCTGTGTTACCAGTGATTGTGTCAAGGAAATAATATTTAAAAGTATCAGTGATTTGAAACCAGCTCATAAATTATCTGAAAGGCACATCACTGTACAGGGTGTAAAAAGAATGAACGTCAAGCTTGCAACACAACTTTTATCTGAGACAACAGCAAAGACCATACAGTATTTCGGAGGTAAAGGGCTTCTGAAAAGTAAAGACTGGAAAGAGACAAGCAAATTTATTTCAATTGTAGATGCATGGTTTGATGTCATGAACTCTAGACTTCTTTATGATAGGAAGCCCTCTAGGAATGCTTATGGTATTCAACTTGCTCATCAAGACAGTGTACTGGAGGAAATGATCACCATTGCAAAGAGTATCAAAATCACTGGAAGAAATCACCTTTATCAATTTCAGAGAGGTCTAGTTGTCTCATCTCAGTCTTTGCAGAACTTATATGAAATGGTCAAAGAAAAGTATGGTCTTACATACATACTGACATACAGGCTAAACCAAGATGGGCTGGAACATTTCTTTGGCTACATCAGGCAAATGGGTTCTACATATGATCATCCATCACCTCTTGCTTTCAAATATAGAATAAGAGCCCATCTTCTTGGCAAAGATAGCAAATTGATGGGGAGCAAGTACAACGTAATACCTGAAAATAATGTACCCATGATGAGTGATTCATTCACCAAAGACATAAGCAATTCTGATCAGGAGAATAGTGTGACTGATTCATTGCAAAATGAATTAAGCTTATCAGCAATGATATCAACTAACTTGCATATTGATGATATTGATGATCCATACATTTCTGAGAGAAAAAATCTAGATTTTCCTGATGATAGCATTCCATTTTTATATTTGGGAAGTGAAATGAAAAAAGAAGGATTGTGCTATTTTGGTGGATACATTGCTTTCAAATTTCCACAATATGAATTTCTTGGATCACATGTAACATCACACAATAATTCAAGGAATGCTATAGCTAGTTGGAAGTCTGGTGGTTTAATGACACCAAGTGAGAGTTTTTTGTGTGATCTTGAGAAAATGGAACACATGTTCTTATGTTACCATGGCCAGAAATCACTAACACCAGGAACAAACTCCACAGAGAAATTAACAGCGCAAATCTGTACATATGTGACATTGCCTCAAGAGGTTATTCATTTTTTTGTAAGGACACGCATGTTTTTTAGAATGCGTAACCTAAATAGAAATCTAAGGCTTCACAAGAGTGAAAAAAGGAAATATTCTAAACTAGTGTTTTAGAGAAAGTGAAACAGGATGCATATGATATTTTGTGCGTTGAGTTAACCCAAACAAATGGACAAAAAATGAATGTAGGACTAGAAATTGGTTGAATGATGGAAAACACAGAGTTGTTTTAAATGGAAAAACTTCTAGATGGATTCACTATAACTACATGTTACAGATGTAGAATATTGTAGTATATCATTAATGGTCCTACTCTGATATAGTACTCACTCATACATGTTGATACAGATGTAGAAAAATGCAGTATATCATTAATGGTACTACCCCGATATAGTACTCACTCATACTGTTTTGTTACAGTTTAACATTATTTTGTTGTTTTACTCATGCAGTATATTATTGATGGTACTACCCCGATATAGTACTCACTCATACTGTTTTGTTACAGTTTAACATTATTTTGTTGTTCCTTTGCTTAATGCAATGTTCCTTTTGGATGGTGCTCTAATTTTTGGACTCAATGTTCCTATGTGTACAAACATTTCAGTAATATTAGCAAAACTATAACAATGTTTGTGTCATATGTGTATTGACTGGTATTACTCATGCAGTATATTATCAATGGTACTACCCCGATATAGTACTCACTCGTACTGTTTTGTTACAGTTTAACATTATTTTGTTGTTCCTTTGCAGTTAATGCAATGTTCCTTTTGGATGGTGCTCAAATTTTTGGACTCAATGTTCCTATGTGTACAAACATTTCAGTAATATTAGCAAAACTATAACAATGTTTATGTGTCATATGTGTACTGACTGGTATTACTCATGCAGTATATTATTAATGGTACTATCCCAATATAGTACTCACTCATATTGTTTTGTTACAGTTTAACATTATTTTGTTGTTCCTTTGCAGTTAATGCAATGTTCCTTTTGGATGGTGCTCAAATTTTTGGACTCAATGTTCCTATGTGTACAAACATTTCAGTAATATTAGCAAAACTATAACAATGTTTATGTGTCATATGTGTACTGACTGGTATTACTCATGCAGTATATTATTAATGGTACTACCCCAATATAGTACTCACTCATACTGTTTTGTTACAGTTTAACATAATTTTGTTGTTCCTTTGCTTAATGCAATGTTCCTTTTGGATGGTGCTCAAAGTTTTGGACTCAATGTTCCTATGTGTACAAACATTTCAGTAATATTAGCAAAACTATAACAATGTTTATGTGTCATATGTGTACTGACTGGTATTACTCATGAGTGTCTCTGGTCCCCTCAACCTCCTATGTATGTTGTCCGTGTGACTTAGTGTAGAATAATAACCTGATGAGGACCACAATGGAAATAAGGGTACATGCTTTTTGTGTTATCTCGGCAATTTACATTTATTATTTCGAACTATGTGTTCTTGTCATTATTTGCACTTCATGTACATTGATTCATTGCCAAATAAAGTCTATCTATCTATCCAAGCAGTGTATTTCAGCCTCTGAGAAAGCAAATAAGATTCTAGGACTGATTGCACGATCTTTTGATTTCAAAAGTCCATCATTCATTAACAAGCTATATAAATTGTTAGTTCGTCCACATTTGGAATATGCTGTTTCCATATGGTCACCGAATCTCATTAAAAACATTGACAGACTGGAAAAAGTACAACGGTGAGCCACAAAACTGATTCCAATTATCAAAAATAAATCATACAAAAATCGACTAAAACATATAAATCTGTTTTCCCTAAAAAAGCGTAGACTCAGAGGTGACTTGATACAGGTCTTCAACATTCTAAAGGGAATTGACAACATCAAAAGTGACAATTTTCACATTGAATGAGAATCAGACAAGAAACAATGGTCTCAAACTCCGGAAATAGATTCAATTTGGAAGTAGGTAGAAACAACTTTGCCAACCATGTAGTTAATGAATGGAATAATTAAATTTCTTGCTGAGGTAGTGCAATGCAGTTCAGTTTGAAGCTTTAAGAATTGTTTAGATAAACACCTAAGCAAGATGCTGTAATGATTATACTTTATTTCATATCATTTGTTTTTGTTTTGTTATCATTTGTCTGTTTTGATTTTCATTTATTATCAGTTATATTTCAATTCATTATTATTTACTATTTACCTGTTTGTTTATCATCTAACTATAGCATTTATTTATGTATCTTATTTGTTATTTACATTATTATAGTTTTTATTTATCAATTTATTATTATGATTTTTTTCCGCATCCGACCTAGATATGGACCAAAAGGTCTCCTGTTGGCATGCTCCGCCTTTGTAATCCTTTGTAGTCAAATAAAAGTTATTACCTGTCATTTAAAGAGTGTAATGAGGAATAGACATTTGGGAATGGATGCGAAGAGGAGACTGTATGAAGGAGTGATTGTGCCAACAGCACTGTATGGGGCAGAAACGTGGAACATAAGAGAAGAAGAGAGAAGGAGTTTGAATGTGTTTGAGATGAGGTGTCTGAGAAGTATGGTGGGGGTTACTAGGCTAGATAGAGTGAGAAATGAGGAGGTGAGGAGGAGAACAGGGGTGAAAAAGGATTTGGGAGATAGGGTTGATGAAAGAATATTAGGATGGTTTGGACACATGGAAAGAATGAGTGAAGAAAGACTAGTAAAAGAGGTATGGAAGGCAGATGTGGAGGGAGTGAACATGAGGGGACGTCCTAGGATGAGGTGGATGGATGGGGTGAAGGGGGCTTTGGGGAAGAGGGGAATGTCTGTTGAGGAAGGAAGGGAGAGGACGGAAGACAGAGGTGAGTGGAGAATGGTTGTATATGGATGATGTTGTGACTGCATGAGGAGGAATGGGCGGGGAAGTGGGGGGTGGGGTAGTATGTGTGAGTAAATTTTGACGCAGCCCGAAGGGATTTCTCCCCGTCCTCGCCTTATATGCAAAGGGGGACGGAGAGGGGGGGGGTCGCCGATTAAATGAAGCGGCCTCGCTGTGGATGTACTGTGTCTTGCGACACTGCTTCTGACCCAGGGCGGTGGGCAGGGTGCAGGGATGACCCGTCATCCAGGAGGTGCTCAGATGAGAGGAAGGGTGGGAGGGGTGTGGAGTGTATTTAGGGATGAAATGGGTGGGAGTGTTTTTATGCCTTTCCCTTTTTGGCTACCTCCCTTGGAAGGGGGAAAAAGCCTTGGTATATGTATGTACCCGTCATTTCGGTTTTGATATTCCATTGTATGTGTGCGAGAGAGAAAGAGAGAGAGAATGTTTACGTACAAGCACACACTAATCATTATCATCATCTTTGACGCCTGCTCCCAGGAGCTCCCACAATGAGATGACCATGGCAGAAGAGCTTCCATCTCTATCCAAACACACTCTCCTTGCCTGCTCAAGATCTCTCAATGATCTTTCACACCTCTCAGTCACTGACATACTCCTGCACCCTATCCCTCCATCGTTTTACTGGAGGTCACCCTTTAACATCCCCCCCCCCCTCTATCTCACATACACCCTCTTGGTCATCCTACTCTCTTCCATTCGCTCCATTTGGCCAAACCACTTTAACGTCTATCTCTACCTCTTCAACCAAGGTCGTATAAAAAAAAAAGACCTTGTCTTCAACCACAACATTTCTTCCCCTCGCCTTTGAGACCCATTGGAAAAATCTCATGCACACTTTTATTACTCATTCTATCCATTCTACTTACACCACAAGCACTTCTCACTTAACTCATTTCCACTGCATGCACTCTACACCTGACTCTTATTCCAAAGCCATGTTTCAATTGCATATGTGAGGTTTGGTACTACTATTGCATTTCTTAAATCCCTTTTGGCCACACGCACATACTAATGCATCACAATTTTTTTTATGAGTCCCAGCAGCGACAGGTATATAACACACACCCACACAATCGTCGGTTTGACGGCGAAGATTGGAACGCCGGAAAAAAAAAACGCAGTTTTCGTGAATTTCAACTACGAGGAAATAACTTTTTGTATTAGTAGGGAAGGGGAAAGCTCATGGTGTAGAAAGGGGAGAAGGGGGGGGGGGAATGGAAGGAAATGAGGAGGGAGACGAACGAGCTCCCCCTGACAGCAGAAAAATATAAACAAGAGGTCTGCTAACGACACAGGGGAAATCGAAAATATCAGTAAAAGCATTAAGGTTAAAATATAGATAAGAACAACACAATGGAAAGTAGAAACAATACATGAATTTCAAAACAGTTTAGATAAAATGAGATATGAAGACGGGACTTCACGAGCATAGCTCCCCTTCCCGTAAAATACAACTAGGTAAATACACACTGATAATAGCAATGAGCTAGAGAGAGATAACGGGAGGGGGGGAATATAATAATTCCAGTCTTCCTTAGCGTTTCACAGTTTTCTTCGGTGTTCCACAAAGAGAAAACGGACGCATCCAAATGACGTCAGAAGCTGCGCAGAACTGCTCCAGCGGTTAGACCTGTTTACTTAGACCTTGGTACATATGACAGCCGATAATTCGCACGAGAATTTGACTCGAACTGAAGTTAAATAACTTCCCCAGATCAGATTCTCCTTTCGGCTACCCTCCCCTTAATGTGGACAGTCTGCCCATTCCTCCTATAAGTCTTCCCTTGCAAACTTCTTCCCCGTCTCAAAGTCGAATCAACTCAACAATTCCTGTGCTTCCAAAGTAGACTAAGATTAACTTTGATCAACTTTGATCAATTTCTTCGATCAACTTTTCTCAAGTCACCACCCCACTCCCACCCAATGGGAAGTGAAAAACCCCTGACAGACCGAATCCCTGTCAGTTGCAGAATACCAATGGAGATTTTTAGATCGACGTTGGGTCGCCTCCCCGCCTGGCCAGGGCTGTCGGGAACCAACGTGACATAGCCCACAGCGGGAGTTCGACAGACTCCGCTGGGCTACTACACAAAAACAAAAAATAAAAACTTTAATAAACACAAACAACCCAAAGAATAATTCAACTCCAGAATAGTGATGATGATGATGATGATGACGGTGGTGGTGATGATGATGGTGATGATGATGATGATGATGATGATGATGATGATGATGATGATGATGATGACGGTGGTGATGATGATGATGATGATGATGATGATGATGATGATGATGATGATGATGATGATGATGATGATGATGATGATGATGATGATGATGATGACGACGACGGTGGTGATGATGATGATGATGATGATGATGATGATGATGATGATGATGATGACGACGACGACGACGACGGCGACGGCGACGACGACGATGATGATGATGATTATGATGATGATGATGATGATGATGATGATGATGATTATGATTATTATTATTATCATTATTATTATTATTATTATTATTATTATTATTATTATTATTATTATTATTATTATTATTATTATTATTATTATTATTATTATTATTATCATTATTATTATTATTATTATCATTATTATTATTATTATTATTATTATTATTATTATTATTATTATCATTATTATTATTATTATTATTAATTTTAATATTATTATTATTATTATTATTATTATTATTATTATTATTATTATTATTATTATTATTATTATTATTATTATTATTATTATTATTATTATTATTATTATTATCATTATTATCATTATTATCATTATTGTTATTACTATTGCTATTATTATTATATTTATCATTATTGTCATTATCACTGTTTTTATCATTATTATTACAATCGTTCTAAATTACCTCTAACCTGAACCATGTGTCAGGAGACGGGGATGACCTAAGAAAGGAAGGGACAACGAATGTTTGTATATATGCAATGACACGGCTACCCCCCTGATATCAAGGGGGAATAGGCATTTTAGTACGTACTGTTATTCATGTATTTATCTATTTACTTTTTATTATTTGTTTGTTTTTCATTTATTCATATGTTTATTATTTATTTATTCTTATTTATTTATTTGTTTTTCTATTTATAATTTATTTATCTATTATTTGTTTATTTACTTATTTTATTTATCTATATGTTTATTATATATATTTTAATTGTCTATTTATCTATAATTTATTTATATACTATTTGTTTATTTATCGATTTCATTTATTTACTTATTTCTCTAATTATCTTTATTTATTTATTAATCTATCTATTTATCAAATTATTTATTCATTTATTTAGATAAAAAGGTCGAAGTAGATTCTCCACTCTACCCACTTCCTCATTGGTCTCTTAGAATTAATAAATGAAATAATAAATGATAAATAACAAATGATAACGTAAAGTTTCTATGTACTTTTTTGTTAGTAATATCTATCTATATTAATCTATATTAATTTCGATCTATATTCTATATATTTTTGTTTTTGATTGATGTACATATACTGTATATCTTATGAATGCAATTTGTTTTATCAAGTTTATTTCATTTAATCATTTTATTTATTTATTTACTTATTTACATATTATTTTATGTGTTTTGATTTTTATTAATTCCTTTATTTTGTCTTTATCAATTATATTTGTATTTTCATGTGTTTTTTTATTGTTATTATTTATATTCTCAAGAGACAAAAACACCTTTACGGGTTTTTGGGGGGAAATATCGACTGTATTTAAGTCGATGTGAGGAAATTACTACAGTATTTCTTTCCCGTTAAAGGAACTCAATGTGGGATTTTTTTTTCTTCTTTTTTATAAGACACGAATAGAACAAAAATTAACGATTTTTCTGCCAAATGTGAAGGAAAACATCGACATATAAAACCAAAATCGACGGCATTTTGCCTAGTGTGAAGATGGAAATCGACAGCATTTTTGCCGTTGATTTACATGAAAATCGACGGTAATTTTGCTTAGTTTGTAGATGGAAATCAAAGGAGGAAAACGACGGCATTTTTGACGGCTTTTTGCCCTGTGTGAAGGAGGAAATCGACGGTATTTTTGCCTTGTGTGAAGATGGAAATCGACGGTGTTTTTGCCTAGTTCAAGACGACATGCAAGGTAAAGATGTCATGGTATCAGGGAGCGAAATTTTCAGGCAGCACGTGGCCTTACGTAACACTGAACGAAACATTCTGAGAAAGCCTTGCAGAGAAAAATGTTTTAAGAAGAAAAGACGATGAATGTTGACAATTGTGTTCTCATTTAAACTGAGCTAAACATTCTGAGAAAATCCTTAGATACATGTAGAGAGAAACGTTTTAAAAATATAGAAGAGACGATGAATTTTGACAATTGTGTTGAACGAAACATTCTGAGAAATTTTTTAAACACGTGGAAAAAAAGATGATGGATTTTGATGCGACGTGACGTCATAACGTCGGCATCAGAGCGCGGGAAGATTTTTCGGTCCTTGTGTATGGTCATGGCGAATAAAACAAAAAATAAATGTGAAGCAAGACGTCGACATAGAAAACCAAAATCGACGGCATTTTGCCTAATGTGAAGATGGAAATCGACGGCATTTTTGCCTAGTGTGTACATGAAAATCGACGGTAATTTTGCCTAGTGTGAAGATGAAAATCGACGGTATTTTTGCCTAGTGTGAACATGAAAATCGACGGTAATTTTGCCTAGTGTGAAGCTCAAAATCGACGGCAGTTTTGCCTAGTGTGAAGATGAAAATCGACGGTATTTTTGCTTAGTGTGAACATGAAAATCGACGGTAATTTTGCCTAGTGTGAAGATGAAAATCGACGGTATTTTTGCTTAGTGTGAACATGAAAATCAACGGTAGTTTTGCCTAGTGTGAAGCTCAAAATCGACGGCAGTTTTGCCTAGTGTGAAGATGAAAATCGACGGTATTTTTGCTTAGTGTGAACATGAAAATCAACGGCAGTTTTGCCTAGTGTGAAGCTCAAAATCAACGACAGTTTTGCCTAGTGTGAAGATGAAAATTGACGGTATTTTTGCTTAGTGTGAACATTAAAATCAACGGCAGGTTTGCCTAGTGTGAAGCTGAAAATCGACGGCAGTTTTGCCTAGTGTGTACATGGAAATCAAAGGTATTTTTGCCTAGTGTGTAGATGGAAATCGACGGCAGTTTTGCCCTGTGTGAAGGAGGAAATCTACGGCATTTTTGTCTAGTGTGAAGATGGAAATCGACGGTATTTTTGCCTAGTGTGTACATGGAAATCGACGGTATTTTTGCCCTGTGTGAAGGAGGAAATCGCCGGTATTTTTGCCTAGTGTGAAGATGGAATTCGACTGTGTTTTTGACTAGTTTAAGACGACTTGAAAGGGAAATCAAGAAGTCATGGTAACCTGGAGTGAAATTGAACGAAACATTTTGAGAAAGCCGTGTAGAGAAAAATGTTTAAAAATGTATAAAAAAGAATATAGAAAAGACGATGAATTTTGACAATTGTGTTCTGAGCGAAACATTCTGAGAAAATCCTTAAATACATGTGGAGAGAAACGTTTTAAAAAAGATGATGAATTTTGACAATTGTGTTGAAGGAAACATTCTGAGAAATTTTGAAACAAGTGGAGAGAAAGATGATATAGAAAATATAATGGATTTTGATGCGACGTGACGTCATAATGTCGGCATCAGAGCGCGGGAAGATTTTTCGGTCCTTGTGTATGGTCATGGCGAATAAAACAAAAAATAAACTATTTTTCTGCCAAATGTGAAGGAAGACATCGACATAGAAAACCAAAATCGACGGCATTTTGCCTAGTGTGAAGATGGAAATCGACGGCATTTTTGCCTAGTGTGAAGGAGATCAACGGTATTTTGCCTTGTGTGTAGATGGAAATCGACGGCATTTTTGCCCTGTGTGAAGGAGAAAATCGACGGTATTTTTGCCTAGTGTGAATATAGTAATCGACGGTATTTTTGCCTAGTGTGAAGAAGGAAATCGACGGCAGTTTGCCTAGTGTGTACATGAAATCCGACGGTATTTTTGCCTAGTGTGTAGATGGGAATCGACGGCATTTTTGCCCTGTGTGAAGAAGGAAATCGACGGCATTTTTGTCTAGTGTGAAGATGCAAATCGACGGTAGTTTTGCCTAGTGTAAAGATGGAAATCGACGGTATTTTTGCCTAGTGTGTAGATGGAAATCGACTGTATTTTTGCCCTGTGTGAAGGAGGAAATCGACGGCATTTTTGCCTTGTGTGAAGATGGCAATCGACGGTATTTTTGCCCTGTGTGAAGGAGGAAATCGACGGTATTTTTGCCTAGTGTGAAGATGGAAATCGACGGTGATTTTGCCTAGTTTAAGACGACTTGATAGGGAAATCAAGATGTTGTCATGGTATCAGTGAGCGAAATTTTCAGGTCAGCACGTGGCCTTACGTAACACTGAACGAAACATTCTGAGAAAGCCGTGTAGAGAAAAAAGTTTTAAGAATATAGAAAAGACGATAAATTTTGACAATTGTGTTCTTATTAAAACTGAGCGAAACTGAGAAAATCCTAAATACATGCAGAGAGAAGCGTTTTAAAAATACAGAAAAGACGATGAATTTTGACAATTGTGTTGAACGAAATATTCTGAGAATTTTTTAAACACGTGGAGAGAAAGATGTTTTAAAAATATATAGAAAATATGATGGATTTTGATGCGACGTGACGTCATAACGTCGGCATCAGAGCGCGGGAAGATTTTTCGGTCCTTGTGTATAGTCATTGCGCGTATGCAACTTTTTCCTTGATTTTGGCGATGAAGACATATTTCTGTATTTTGGGGACCAAAAACTCGATGGAGATAATCAGGAAACTTAATATATACATATATATATACAAAAATTGCGTTTTCTATCGACGTCACGAAAATAATGACGGCAATGGAGCGCGGTGCATTGTGGGATTAATGACGTCTTTCCCAATATGAGAATCGAGGAAAAATAGCCCAGTGTGATAACCTTCCTGGAGGTCAGCCATATTGGATTTGCAAGTCTGCACCTAGATGCTACGCAAGTTTGACGACAATTATTAAAAGATCAAACTATTTGTAACGAAAATTCCCTTAACGATAAGAAATACAAAATAATGAAAATAATAATATATATTTTGGCATCCGGCGAATTCACCGACAACAATTCATCGACACGCTCAGTTCATCGATATACACATTTCATCGAAAAATAGAAATAAAAATATTCTAATTTGAAATATATAACTAGGTTGTGTTTTCATCCTTGATTTAGCATAATTTTACTTTTGATAATTAAATAATTACGTTCATAACCTTTATTTAGGATAAGAATTTATTTTCGTAGTATCTATCAAGAATAAAAAATTATTAGGAATACAGGTCGTTTCGCTACATTGCCAGTTCGCTTATTTACAAACATTAAAAAAATGTGACAGCAAACAGATGAATGGTTAGTTTCATATTTCTATAAATTTCTTTGTCCGGACTTGTCACAAATACAGCAATTTTTACTATATAATGTAAATTATCTGTCTTGAAAGTATGGTGTCACGCGACGATAAATCTTGCCAGAGTTGGTGAAATGAGTGATTTCTTTCTAAGCATCAAATTGTGATTGGTTGTGCCCAAGTTTGTTATAATAATACTTTCTCCTATCACATCAAACTACTAAGAAACATGAAATGCAGTAGAGTTGTGATTAATATATTCTATATGACCCGGGAGCGTAAAATGGCGTGATATATAATATCAGAATTAGGATCAGAGAAGGAAGAAAAGTCACAAATATTGTACGACTTTATGGTGCATGTAATTTAATCTAATTTTATTTTAATTCGAGTAATGCTTAATGCGTTGTCTGTCGACGCATCAACGGATACGAAAATGAGATTCAATTTTCGTTGTGTCTCAGAGGAAAATAAATGTTTAAAAAGTGTATAAGATTGAAATTATGACAGGGGAACCTTATTAAAATCTACCAACGTAAACACGAAGATTTGTTTTTATTCTATACGACACTTCACACTTGCGAATGTGGCAATCCTTACTTTCGCACCAGTAGTTGTTTACAAAACTTGAATCTAGTAAATATAACGTAGCTCAGGTAGGATAGAAATGTTAATCCTTCTATTTCTCAACTTTGCTCATAAGTATTTTTTTCATAAGGATATTGTTCTCAACCATAAATCGTAAGGAAAAAATTATGATAAACATATTTTCATTTTTAGATTGAAAAAAAAAAATCATGACAGAGCATGTCATCTTTATCATCCTCAACAAAGTTCATTCTATCTATTCGATGCCTTACTTTTCTCATGTGAGAAATGTAGTACCCCAAGGAAACTAGCCATCGCCATCATAGGTTCAGTCCATAAATAATTAATTGAAGAGATTCACTGTTATCTGTTGCTGTCTAGTGTCTTAGCCTTAGCCTGACTGAGCTGAGAACTCCTGAAAAGTCTTGGTTCAAGCAATGTGTTGTTGGGTTTCATGCTAATGGTGTGCATTTCACACACACACAAACACACACACTGAACTTCTTTCCGCAACAGAAAGACTGCTAAACTCAATCATTCAACAGCAACCCCCAGATAAGCCCCACAGAGAAATCCCTCTCCCTCTTGGTCTCACACCTGACAAGAACTACACTTACTCTCGGTATACTTTCGGTAATTTTGTCTGTTAATGACACGGCTGAAGTCGGCTTCCGCACGTTCCAAGTTGTCCTTGGTTCTGTACTGCTTCTGGCAGGGTGTTGTGGTGGCTGTAGGGGTATCCTGGTATCAGTGGATGGTCTGGTAACCCATCCAGCCATTTGTCCAGCTTTCTCTTGAAAGTCTCCGGGCTAGTATCTGTCTGGTCCCGGAGATCTCTTGGGAGGCAGTTGAACAAATGAGGTCCATTGTGAGTGAAGGAGTTGTGTTTTATTGTCCTCACTCTTTGTATGGAGCCTACAGTACCCTTTATGTAGCAGAGTCTTCCTTTTCTCGGATGATAGTTTGACACTATCCCCACATTTGGCACTCTGCCCTTCAGGATTTTCCACACATAAATAATTATATACCGTTCCCTTCTCCTCTGCAGAGAGTACAGTTTTAACTGGCTTAGTCTTTCCCAATAGTTTAGGTGCTGTACTCCCTGAATTTTTGCAGTGAAGGAACGCTGGATAGCTTCTAGGTTGGCTATTTCTTGTACTTTGTATGGAGACCATAGCTGGCAGCAGTACTCGAGCCTTGGGACTACCAGACACTTCCATAGGGTCTTCAGGCACTGCCCTTCTCTGGAGTTGAAAGTTCTGAGCACCCACCCACTCAAGTTTCTTCCTGCTTCTATTACTTTATTGATGTGGTGTGAGAATGTTGCATCATCGCTCATGTATACTCCCAGGTCTTTGACATGCTCTTTTTCAATGATGAGTTGGCTGTTATACTTGTAGCTTGTGGAGTTTTTGAGGTCTTCATTTCTCTCAGCGTACAAGTTCAAATTTCTCACCATTCAATGCCATGTTGTTTGAAGCTGCCCAAATTTGTATTTCGTTGAGGTCCTTCTGAGTATTTGCTGCATCTTCTGGGCATGTTATCTGCCTTTTCAGCCTGGTGTCATCAGCAAAAGAGGATGCTTCAGTATACTTCAGTTTCTCATCAATATCTTCTACATGGATAATGAAGAGGAGTGGCCCTAGCACTGATCCTTGTGGTACACCACTTTTTACTCTACTGGGCTCGGACAGTTTGCCTTGGACAGATACTTGTTGAGTTCTACCTGTTAGAAAACTGTGCAACCATCTTCCAAGTGAGCCCATTATTCCGTGATTTTGTAGTTTATGTAGGAGAATGCCATGATCTACCTTGTCAAAAGCCTTGGCGAAGTCAAGGTAGATCATGTCAGCATTCCAGCCATCTTGTGTGCTTTCAAGGATCCTCCTCATGGTGTTTGAGTAACTGGGACAGATACGATCGACCCTGCCTGAAACCGTGCTGTCCATCATTGAAGGCTTCCTTAGTTTCCAGGAACTCCACCATCCTCTTCCTTATGATCCTTTCGAATAATTTCACAAGGTGAGAAGTTAAGGCTACTGGTCTGTATTTGCTTGCCTGACCTCTACTACCTCCCTTATGTATGGGTGTGATGATGGAAGTCTTCAGCGTAGTAGGAACTGTGCCAGATTTTATTGATATGTCCCAAAGCATCTGAAGTGGTTTTGCAAGCTCCTGTCCTCAGTTTCTTAGTAGTTGTGCGTGGAAACCGTCCGGTCCCGCTGCCTCCATTATGTCCTGTTCACTGATCTTGATTCATGAGAGTATTTGGGGGCTGTTTGGGGAGTCTGTAAAGAAAGTTTTTGCATCTTCTACCACCTTCTCTTTCTTTGGGTCACTGAAGACACTCTCATACTGTGACTTAAGTATATTTGCCATTTACTTGGGTTCTCCACTTAGTACACCATTCAGATCGTAGAGAGGCCCAACTACTGATCTGTTCTTTAATTTCTTTTTGGCGTATGCTATGCGGCATTATGACAGAACCAACACAGAATAGGCCTGGCCATAGATTCAAAATACCCCCAACCCAACTATCACACAGGAGACACAGAACATCTTATACTACTTCACCCAGGACTAACATTAGTCATTACCTGGATTGAATAAGAATACCAACACAATATCTCTCCACTAATTAACTTATGGTCCTGCTCTGGGGTTGTTATTAGTTTTCTAGAGGCAGATCTTCTGCAAGAGAGACCAGGGGGAATAGATGGATTGATTGATTCTACCAACGGAATTTTTCCAGCCATGGAAGCAAAAGCCATTGGTACACTTGTGCTTAGGAATGTGGGTTTCCAGCAGAGGTTGGAGGCAATTGATAATTTTACTTACTAATGGTAATGTTATAGGGTGAGATTTTATTTCTTTACTTTTGTATAGAACACAATGGAAAGAAAGAGGCCATCAAAGGATACCAAGAAGATGTGGAGAATCAAGAGAACATACAAACATCCTAATCCTCTTTTCGAAAAGTGGCTTTTGGAATGGAAGGAAGAAGCTGCACAACGGCAGTCAAATATGAAATATAATTTCCAGCGGGTAAGAATGATGATAATGAATGAGCTTATTTTTATTTAGTTAGGTTTCTGTTTGATTACATTGAGCCATATTTTATGGCATGACCTTCAGTGCCCTCATATCTAAGCTTGGATTTATTTATTTATTTTATTTATTTATTTATTTATTTATTTTTTTTTTTTTTTTTTTTTTTTTTTTAGGCATTAAAATCACTCAGACAGTTTCCATTGCCATTGGAAAGTGGAAAGGACTGTAAAATTTTAGCACACTTTGGGGACAAGATTTGTAGCATGTTGGACAAAAAGTTAGAGAAATATAAAGAAGATAACGGGCCAATTGTTTGGGAGGATCACATTCAGGTGAGTATTTGTTGTTATTTTTATAGATTTGTAGGGATGTGGAGTGTATTTAGGGATGGAATGGGTGGAAATGATTTTATGCCTTTTCCTTTTTGCCTATCTCCCTTGTAAAGGGGAAAAAGCCTTGGTATATGTATGTATGTAGCAAGATTTGTAGTTTCATATTGGAATTAATTTTTAGCTGGTAAATAATGTAATATAGAAAAGGAAAGAACAACGTAGTATTGCATTGACAGAATAATATTAAAATCCATTGTTAATTTTCATTTGCCTTTGACAGTGAGTATGATTATTGTTGTAATACATAGACTTAATCAGCTGTTGTGAACACATACAAAGATACATTTAATATCAAAAATGAAAACAAGTTCTTCAGGTTGTTGAAAATAGATATGAGTGGGTATGATTATTGTTGTAATACATAGATTTAATCCTTTGTTGTGAATATATATGAAGGTACATTTAATATTAGAAATGAAAACAAATTCTTCATGTTGAAAATAGATATGAGAGTGGGTATGATTATTGTTGTAATACATAGATTTAATCCTTTGTTGTGAATATATATGAAGGTACATTTAATATTAGAAATGAAAACAAATTCTTCATGTTGAAAATAGATATGAGAGTGGTTATGATTATTGTTGTAATACATAGACTTAACCCGTTGTTGTGAATATATATGAAGGTACATTTAATATTAGAAATGAAAACAAATTCTTCATGTTGTTGAAAATAGATATGAGAGTGGTTATGATTATTGTTGTAATACATAGAGTAAACCCATTGTTGTGAATATATATGAAGGTACATTTAATATTAGAAATGAAAACAAATTCTTCATGTTGTTGAAAATAGATATGAGAGTGGGTATGATTATTGTTGTAATGATATGGTTTAATGTCACACACTCCCCCCCCCTATCAGGAGGCTAGGATGGTGCCCCTCACAGAGTGCTTTGTAATACATAGACTTAATCTGCTGTTGTGAACATATATGAAGGTACATTTTATATTGGAAATGAAAAAAAATTCCTCAGGTTGTTGAAAATAGATACAAGAAAACAACGAAGAGTAAATCAAGTCAACAAAATGCTGGAGGAAAGTCGGGGTCCCAGTCGGGAACTGAGAGTAGCAGGTCACGAGTGAGTGCAGAGGATTCAAACACTGACGAGTCACAGGTGAGGAATTTAAAGATTACTTTATTTGGTGATAGACGAAACAGAATGTACTTTATGTCAAGATATTGTGATAAGTAAGTGACAGTTGTTGTCTGTCATGAGCTTTATGATCAATATGTGATTTACAAGGGTTACATTTACCATTTCCGTCCTCCTCTCCCTTTTCCTCCACCTTTTTCTCCTTTTCCTCCCCCTCCTCCTCCTCCATTTATCAAGATAGTATGACAAGTAACTGACAGTTGTTGTCTGTCATTGCCTTTATGTTCAGTACGTGATTTACAAGGGTTTCTTGTACCATCTCTGTCCCCCTCTCCCTTTTCCTCTTTCTCCCTTTACCTCCTCCTCCTCCTTTTCTTCCTCCTGTCCCTCCTTTTCCTTCCCTTTCTCCTCCTGCTTTCAGTCCTTTTATTGTCATGATACACCACCTCCTTTTCTTGCCTCCTTTCCTTCACGTCCTCCCCATCCTGTCATCTCTCCCATCATTAGATATTTCTTCACATTTTTTCTTTGATTCTCCCTCAGCAGGCGAAAGGAAGAAAGAAGCAAAATCGTCCCTACGTCCCAGCCGTCAGGTCCGGGGCTTATGCTTTGCTCGTTGCTCTGTACCAAGGAACGGAAGACGACTCACTGGGTGTGTACAGGCCTTTCTTTGGTTGTCGTTTTTGAGTTGAGATAGTTATTGCTGTATTATACAGCATATTTGCATATACAGTGTATATATATATATATATATATTCATAGTGTAAATGGGCAGGAGGTTTTCCCTCAAGCATACTTCATTAAAATGAATGGCAAGCTTGTTATGACAGAGCTTCTTGATGTATTTTTCTCTCTTTCTTAGAGTAATCTTGCCTTCTGTAGGCAGTAACCTTAATAAATCTCCGTATGTCATGCTGTGGAATACATACATACATATACCAAGGCTTTTTCCCCCTTCCAAGGGAGGTAGCCAAAAAAGGAAAGGCATAAAAACACTCCCACCCATTTCATTCCTAAATACACTCCACACCCCTCCCACCCTCCCTCTCATCTGAGCACCTCCTGGATGACGGGTCATCCCTGCACCCTGCCCACCGCCCTGGGTCAGAAGCAGTGTCGCAAGACACAGCACATCCACAGCAAGGCCGCTTCATTTAATCGGCGACCCCCCCTCTCCGTCCCCCCTTGCATATAAGGAGAGGACGGGGAGAATTCCCTTCGGGCTGCGTCAAAATTTACTCACACATACTACCCCACCCCCCACCCCCCCGCCCATTCCTCCTCATGCAATCACAACATCATCCATATACAACCATTCTCCACTCATCTATGTCTTCCGTCCTCTCCCTTCCTTCCTCAACAGACATTCCCCTCTTCCCCAAAGCCCTGTGGAATAACATACATAATTTATAAAAAAAAAATAAAAAAAAAAAACGCATTTTCACACCTCTTGGTGCTTCCTCAATGGCAGGTACGAATCTAAGGGCTTGGCTGGTGTGTGTGGGTATATATGGGACAGGCTGTGGGAATTTGTCTAGTCGTCGGTGCGGGATTTTGTCTGGTTGTCGATGTGGGAATTTGTCTGGTTGGCGTCGCCGGAGCTCCGTGTCGTCCTGTAGGTTGGAGGGTGGCGTGTATCTGTGTTTTTTGTCTCGTTTTCATTGGGGAATGATCTTCTCACACTTGGTAGGATTTTTAAGTCCTCTAGTTGGGTATTCATTCCAGGGGATAGATCCTTAATATATAAAGCCTCTAATATGGGTAAGCGTCGTGGGTCTTTGTTGTGATCTATAATCTCCGTATTCTGGGTTAGGTCTTCTCTTCTTAACTTTGCTTGATGGACTTCGCTATGGTGATTTTTAGGTGCTCCTGAGTTTAGGTGGTATGACAGACGTCGCGAGAGCCTCATGGTGGTCATGCCGATATAGGTAGTAGGATGGGTCGCACAGTTCCCATGTTTGCATGTGTACCTATATATGACATGAGATTTTTGAAGTTCATCGACGATCTGCCTGGTGTTGTTTCTTAGGAGTAGGTTCGAGGTTTTTTTGTTTTGATAGTAAATAATGAAATTGATTTTGGAGCTAGATTCAGTGGGCTTGATGTTTCTCTTTATGCTTTGTTGCATCACTCTCTCATCCTCCTTATAAGCAGTGGAGAAGAAGGATTTGTAGTATATATCTATAACGTTCTGCGCTGGATTGTCTAGTCCATTTGCTGATTTAATTTCCTTATACCAATTTTCCATTATTTTCTTGGTCACTTTTTCAATGTCTCTATTGCTAAAACTGTTGTTAATTAGGACTTGTGATGCTCTTTCTAGCTCTAGGCGCACATTTTTCCAGCTACTACAATGGCTATGGGATCTTCGTACATATGCACTAATTGTCGAGATCTTATACTTTTGTGGGCATTCACTCAGTCCGTTAAGGCAATGTCCGGAGTTGCTAGCTTTGGTGTAGATAATGGAAAATTGGTACGAGGAAATTAAATCAGCGGATATACGGGATAGGAGGAAAGCTTCTCGGAGCTGTCAAGAGTTTTTATGAGAGTAGTAGAGCTTGTGTTAGGATTAGAAATGGAGAGAGTGAGTGGTTTGAGGTAAAGGTGGGACTTCGTCAAGGATGTGTTATGTCACCCTGGCTGTTCAACTTATACATGGATGAGGTAGTGCGAGAGGTAAATGCAAGGGTAGTGGGTCAGGGATTGGAGATGGTTAAAGAAAATGGAGAAAAGTGGGAGGTGAGCCAGCTGTTGTTTGTGGACGACACTGCGCTTGTGGCAGGATCGGAGGAGGGACTGAGGAAGTTGGTGACAGAGTTTGGGAGAGTGTGTGATAGAAGAAAGCTGAAGATGAATGTGGGTAAAAGTAAGGTGATGAGATGTACAAGGGGTGAAAGTGGCAGTAATCTGGAAGTGAGCATTAAGGGAGAGCAACTGGAGGAAGTGGATAGTTTTAGATACTTGGGTGCAAATGTGGCAGGAAAAGGTGGAGGTAGAATGTAGATTGAGAGAAGCGAGTAAATGCCTTGGTGGATTAAAAAGTGTAATGAGGAATAGACATTTGGGAATGGATGCAAAGAGGAGACTGTATGAAGGAGTGATTGTGCCAACAGCACTGTATGGGGCAGAAACATTGAACATAAGAGAGGAAGAGAGAAGGAGTTTGAATGTGTTTGAGATGAAGTGTCTGAGAAGTATGATGGTGGTTACTAGGCTAGATAGAGTGAGAAATGAGGAGGTGAGGAGGAGAACAGGGGTGGAAAGGGAGTTGGGAGATAGGGTTGATGAAAGAGTATTAGGATGGTTTGGACACATGGAAAGAATGAGTGAAGAAAGACTAGTAAAGAAGGTATGGAAGGCAGATGTGGAGGGAGTGAACATGAGGGGACGTCCTAGGATGAGATGGATGGATGGGGTGAAGGGGGCTTTGGGGAAGAGGGGAATGTCTGTTGAGGAAGGACGGGAGAGGTCAGAAGACAGGGGTGAATGGAGAATGGTTGTATATGGAAGATGTTGTGATGGGGGGTGAGGTAGTGTGTGTGAGCAAAATTTTGATGCAGCCCGAAGGGATTTCTCCCCGTCCTCTCCTTTAGAGGGGGGGTCGCCGATTTAATGAAGCGGCCTTGCTGTGGATGTGCTGTGTCTTGCGACACTGCTTCTGACCCAGGGCAGTGGACAGGGTGCAGGGATGACCCGTCATCTAGGAGGTGCTAAGATGGGAGGGAGGGTGAAGGGGTGTGGAGTGTTTTCGGTGATGGAATGGGTGGGAATGATTTTATGCCTTTTCCTTTTTGGCTACCTCCCTAGTAAGGGGGAAAAAGCCATGGTATATGTATGTATGTATTCCACAACATGACATACGGAGATTTATTAAGGTTACTGCCTACAGAAGGCAAGATTACTCTAAGAAAGAGAGAAAAATACGACAAGAAGCTCTGTCATAACAAGCTTGCCATTCATTTTAATGAAATATATATATATATATTTATATGCAAATATGCTACAGAGGAGTGTTGTGTTTGTGTTTCATTAGATAATTGCCATTTTTATGTTTTTTAGAAGAAGGAGGAGTGGGAGGGAGTGAAGGATATGGTAGTTAGGTGTGGAGGAGGAATGGGGATGGTTCAAGGAGGGAGTCACAAAGTGTGCAAGGATGGTGTGTGGAACAAGAAGGACAGGAGGAAATAGAAGGAAGGGTAGTGAATGGTGGGATGAGGAAACAAAGAAGGTTGTAGAAGTATTGGAAAAGGATCTGTTTTCCTCATCCAAACAAACAATTTATTACTTTAGTTAGACTAATTCAAAATAAGAAAGTTCAATCTCACCTTCTTCTTGATATTTAGATGTAATTTATTGAAAAGGCGAAGACTTTTCGAGAGACTGGTTTTAACTCGGCCAAGTTTTGTACTTACGGTACTCTCTTTCGCCTTATTGAGCCTATCCAACTGTTATATTAAATTGTGATGTAATCCTCTTTTGTTTTAAAGAGAGGTTTCTCTTTACAGTTGGGAGTAAATGTTCCTCCGAAATTGATTTACAGTTATTTTAGTTGACACAAATTCTCAGCGTCTTGATTTCTCAGAATCAGAGATTTGAATGAAGCCGGCCACTAACAGTAAGCAATATCTATATTTTACTCGACCTTTGTTTACCTTTTCACCGACCAGAATTTTTGGTATTTTTTTCAAATATTTAAATTTTTCAATAGACTACAAATTATTAGTAGTAATTGATTATTAAAATGATTAATTATTCAGATTTTATCCTATAATTTAAATATACATAATTTATTACTTTAATGAAATTAAACCTCCAGAGTTCAATAAATGAGTTCAATATAATGTCACCTTTTACATAATTTCAAATAGAAGAGAAGAAGCGAGCTTTCACAGTTTGGTTACAAAATAGGACGAGGGAGTCATATGAGAAGTACAAAGAAAAGAGAAGTAAAGAAAAAGGTAAAGGAGGCAAAGAGGAGAGCGGATGTGAAGTGGGGTAAGAGTATGACAGAAAATTTTGAAAGTAATAAAAAGGTGTTTTGGAAAGAAATTAAGAGAGGAAGAGGAGGCGAATCAAGTAGAGAAGAAAAGGTAAAAGGTGCAGATTGAGAGATGATAATGGAAGAGAAGGCAGTAAGGGGAAGATGGGCAGAATATTTTAGGGAGTTGCTAAATGTGAAGGAGGATAGGGAGGGAAAGATAGTTGTAGTGGGAAATGCTAAGAAAATGAGAGTGATGAGTGAGGAAAATGGAGGAGAAATAAGGAAGGATGAAGTGCAGGCAGTTGTTAAGATAATGAAAGCAGGTAAGGCACCTGGGCTGGATAGATGCCATGCAGAATGTTTAAAAAAAGGAGGTACAGTGTTGGTGGACTGGATGGTGAGGTTATTTAATGTTTGCTGGAGAGAGGGTAGAGTACCAGAGGATTGGAGGAGTGCCTGTATAGTTCCACTTTACAAGGGAAAAGGGGACAAGTGTGAATGTAGTAGTTTCAGAGGGATTAGCTTGTTAAGTGTAGTTGGGAAGGCTTATGGGAGGATCTTGATTGAGAGGATTAGGAGAGGAACAGAAGGAGTAATTGGTGAGGAACAGTGTGGATTTAGGACGGGTAGAGGTTGTGTAGATCAGATCTTTGTGTTAAGACAAATATGTGAGAAAGCTATAGGAAAGGGGAAGGATGTTTTTTGGGCTTTTATGGATCTGGAAAAGGCTTACAATAGGGTAAACAGAAAGGCACTGTGGGAGGTTATGCAGATATATGGGATAGGAGGAAAGCTTCTAGGAGCTGTCAAGAGTTTTTATGAGAGTAGTAGAGCTTGTGTCAGGATTAGAAATGGAGAGAGTGAGTGGTTCGAGGTAAAGGTGGGACTTCGTCAAGGATGCGTTATGTCGCCCTGGCTGTTCAACATATACATGGATAGGGTAGTGCGAGAGGTAAATGCAAGGGTAGTGGGTCAGGGATTGGAGATGGTTAAAGAAAATGGAGAAAAGTGGGAGGTGAGCTAGCTGTTGTTTGCTGACGACACTGCGCTCGTGGCAGGATCGGAGGGATTGAGGAAGTTGGTGACAGTTTGGGAGAGTGTGAAAGAAGAAAGCTGAAGATAAATGTGGGTAAAAATAAGGTGATGAGATGTACAAAGGGTGAAAGTGCCAGCAGACTGGAAGTGAGCGGGAGAGCAACTGGAGGAAGTGGATAATTTTAGATACTTGGGTGTAAATGTGGCAGGAAAAGGTGGAGAGGAGGTGGAGGTAGAATGTAGATTGAGAGAAGCGAGTAAATGCCTTGGTGGATTGAAGAGTGAAACAAGGAATAGACATTTGGGAATGGATGCTAAGAGGAGACTGTATGAAGGAGTGATTGTGCCAACAGCACTGTATGGGGCAGAAACATGGAACATAAGAGAGGAGTTTGAATGTGTTTGAGATGAGGTGTCTGAGAAGTATGATGGGGGCTACTAGGCTAGATAGAGTGAGAAATGAGGTGAGGAGGAGAACGGGGGTGGAAAGGGAGCTGGGAGATGGGGTTGATGAAAGAGTATTAGGATGGTTTGGACACATGGAAAGAATGAGTGAAGAAAGACTAGTAAAAGAGGTGTGGAAGGCAGATGTGGAGGGAGTGAACATGAGGGGACGTCCTAGGATGAGGTGGATGGATGGGGTGAAGGGGGCTTTGTGGAAGAGGGGAATGTCTGTTGAGGAAGGATGGGAGAGGACAGAAGACAGGGGTGAATGGAGAATGGTTGTATATGGATGATGTTGTGATGCATGAGGTGGAATGGGCGGGTGGATGGGGGGTGAGGTAGTATGTGTGAGCAAAATTTGACGCAGCCTGAATGGATTTCTCCCTGTCTTCTCTTTGTATGCATGGGGGGACGGAGAGGGGGGGGTCGCCGATTTAATGAAGCGGCCTTGCTGTGGATGTGCTGTGTCTTGCGACACTGCTTCTGACCCAGGGCAGTGACAAGGTGCAGGGATGACCCGTCATCCAGGAGGTGCTAAGATAAGAGGGAGGGTGGAGGGGTGTGGAGTGTATTCAGGGATGGAATGGGTGGAAATAATTTTATGCCTTTTTCTTTTTGGCTACCTCCCTTGTAAAGGGGAAGAAGCTTTGGTATATGTATGTAGAAGAATTTTAGTTTATTTCTGAGTGGATGAAGAGGGAAGTTGCCATAGAGGATGGGAGTAAGCCAGATCTTCGGCCCTGCAGGGAAGCACAGTTTTTCACTGCATTGGCTTTGCTTGGGTCAAAGGTACATGTATGACCTTTGATGACCTTTGACACAAGCGGTGTAGCAGGGGTATGGACAAGTCTCCGTTCACAAGGTGCTGAGATTAGGGGAGCAACATGTGTTAATGTGTACACTGTGGGTGTGTTCTTTGATTCAGCTACCCTCTTATAATGAGAAAATGGGTTTTGGTATATGTGTGTGTGTGTCTATATATATATATATATATATATATATATATATATATATATATATATATATGTAGAAAAATCACCAAGGAAAGTAATAAAGTAATGATTGATCGCTTTTGTCCATCTAGATATCTTCAGGGTACATGTCTAAATAAACAAAAGCTTTCGGCCATCATTTTATTATTTCCCCTTGTGGTTTTTCTGCATATTTAATATCACGAGTTCATGTGATTTCTCATGCATAAATATGTATATATATATGTGTGTGTGTATTTACCTAGTTGTATTTACCTAGTTGTATTTTACGGGAAGGGGAGCTATGCTCGTGGGGTCCCGTCTTCATATCTCATTTTATCTAAACTATTTTTAAATTCATGTATTGTTTTTGCACACACCACTTTCTCATCTAACTTGTTCCAACTGTCTATTACTCTGTGAGGAAAGCTGTTCTTTTTCAAATCTCTTCTATAGCTGTCTTTTTTTATTTTCTTTCCGTGTCCTCTAGTATTTCTGTCATCCCATTTTATCAGATTCTCTCTGTCAGTAATTTCTATGCCTTTCATGATTCTGTAAATAGCTATCAAATCTCCTCTCTCTCTTCTTTGCTCTAGTGTCTGTAGTTCAAGTTTTTCTAGTCTCTCTTCATATGATAGTTTTGAGTGTTGGTGCCAATTTTGTAATTGCTCTTTGTATTCTTTCAAGTTTTTTTATACATTTTTTTGTACTTGGTGACCATATCGTTGCTGCGTATTCCAATCTTGGTCTTATCAGGGTGATTAGGATTTTCTTCACCATTTCTTCATCCAGGTATGTAAATGCAACTTTGATTGTTCTTATTAGATTATAAGTTTCTCCAAAAATCTTATTTATATGTTTCTCAGGTGACATATTATTCATAACAATGACTCCCAGGTCCTTCTCATTTTCTACTTTTTTTATTCCTTCTTCTCCCAATTTATATGCTCCTGTTATTCTGTTTTTTGCTTTTTCCAAATTCCATTATACTACACTTTTTTGTATTGAACTCCATCTCCCACTTCCTACTCCATTCTTGTACTTTATTTAGATCTCTCTGTAGTGATTCACAATCTTCTTCAGTTTTCACTCTTTTCAGTAGTTTTGCATCATCTGCAAAGAAGCTCATATAGCTTTCTATTCCTTCATCCATATCATTAATATATATAGCAAACATTATTGGGGCCAGAACTGTTCCCTGCGGAACACCGCTTATTACTTCATCCCATTTTGAGTGCTGGTTTCTTATCACTACTCTTATTTTTCTTTCTTGCAAAAAGTCCTCCATCCAATTTAGTAGTTTGCCCTGTATTCCTCCTTCAGTTTCTAATTTCTTAAGCAACTTCTTATGTGGTACTTTGTCAAAAGCTTTCTTTAGATCTAAAAATGCACAGTCTGCCCATCCATCTCTTTCTTGTATTATATCTATTAGCCTTGAATAGAAACATATTAAATTGGTGACGCATGATCGTCCTTGTCTGAATCCAAATTGCCTTGGATTTAACACTTTGTTTTTTCTAAATATTTTACCCATCTACTTTTGATAATTCTTTCACAAATTTTTGCTATTGTACTTGTTAGAGAGACTGGTCTATAGTTGGTAGGTTCTTCTTTATTTCCTCCTTTATATATAGGTACTATATTTGCTTTTTTCCAATCTTCTGGAACTTTTCCTTCTTTCAAGGAACTATTTAGTATGCTATGTATTTTGTCTGCCAGTTCATTCCTGCATTCTTTCAGTATCCAGTTTGCTATTTCATCTGGTCCATGCGATTTTCTGACATCAAGATTACTCAAGTGTGTTAATATTTCATTCTTTGTTACTTCTATTTCTTCCATAGGGGGGACTTTCTCTTTCCATTCATTCTCTTCAGGTTGTATGTTCTCCCTTGTAAACACTGATTTAAAATGTTTGTTCGTAATTTCCGCCATTTCCATTTCCTCAGTGTATTCAACTCCCTCCTGTCTTAATTTCTCCAAGTCTTGTTTGTTTTTTCAGTTTATTGTTTACAAATCTGTAGAATAGTTTTGGTTGATCTTTACACTTTTCTATGATATCTTTTTCATATTTTCTCTTTTCCTCTCTGCACATTTGTACATATTCATTTCTATAACAGGTATATATTTTCCATTTTTCAGGTCTGTCTTTTTTCCATCTGGTCCAGGCTTTGTCTCTTTTGTCTTTTAACTCCCTACAGCTTTTGTTGTACCAGCATTTTACATATTCTTTTTCTTGTTTTTGTCTTGGGACATACTTTTCCACTCCTTTTTTGTAAATTTTTGTCAAAATATTCCATTTCTCTTCTACTGTTGTTTCTTCTTTGTATATTTCTTCCCAGTTTTCCTTTTGAAAGAATTCTCTTATTTTATCAAAGTTTGTTTTTTCATACATCATTCTTCCTTTTCTGTATTGTTCATTTCTTTTCATATATTTTTCTTCATTAAGTTCCAGTTCAATCAATATGTGGTCACTTTTACTTATTGGTGTTTTATATTCAATTTTGTCCACTATTCTAGGTTCGGATGTAATTACTAGGTCTAGTCTCGATGGCTCTTCTTCATTTCTATACCTAGTGTTCTCCTGTATCCATTGTGTTATTGTATGGTCAGTAACCATCTCAAGTAGAGCGTTTCCCCATGAGCCGTCTCCACCCTTTACTGTCATTTCTTCCCAGCAGATTTCTTTGCAATTAAAGTCGCCCATTATAACTATTTTTCCTCCCTCTTCCATTATCTTGTTTAATGTTATCTTTGTGTCCTCTAACATACTTTTATGTTCACTCTTTTCCCATGAGGCTGTTTTCGGGGGCACATAATTTATCACAAACTTTCTGCTCTTCTTATCTCTGTCTTCTACTTCCATCATTATCATCTCTACTGTATTCTTTCCATATGTGACACACTTCACGTTTATATCCTTCTTAGTCAGGAACATAACTCCACCCCCTTCCTTTTTCACTCTGTTTCTAATCCAATAATTATATGCATCATGTCCTACACTGTTGGGTGGTAGTGGACCTTTTAATTTTGTTTCTACAATTCCCATTATGTCTGGTTCTTTTTCTTTCAAATAATCATTCAGCTCATTCAATCCTGTTATTAATCCATCTATATTTGTGTAAGACACTCTTAGTTTTCTGCCACTTCCATTGTGTTCTCTGTTTCCCTTTTGTTTTTCTCTTGTATGTCGACTTTCTTTAGTTTCATATTCACTACTCTCCAATAGGATCTCTCTTTTTCTGACTCCGTTCTTATCTCGTTTTTTTCCTTTGCTTCAAGTCTTTTCTGTTTTTCTTCCTCTCTTTCCTCTTTATTCATTTCCCTTTTTATCCATACCTTTTTATATTGTTCACTTGTTGCTAGTTTCCCTGTTTTGGATAAGATATTCTCAGCCGTAGTTTGTGACCTGAATTTAATCTTAATTGGTCTGGTCTTGTCTGTACTATATTTCCCTAGCCTGAATTTCTCTTCGATTAGTTTCATTATTTCTGGTTCATCTTCCTGAACTAATTCTAGTAAATTTCTTACTTTTTCATTTTCCTCTTTGATTCTTGTGGTTCTATCTGGGTTATGTTTCTCTTCCATTCCTAATATAATTATACATTTCTTTTTGTCTGCTAAGTCTCTTACTATATTCTCCTTCTGTCTCATCATTTTAATAACTGAGTTTTCAGTTTGTTCATTCATTTGCTGTCTGATTATGTCAGTGAATGCAACTTTGCTATTTTCTTGAATTTTTTTCCAACCCTCCTTGTTCTCCTTATTATTCTCCTTTAAGACTTTATTCTCATCTTTTACTTCTTTTAACTGTTTTTTTAATTCTTCAATTTCCTTAGTTAAGTTTTTGTTCGCCTTCTCTAGTTCTTCCAATTATTCAACTCTCCGTATAATATTGTTAACATGACCGAACCTACGCTCCAAGTCCTCGATCATCTTATCGACCTTCTCTTCTAGTCTTGTCAGTCGGGGGGGGTTTGTGTCCCCCCCACCCTCTTTAAATCCCTGGAAAATATTCTCATCACTTTCTACTGTATTGCTCTTATCTATACTTCTAATCTTTACATTTTTATTAGACATTTCATCGTCGTCGGGGGCCTTTTGTTTACCTTTCGCCTGTCTGCCTGGGCCAAGTCTACTCCTTCCTCATTTCCTTCCATTTCCCTCAGTAATCCCTCCCCTTTTCCTCTTTCCCTACTTTCCTACTACTCCACGAGCAATTTCCCCCCACCCTGTAAATACAATAGGCACTTCTCTTTGCGTTGGGATCCAAAAACTTCAATTTTCTTCAGAACGTCTTCTAAGCCGTCCGTTCGTTGAAGTGTGTGTGTGTGTGTGTGTGTGCAGGAAAAACACTGGAAGTGTGTGTTCTTGAAAATACAAGGTTGACCACAGAGAAAAAGTATTAAATCAGAGCACTTTTGTGTATTCACATCTTCACTATGTATTATTTGCACTGAAGATGTGAATACACAAAAGCGCTCTGCTTTAATAGTTATTCTCCGTGGTCAACCTTGCATATATATATATATATATATATTTATTTATTTATATATATATATATATATATATATATATATATTTATTTATTTATTTATTTATTTATTTGCTTTTTCCCCAATTCACTCCCAACCACCGCCCTTTCCCCCCTCTCAACTTAGCTCCTCATGGATGTATGTATATATTCTGTTTCAGAGTTTATGACCAAGGCCCAGTTGATTGAAGCCGCCGAGCCCTTGGCGGATTGTTCATTTACACATTCAGAAGGAACATATTACACTGCCTGGTCGTCAATGAGTACCCTCGTTAGTAAAGGACTCGTTACAAAAGAGAGTAATCCAGCAAAGTAAGATTTACTCTTTTTAAGTTGAATATTTTTAAGGTTATTGGATTCAGACATGAATTAAATGAAATGCCCTTGCTGTTGTGGATGTGCTGTGCCTTGCTGCATTGCTCCTGACCCAGGGTGATGGGCGAGATGCAGGAATGACCCGTCATCCAGGAGGTGCCAAGATAAGAGAGAGGGAGGAGAGTGGAATATGTAGGGGATGGAATGGGTGGGAGTGGTTTCTATGCCTTTTTCTTTTTGGCTACCCCCGTGTAAGGGGGAAAAAGCCTTTGGTATATGTACTAGTTGGTTGAATTTAACATTAATAGGAGCTTTTTGGGGGGAATGAATTACAAGAGCCATATCATATTATTGGAAAATGTGGGACCAAGTTATACAGTATATGATGATATGGTTTAACGTTACAAACTCCCCCCCCTATCGGTAGCTAGGACGGTGCCCCTCACAGACGACTTTGTAGCATGGAATTTAATGAACCACGCCCTTGGTTCAACTTCACCGGTGGCAGGGTCTGAACCGCCTAACACTTACGTAAACTACAGTGCCGCACCCGTGTCTATTTGTATCATGACGCATCACGGAACTTGACACAGTAGTGAAAAATGAAGAGCAGAAGGTGACTAGCAGGGTACCACAAGACTTGGTACTGGCACCAGCAGATTGCAATGCAATGAATAGAATAGAATAGATGATGCAAAGATCATGATCAATCAATCAATCCGTTGCCCCCTGGTCACCCTTGTAGAAGACTGTCAGCCTCCAGGAAGTCAGGAAGAGCCTCCAGGTGGGATTGTAAGTCACTTCGAGAAGAGATATTGCGATCCTCTCTGGGGTAAAGTAGTATGAGCTGTTCTGTGTCTTTTGTGTGGTGGTTTGCACCAAGGGCAGTTTGAATATGTGGCCAGGGTTGTTCTGTGTCTGAGGTCATTCTTTGATGGCCAAAAATGAAATTGGGGAAGAATTCTTGTATTAAAAAAAAAAAAAAAAAAAAAGTGGTGGTGTGCTTTGGGAGAAAGTATCTACAGCAGCGTTTCTCAACCTTTTACCCTTCCATAACCTTTAGAATAAATTGCATGTCTCAAGGAACCCCTGTAAAAAAAAAAAATATATATATATATACCATATCTTTCTCATTTTATTTTCATTGTAATAATAGGTTAGATAGGATGACGTCTATATTACATCATTACAATAACCTTTTGCGGAACCTTAGGGATCCGTGGAACCTGGTTGAGAAACGTTGATCTACAGGGTCAGAATTACAAAAAACCATAACATTGTTATGTTTACAGGTTCCGTCTGACAGAAGAAGGGAAGGAGTTAGCCGAGAGACTACTCGGTGTTGAAGTTAATTCTGAGTCAGTTCCTACCTCCGCTCCTTCCAATCCAAGTTCTTCGTCGACACTGTCCTCATCCAGTTCCTTGTGGCAGCGCAAAAGGAGCGATTCTCCCGAAGAGGTGGTGCTCGTAAGCTCGAGAAGCAATAGTCCCTTCGACTTGACAGAGAAAAAACCAACAGTTAACCGAAGCCCATCATCACATGATTTATCCCCTCCCCGCCGTTTTTCCCCCTCTCGTCCTTCATCTTCGGTCGGTCTTTCTCCAGTTCATTCGCCAGTGCAACCGGAGGTTGAATCGCCCCCATGGGATCCCCCGTCTCCTTTGTGCCTTTCGCCTTGGAATTCTCCGTCACCGTGCAAACCTCGTATGCCGTCTTCGCCTCAGTGTTTTACTCTCGATAGCAATTCTCCGCCCCATAGTCGGTCGCCGTCACCCTTGCCGCCTCCCTCACCTCTGTCTCCATCTTCACCTACGTCACCACTTTTGCCCTTGATTCATAGTCCGTTACGTTTTGATTCTTCCCCTCCACCTCAGTGTGATACAGAACCTCAAAAGTCGTCGCCTCTTCGCAATCCTCCTTCGTGTGATGAAGGTTCACCAACAGAAGCCACAAAAGGTAAATTGCCACATGTTTCTCTTAAAAAGAAATTAATAATAATAATAAAAAAAATAATAATAATATATAGATATATAGATATATTGACTTAGTAACCATGTAGTTAGTGAGCACTGAAACTATTGGTTGTTTTAAGAAATGTTTAGACAACTTTATGGATGGGGATTACAAGTGGTAATGGACATGGAACTGCCTAATGTAGGCCTTATGGTCTCTTGCAGTCTCCTTCATTCTAATGTTGTTCCCTAGACTGTCTGATTGTTGTTGTATGTCTTGACTTAGCCAACTCCATTAAAAAAAGGAAAAGGTCTTTTGTATTTTTTATTTATTTATTTTTATTATTATTTAAAAAAATAAATAAATAAAATAGAATAATAATAATGAGACCTCTGTGAGGGGCACCATCCTAGCCTCCTGATAGGGGGGAGTGTGTGATGTTAAACCATATCATTATTTATTTATTTTATTTTATTTTATTATTTTTTTTTTTCCAGGTTCAAAATTTGTCTTCAGCTATGTTGACGGGAGGGATATTGAGACACCTTTAAAGGACAAAGCCTTGGCATCGGTGGAAGACGACGGATTTTTGGGTTTTCTGATTAAATGTCGGCTGACTGACCTCGAAAGAAGTGGTGTTGAGTATCACGCAGACTACACAAGGTAAAGACACAGATAACGTTTATTAAATAATGTTTGATGCTTGCTGGGTGAGCGGATTAGAGCGTCACTGCTTGTGGCGGAGGTCAGGGTGATGGCACTTTGAATTCTGCTGCCAGCGAGTTGGACCAAGGGCATGGTTCATTAAATTCTGTGCTACAGAATCCTCTGTAAGGGGCACCACCCAAGCCTCCTGATGGGGGAAAATTCATCATATTAAACTAAATCAACAAATAATGTTTATTAGTATAACCTTTTGGTACCAAGATAAGAGGGAGGGAAGAGGGTAGAGGGAGATGGAGTATGTAGGTGATGGAATGGGTGGGAGTGGTTTCTATGCCTTTGTTGTTTGGCTACCTCCCTTGTAAGGGGGAAAAAGCCTTTGATATATGTATGGTATAACCTTTGCCAATATTATCCACTGGCTGAGCGGGTTGGAGCGTCACTACTTGTGGCGGAGGTTGAGGTGACAGCACCCTTAAGAGTAGTTGAGAAGTTGAGATTGAAGGGGGAAAAATCATAATGACTTTGAATATTCTTTTTCTTTTCCAGATCTGCCCCAATTGGTTATGTTTATGCTTACCTTGCGGACAGTTACGCCCCGGAAATGTGTCCTGGTTTGCACACACCTCATAAAACGAAAGAATCACAGAATTCCCCAAATCAAAATGGATTCACTCTCGATAAGCAGAAGAAACTTCCAAATTTAAAAAGAAAGATGGAATCTCCTGAGACGGACATTAAAACAAGTGTACAAAGTATTAGTAAAAAGAAATCTGGTCAAATGAATAGTGATGTATTCAGTAAAGATGTAAACAAACTTGAAGACTTGGTGCCTTCAAAGTTTAAAAGAAAAATGGAGTCTCCTGAAATGGACATTAAAACAAGTGTACAAAGTATTGGTAAAAATAAATCCAGTCTAATGAATGGCGATATATTCAGCAAAGGTGTAAGCAAACTTGAAACCCTGGTATCAGAGAGTATTAGAAAGGATGGTCAGGCATTGTCAAAGACGAAATCTGATATGGTTCCTGGTAAGTCCTGTGTGTTATTTAGCTGTTGACTAGATTAACTTCTCATATTGATCTGAATTTGTATTCTTATTTTATGTCTAATTGACTTTTTAAACTTTTTTTGTCAGCAATTATTTCATCTTGTTGCGGTGTGAAAGACTTTCCTCTCCTCTTTCTTCTACTTTTTTCCTTTCATTTGTTTTTATTTATTTATTTATTCTTTTTAAACTACACCCCAAATTTCTTTTCTTTTTGTGACACAATCTTTCTCCTTTGTCATATTTTACTTAACAAAACACATGATTTTTTTCACTGCACCATCAAACCCACTTCTCCCAAACAGCAGCCCCACAAAAAAATCCCCCCCAAGGGAAAACAAAACAAAAAAACACTGGCATGCTTGTATTCAAGTCACCATCCAGCACTAAGACAATTACGCAACAAGGAATAGGCCTGGCCACAGACACAAACTGGACCAGATGCAACCACCACAAACAGCCATGATTCTCAACTATTCCTCCATCATTAACCACTTCAGTACGAGTCAAATTCTGCTGCGCAGCATTGGCTGCCATGTGTACAATGCATCACACTACTCGCATTATAAAATATAAAGTCACTTCTGTATTACTCATTCTCTTTTACTCTGATTGATAATATATACATATACCAAGGCTCTTTCCCCCTTACAAGGGAGGTAGCCAAAAAGAAAAAGACATAAAATCATTTCCACCCATTCCATCCCTAAATACACTCCACTCCACTCCACCCTCCCTCTTATCTTAGCACCTCCTGGATGACAGGTCATCCCTGCACCTTTGTCCACTACCCTGGGTCAGAGGCAGTGTCGCAAGGCTCCAGATGCAACCACCACAAACAGCCAGAATTCTCAAATTTTCTTTCCTCATTAACCACTTCAGTATGACTCAAATTCTCATGTGCGCAGCATCGGCTGCCATATGTACAATGCATCACACTACTCGCATAAAGTCACTGCTATATTACTCATTCTCTTTTACTCTGAGTGATAATAAACATAGAAAACGTGATCAAACCAGTTCACAGAATCCAGGGGTGACACGTATACAGCTACAAAAAAAATATACAGATTGACCTCTCATTAACGGACTAAAAGGGGGTAAACGGTGTCCCTTGATGTGAATAATCCGTTGATTTGGAGGGGTTTTTGGGTGGCATAGTGATTGCATGCACTAAGATGCTGTAATTATTATAATTTATGTTATATTATTTGTTTTTGTTTTGTTATAATTTGTCTGTCTGATTTTCATTTATTATTAGTTATATGTCAATTTATTATCATTTACTATTTACCTGTTTGTTTGTTATTCAACTATACCAATGCATTTATTTATGTATTTTAATTGTTATTTACATTGTTATAGTTTTAATTTATTATTAATATGATTTTTTTTTTTTTTTTTTTTTTTTTTTTTTTTTTTGCATCCGACCTAGATATGGATCAAAAGGTCTCCTGTCGGCATGCTTTGCCTTTGTAACAACAACAAAAACACAGCTAATTAATGTCCAATAATTAATGTCTCATTAATGGACTAAAAGGGGAGTAACGGTGTCCGTTGATGTGAATAATCCATTGATTTGGAGGGGTTTTTGGGTGGCATAGTGATTGCATGCACTAAACAACAACAAAAACACAGCTAATTAATGTCCAATAATTAATGTCTCATTAATGGACTAAAAGGGGAGTAACGGTGTCCGTTGATGTGAATAATCCATTGATTTGGAGTGGTTTTTGGGTGGCATAGTGATTGCATGCACTAAACAACAACAAAAACACAGCTAATTAATGTCCAATAATGAGAGGCCTCACTGTATAATGAAGATGCCGATGCCTGCATCCTCATGTACCCACTCGTGCCTTGTGATGCCTATGTAGGCATTATTGTACCGAAGTAATTAACCTCTTCAGCTTGAAGTATTTCTTAATGCAACAACATGGACAACAGATTGATTGATTAGATTGATTTATTATTCAACTTTTCAGAGCCCGTGAAAGCTAAATCCCAAGAATTAACAAAACCAAAATTTGCACTGTCTCCGGGGCAATACGAAGTTATACTCTGCGTTGACAATGCCGAGACGACAGGAGGATTTGCTGGGCACAAGAAAGGCACGAAGGATATTATCATAACAGAGCTGAAGAAAAATGGAGTTAATTTTGACGTCCGGAAGCTGCACATTGGGGACTTCCTCTGGGTCTGTCGCGAGAAGGTCGCACCAGTTCCGGGAAGACTGCAGGCACCAAAAGTGAGCCAGGACTAAAGTTCTTTAGGACCTTAATGCACATTAACAACGACCTCTTTTTTTTTTTTTTTTTTTTCATTATAAAAAACAAGAAATTCATCTATATGCATGAAATTATGAAATTCAAGGCACCATTTTTTATTATTGTTACTAAAAACAAAGGGGGACGGAGAGGGGGTCGCCGATTAAATGAAGCGGCCTTGCTGTGGATGTACTGTGTCTTGCGACACTGCTTCTGACCCAGGGCGGTGGGCAGGGTTCAGGGATGACCCGTCATCCAGGAGGTGCTCAGATGAGAGGAAGGGTGGGAGGGGTGTGGAGTGTATTTAGGGATGAAATGGGTGGGAGTGTTTTTATGCCTTTCCTTTTGTGGCTACCTCCCTTGGAAGGGGGAAAAAGCCTTGGTATATGTATGTATGTATGTACTAAAAACTAATTCATTGCAGGCCAAGGAACTTGTATTGCCATACATAATTGAAAGAAAAAGAATGGACGACCTGGCATCTAGTATAAGGGACGGCCGATTTAAGGAACAAAAATTTCGCTTAAAACAGACTGGATTGTCTTGTCCCATTTATCTTGTGGAGGCATATGGCACCCAGAATTCAAGGTAGGTGGCACCGTGTTTACAAAAATAGGATAATGGCTGCAGTTTGTCATACACAAGTTAGCGGCAAATGTAATGATTAGTGCAAATGCAGTGTTACCTTTTTTTTTTTTCTTTTTTTTTCTTCTTTTTCTTTCTCCCCTTCTTTTTCTTTTTCCACTTCTTCCTCCTCTTCTCCTTTTTCCACTTCTTCTTCTTCTTCTTTTTCCACTTCTCCTTCTTCCTCTGAATCTTCTTCTTCTTCCTCTTCCTCTTTTTCATTTTCTTCTTCTTCCTCTTCTCCTTCTTCCTCTTCTTCTTCTTCCTCCTCTTCTTTTTCTTTCTCCTCTTCCTCTTCTCACTTCTTCTGCCTCTTCTTTCTTTTCTTCTTCTTCCCCTTGCCCTTCTTCCTCTTGATCTTCTTCAGTGGTTCAATCAATTTTATTTAAAATTAGTGAATTAATTTGTTCAAATCCAATACTATTAGCATCCTAGTTTTTAGGTGATATGTATTGCAATATAGATTGTTAAAAAATTAAACATTACATCAAATTTTCAGTTTACCAGAGAGCACATGTGAGCAGGCAATAGTAAACACCCAAATTGTGGATGGATTTGCCGTCAAATGTACCGTAGATCAAAGAGAATCTGCCGCTTATTTGACGATCATGACTCGGTATTTGCAGAGCAGATACCAGGTAAGCAGTAGTAAGAGTGGTGGTAGTAGTAGTAATAATAGTTGTAGTAGTAGTAGTAGTACAGTGAGTCCTTGGTATACGGTACATATGCATTCCTGAAAACCTTACTGCAAATTGAAATTACCGTATACCAAACCCAAGTTTCGACTAATGGCAGACGTACCTTCTCCCTGCTCTTTCCTCTTCAAAATATCTAATTTAACCTCCAAAATACGAGCGGATACCATATCTGTGAATTTTTCTTACTGTAAATAGAATCGAGGGTAGTAATTACCAAATACCGTAACTGTGAATTTACCAGATAAAGAATTACCGTATAAGGAGTACTCTATGTAGTGGTAATCGGCCAGCACTTTCCTTCCCTGTGCTTATTGATGTCCATGAAAGATTAAATGTAAGGTGTTGCTTAGATTTTTTGTTTATTTATTTTTTATTTACTTATTCTTTTTCATTTTTATTTATCTATTTATTTTTTTACATACTTTTTTTTATTTATATATTTTATTTAATTATTTTTTCATTTTCATTTATTTTTCTATTTACTTATTTTATCATTTTTATTCTCATAAAAACTCTTGACAGCTCCCAAAAGCTTTCCTCCTATCCCATAAATCTGCATAACCTCCCACAGTGCCTTTCTGTCTACCCTATCATAAGCCTTTTCCAGATCCATAAAAGCCCAAAAAACATCCTTCCCCTTTCCTATAGCTTTCTCACATATCTGTCTTACCACAAAGATCTGATCTACACAACCTCTACCTGTCCTAAATCCACACTGTTCCTCACCAATTACTCCTTCTGTTCCTCTCCTAATCCTCTCAATTAAGATCCTCCCATAAGCCTTCCCTACTACACTTAACAGGCTAATCCCTCTGAAACTACTACATTCACACTTGTCCCCTTTTCCCTTGTAAAGAGGAACTATACAGGCACTTCTCCAGTCCTCCGGCACTCTACCCCCTCTCCAGCAAACATTAAATAACCTCACCAACCAGTCCACCATCACTGAACCTCCCTTTTTCAGACATTCTGCATGGCATCCATCCAGACCAGGTGCCTTACCTGCTTTCATCATCTTTACAACTGCCTTCACCTCATCCTTCCTTATTTCTCCTCCATTCTCCTCACTCATCACTCTCATTTTCTTCGCATTTCCCACTGCAGCTATCTTTCCTTCTCTATCCTCCTTCACATTTAGCAACTCCCTAAAATATTCTGCCCATCTTCCCCTTACTGCCATCTCTTTATTTTATGAGAGTAGTAGAGCTTGTGTCAGGATTAGAAATGGAGAGAGTGAGTGGTTTGAAGTAAAGGTGGGACTTCGTCAAGGATGCGTTATGTCGCCCTGGCTGTTCAACTTATACATGGATGGGGTGGTGCGAGAGGTGAATGCTAGGGTAGTGGGTCAGGGATTGGAGATGGTTAAAGAAAATGGAGAAAAGTGGGAGGTGAGCCAGCTGTTGTTTGCGGACGACACTGCGCTTGTGGCAGGGTCAGAGGAGGGATTGAGGAAGCTGGTGGCAGAGTTTGGGAGAGTATGTGATAGAAGAAAGCTAAAGATAAATGTGGGTAAAAGTAAGGTGATGAGATGTACAAGGGGTGAAAGTGGCAGTAGACTGGAAGTGAACATTAAGGGAGAGCGACTGGAGGAAGTGGATAGTTTTAGATACTTGGGTGCAAGTGTAGCAGGAAAAGGTAGAGTGAAGGTGGAGGTAGAATGTAGATTGAGAGAAGCGAGTAAATGCCTTGGTGGATTAAAGAGTGTAATGAGGAATAGACATTTGGGAATGGATGTGAAGAGGAGACTGTATGAAGGAGTGATTGTGCCAACAGCACTGTATGGGGCAGAAACGTGGAACATAAGAGAAGAAAAGAGAAGGAGTTTGAATGTGTTTGAGATGAGGTGTCTGAGAAGTATGGTGGGGGTTACTAGGCTGGATAGAGTGAGAAATGAGGAGGTGAGGAGGAGAACAGGGGTGAAAAAGGATTTGGGAGATAGGGTTGATGAAAGAATATTAGGATGGTTTGGACACATGGAAAGAATGAGTGAAGAAAGACTAGTAAAAGAGGTATGGAAGGCAGATGTGGAGGGAGTGAACATGAGGGGACGTCCTAGGATGAGGTAGATGGATGGGGTGAAGGGGGCTTTGGGGAAGAGGGGAATGTCTGTTGAGGAAGGAAGGGAGAGGACGGAAGACAGAGGTGAGTGGAGAATGGTTGTATATGGATGATGTTGTGATTGCATGAGGAGGAATGGGTGGGGGGGTGGGGTAGTATGTGTGAGTAAATTTTGACGCAGCCCAAAGGGATTTCTCCCTGTCCTCTCCTTATATGCAAGGGGGGACGGAGAGGGGGGGTCGCCGATTTAATGAAGCGGCCTTGCTGTGGATGTGCTGTGTCTTGCGACACTGCTTCTGACCCAGGGCGGTGGGCAGGGTGCAGGGATGACCCGTCATCCAGGAGGTGCTCAGATGAGAGGGAGGGTGGGAGGGGTGTGGAGTGTATTCAGGGATGAAATGGGTGGGAGTGTTTTTATGCCTTTCCCTTTTTGGCTACCTCCCTTGGAAGGGGGAAAAAGCCTTGGTATATGTATGTATGTATCATTTTTATTTATTTATTTTTTGTTACACAGTTGTCCTACTCCTGTATTGCGTCTTGTTGCACTGTTTCCAACCCAAGCCGTGGATGAGGGTAAAGGATGGCCCTTCATCCACAGAGAACTTGGATAAAACAGAAAGCAAAGGGGTGTATGGTGGATACATGGTTTGGCTGGCCACCTCCTAAATAAGGAGGAAAAGGACTTTAGTTACTGTATGTAACTGCTTCTGACCCAGGGCAGTGGACAGGATGCAGGGATGACCCATCATCCAGGAGGTGCCAAGATAAGAGGGAGGGAGGAGGGTGGAGGGGAGTGGAATATATAGGAAATGGAATGGGTGGGAGTGGTTTCTATGCCTTTTTCTTTTTGGCTACCTCCCTTGTAAGGGGGAAAAGCCTTGGTATATGTATGTGTATGTATGCAACTGTAACCCTTTGCACACAATAATATACCCAGCATGTTTTGTCCTGCAACACTGCTTCTGACCCAGGGCATTGGACAGGGTGCAGGGATGACCCGTCATCTAGGAGGTGCTAAGATGGGAGGGAGGGTGGAGGGGTGTGGAGTGTTTTCGGGGATGGAATGGGTGGGAATGATTTTATGCCATGTCCTTTTTGGCTACCTCCCTTGTAAGGGGGAAAAAGCCTTGGTATATGTATATGTATGTATGTTTTGTCTCGCCTAAAGATTTATGCTGTAAAGTATTGATTCTGTCCTGAAGGGTACATGCATATACCAAAGGCATACATACATACATACATATACCAAAGGCTTTTTCCACCTTACATGGAGGGGTAGCCAAAAAGAAAAAGGCACATTACAAAATACAGTTGCTGCTGTCATACTTGTTCCCTTTCACTCTGAATAGATATAATGTCACAGAAAATGCGATCAAATCTGTTCACAGAAAACGGGGCTCACTCAGTTAAGACTACAAAATAAATTTAATCAGGAAGCCAATACCGTCATCCACATATACCCCATTTGCGGTTCATAATGCATACGTAGACGTCGTCGAATTCAAGAGGGCAACAGAGAGACGGGTCTTTATTGACAGTTGTGCATCGTATGTTCTTCCACTTACAGTTCCTCCAGTTCCTCTTCATTCTACGACAAATATGCTAACGATTTTCGCTGACCAGAAGCTGGAATGAACCTTTTAAATAATCATAAATATTCCGATAATTAACATACACTTTTTTCAGGGCTGTTATAGCAAAAGTAAATTGATTACATACTTCCACAGAACAAAAGACTGGAGTGTTATGCACACAGCGACTTGACGGAGGACATGAAGCGGTGCACCACAAAACTCGTATCATTCGAAGAACTGAACAGTTCTTCCGTAAAGAATCGGCAGCTGACCGTGAGGGAGATGTTTGCCAAGCACCTTATGCAGCTGCACGGCCTCAGCGCTGTCAAGGCAAAGGTGATCGTCGATGAGGTAAGGATCGATTTAAACGAGTACGTAAAGACCTTTGAGTAGAACGTAAATATAGTGGCATTAAGGAATCTCGCTTCTAGAATAGACAAGTCAATAGATAGGAATCATAAGAACATAATGAAGGAGACTACAAGAGACCATAAGGCCTACACTCGGCAGTTACATGTCCATTACCACAGAATTTGTGGCTAGAACAACCCGACCAATCCTGCGGAGTGGTGTTTGAAATGGAAAGGGTGGCTGCATGGGGGCTTGCTCTGGGATGATAGGTAGTAATGGACATGGAACTGCTTAGTGTAAGCTTTATAGCTGAGAGAAAATGTTGGAGATGTATATTGAAGGGGATACACAATATTGATAGGAACAGTTTAAAGAAAAAAAAATCACATTAATTAGATTGTGATACACTCTCTTTCCATCCTCTCCTCTTTCTCTCCTTCCTCCTTTCCTCACTCTCTCTCTCTCTCCTCTATCTTTCTCTCCTATCTCTCTCTCCTCCCTCCCTTCCCCCTCTCTCTACTCCCTCTCTTCTCTCTCTCTCTCTCCTCTCCCCCCTCTCTCTTTATGTAAACATTAATACAGGAAGGAAGTGATAAAAACTGCAGAGGAGAGTCAGATTTTGTTTATGATGTGGACATATGTTCGGACTCTATCGCCCTCCTGGAAGGGGGAAAGGGCTTCCAGTGCATAGTAGATGAAGCCTAATAGGTACTTGGTCTCATCCATGTTAATGTTAAATAGTGAAAATTTGAAACTCCTGGTGTTTAGATTCCTGTTAGTGATTTGATGATGATAATTTGGTTTTATGTCACAAACTTCCCCTATCGGAAGGCTAGGACGGTGCCCCTTACAGTGGACTTTGTAGCAGAAAGTTAAATAGATGTGGTAGGATGCAAGGTGACACAAGGAATCTGAATAACTGCATGATATTGAGCATACGCATTAGGAATTTTTATTGCATGATATTGTCATCAAACATTAGACGGAACAGGAAAATTAAAAGAGAAAACCATAATGATAAGGAACAGAGAAATTTTAGGTCCCGTAGTTAGATTATTACTTGTTTGCCAGCATGTCCTAATGAGCCATATGCATTAGGAATTTTTATTGCATGATATTGTTGTCAAACATTAGACGGAACAGGAAAATTAAAAGACAAAACCATAATGATAAGGAACAGAAAGTTATAGATCCTAAGTTAGATTATTATGTTTACTAACTTGTCCTAATGAGCCATATGCATTAGGAATTTTGGTTGCATGATTTTGTCATGCCTTTTATGCCTTTTTCTTTTTGGCTACCTCCCTTGTAAGGGGGAAAAAGCCTTTGGTATATGTATTTATGATTTTGTCATGAAACATTAGATGGAACAGGAAAATTAAAAGACAAAAATATAATGATAAGGAACAGAGAAAGTTGTAGATCCCTAAGTTAGATTATTACATGTTTGTCAACTTGTCCTAATGAGCTGTTTCTTTCTGCAGTACGGAACTCCAGCAGCTTTGCAAAAGGCCCTTCAGTCGTGCAGCGAGAATAACCGTGAACAGATTCTGGCCGACCTCAAGTGTACCAAGACCAATCGTAAAATTGGGCAGGTCGTTAGCTCCACCGTTTGCAAACTATATAGCATGCGTACTGTACAGTAGCTTAGTGTTATCAGTTTATTTTAGTGATTGATGATTTTTCTTCTGGGATGGCATCGGCATCTATGCCCTCAGCAGTTACGACGTCAGATAACCTTTAATCAATCAATCAATTCTGGGATGGCAAACCCAAACTTACTCATTCAATTACACACTCTCTCTCGCTCTCTTGCTCTCGCTCTCTCTCTCTCTCTATCTCTATCTCTAATCAAGTACAAGTGTGATATAAATCAGTTTTTAAGTATGTACTCATTCAGTTTTTAGGTATGTACTCGTTCAGTCATTCTCCCCCTAAACAAGTACAAGTGTTGTATAGATACATTTTAAAGTAAGCACTCACCTAAATACTAACTCAAAAACTATGTAATTTTTAATCATTACAGACTATCCACTGTAGGTGCTTTTGAAAGTACATAGTTAATTCTGCATACATTAATGAGTGCATTTGAATGTGCATAGTTAAGCTTGTATACATTAACAGAGAGAATTTTGTATCATTCTTTTTATATACCAAAATGGACTAATACATTTATCAGTACGAAAATGTAATGTTATAACATATTTGTAAATGTACACTTTAAACCCGCTATCAGAGAAGTAATATCAGATGTACAGGAGATCCATATATTTCAACTACTGTCTGAACTATCTGCTGAAGAGGACTACAGGTAGTAGTCGAAATATACGGATCTCCTGCACTTCTGATATTATATCTGTCAGTGGGTTTAGAGTATACATATATCAATAATTTAATCATAAGTTAAATATATGGAGGGAGAGAGGCTGCAGGTCTTATGCAAGAAAGACCTGGGCAGCGGATTAATATACGGAGTGATATGGGGAGGGGTAGCCAAAAAGAAAAAGGCATAGAAACCACTCCCACCCATTCCATTTAGGGTACTGGTTAGAAAACTCCCAGACCCTCTTATGCCTTTTCTTTTTAGGAATGTCCCCTTTCGGGGCTACAGGTAGTAGGACTCCTAATCCCATCCCCGTCCCGTTTTTTGTCGCCTTTTACGACTCTTTTTGGCTACCCCCCATGTAGGGGGAAAAAGCCTTTGGTGTATGTATATATGTATGATATGGGAAAAGTGGGCATCGTGCAATTACTGGTTGATCGTAGAACATTTCACAATAGAAAGTTATCCAGAGAAGCCAGTGTGGCCGGGACAATTGTTCCGTCTCCAATGCGTTTCTCTTGCAGTCAGGATTTACATATATTCTGTAAGGTGTTATAGAGATCTTGTAGTCAGGATTTACATATATTCTGTAAGGTGTTATAGAGATCCACCATGAGTGGAGGATATGTGGATGGAATAGGTGGGAGTGGATTTTATGCCTTTGTTTTTTGGCTAACTGCCTTGTAAGGGGGAAAAAGCCATTGGTATATGTATGCATGTTATAGAGATATATGTGGCACTGACCACTATTCTCTAGCGCAGCGTTTTTCAACCTTTTATCCTTGCGTAACCTTTAAAATAAATTGCATGTCTCAAGGAACCCCTGCACAAAAAAAAAAAGAAAGAAAAAAAAAACATGTACCATATCTTTCTCATTTTATTTTCATTGTAATAATAGGTAGGATGATGTCTATCTTTCATTATTACAATAACCTTTTGCAGAACCTTAGGGTTCCGGGGAACCCTGGTTGAGAAATGCTGCTCTAGACATTACAATCACTTTCAGTGCCTCAGTTTTAAGACCGTATTTTGAAAGCCAAATGTGCCTTAGTAGCACTGAACCTGGATAGAGGTGCATCTTCTATTGTTCACCTTTTTTTGTGTCTTGTGCAGTGTCTATCAATAATCAACAGCTGACAAGTGTAAGACTCTTGGGGCCAAGTTCTGTGGACACTGTCCTTGCAGAGTCATGAATAATTTTGTCAAAGGTCAATCACAGATGTTCCAGTTCATTTCATTACAGTAAACCCTCGAGTCATATGAGACGTACAGGGAAAAGAAAAGAGAAGTAAAGAAAAAGGTAAAGGAGGCAAAGAGGAGAGCAGATGTAAAATGGGGTAAGAGTATGACAGAAAATTTTGAAAGTAATAAAAAGATGTTTTGGAAAGAAATTAAGAGAGGAAGAGGAGGCGAATCAAGTAGAGAAGAAAAGGTAAAAGGTGCAGATGGAGAGATGATAATGGAGGAGAAGGCAGTAAGGGGAAGATGGGCAGAATGTTTTAGGGAGTTGCTTAATGTGAAGGAGGGTAGGGAGGGAAAGAGAGCTGCAGTGGGAAATGCTAAGAAAATGAGTGATGAGTGAGGGAAATGGAGGAGAAATAAGGAAGGATGAAGTGAAGGCAGCAGTTAAGATGATGAAAGCAGGTAAGGCACCTGGTATGGATGGATGCCATGCAGAATGTCTTAAAAATGGAGGTATAGTGATGGTGGACTGGTTGGTGAGGTTATTTAATGTTTGCTGGAGAGAAGGTAGAGTGCCAGAGGACTGGAGGAGTGCTTGTATAGTTCCACTTTACAAGGGAAAGGGAGACAAGTGTGAATGTAGTAGTTTCAGAGGGATTAGCTTGTTAACCCCTTCCATACGGTGCCGCACACGTAGGCGTCATGGACTTAGATCTCGGTGGCAGCAGCCAATGCCAGCCGTACGACGTGTCGTAATAATACTCGCATCATAAAATATAGTCACCGCTTATATCGATCGTTCTCTCTTCACCCGTGAATTTTGATAACCATAGAAAATGCGATTACAAAAGAATTAGAAAGAATGTCATTATGGAGGAGCGACTACAATAAATATAATCAAGACGACGATATGGCAGCCTCGCGAATACACTCGCTCCCCATGACGCCTACGTGTGCGGCACCGTATGGAAGGGGTTAAGTGTAGTCGGGAAGGCTTATGGGAGGATCTTGATTGAGAGGATTAGGAGAGGAACAGAGGGAGTAATTGGTGAGGAACAGTGTGGATTTAGGACTGGTAGAGGTTGTGTAGATCAGATTTTTGTGGTAAGACAGATATGTGAGAAAGCTATAGGAAAGGGGATGGATGTTTTCTGGGCCTTTATGGATCTGGAAAAGGCTTACGATAGGGTAGACAGAAAGGCACTGTGGGAGGTTATGCGGATATATGGAATAGGAGGAAAGCTTCTCGTAGCTGTCAAGAGTTTATGAGAGTAGTAGAGCTTGTGTCAGGATTAGAAATGGAGAGAGTGAGTGGTTTGAGGTAAAGGTGGGACTTCGTCAGGGATGCGTTATGTCACCCTGGCTGTTCAACTTATACATGGATGGGGTGGTGCGAGAGGTGAATGCAAGGGTAGTGGGTCAGAGATTGGAGATGGTTAAGGAAAATGGAGAAAAGTGTGAGGTGAGTCAGCTGTTGTTTGTGGACGACACTGCGCTTGTGGCAGGATCGGAGGAGGGATTGAGGAAGTTGGTGACAGAGTTTGGGAGAGTGTGTGATAGAAGAAAGCTGAAGATAGATGTGGGTAAAAGTAAGGTGATGAGATGTACAAGGGGTGAAAGTGGCAGTAATCTAGAAGTGAGCATTAACCCCTTCCATGCGGTGCCGCATACGTAGGTGGCATGAGGAGCAAGTGGATACGCGAGGCTGCCATATCGGCGTCTTGATTATATTTATTGTAGTTGCCCCTGCGTAATGACATACTCTCTAAACCAGTGGTTCCCAAACTTTTTTCTGTCATTTCCCCCTGCACCCAGGTCAACTATCCAGATTTCCCCCTTCATGTGTAGCAGGGAAAGAGTAGTTGAAATACACTGTGACTATTTACTAATTTATTTTTCAAATGTACAAATATACTGATAAACAGGCATTCTCTCTCTCTCTCTCTCTCTCTCTCTCTCTCAGACATGAGAAAATCCATCAGAGATTTTTTTTAGTTAGTAGGTAGTGTAATTATTTCCCCCTGGTAGCTTCAAATTTCCCCCAGTTTGGGAACCACTGCTCTAAACTGTCTTCATCACATTTTCTATGGTTATCGATATTCACGGGTGAAAGAGAGAACGATCGATATAAGCGGTGACTATACTTTATGATGCTAGTATTATTACGACACATCGTACGTCTGGCAGGTAATGCTGCCCGTGAAATTTTGGTCTGTACTGAAGAGGTCACCTCAACCAACAAAGTTAGGAAAGGAGTTGGAGATTTAGTTATAGAGATATCTTTATAATATTTTCATGTTTGAGTATTTTTTTTAGAACAAGACAAAGTTTATGTAAATTTTGTCCAAGTAGTAGATGAACAAAAGGATGGCCCTAAGGTGGGTAACCAAGCAAGATTGCATTTTAGCTACATTGGTTTTAAATTGACTGAGCTTTCTAGTATGAGTACTGATGAGAATCATAGTACAGAGGTATTGTAGTGTACAGGAAAGGAGCAACGCTCATTGGGTCCCATCTCCTATTTTCTAATTTTCTAACATCCCTAGACTCAAATTCATGTACAGTTCCAACTTAATCTATATCTTTGATTTCCAATTATATTTAGCTTTGAATTCATGTACTGTTTGAGCTTGGGCTATATCACCTTCTAAGCTATTCCACATATATATCCATCTCTCTTCACATCCTTTATCAATTTACTTCCATGACCTCTTAAAGCCCTCTCATCTTTAATCAGATCTCTGATATCAGTGCAATCTATCCCCTTTAATGACCTGAACACTATAATCATGTCATCTCTTTCTCTTTGATCTTTCAAAGTTGGTAGGCCCAGTACTTTAAGTCATTCCTCATGGTTTATCTACCAGACTGAGGACCAGTTTGGTTGCTGGTTGTGTTGCCTTCTCTTTGTCTTTCACTACCATTTTGATGATATGTCTCATAAATGTACTTTATGTGAATCTTATTTTTTCAATCTGAAGAACTGAATTGTCGTACAAGAATTCACATGGGTGGTAAGTTTTTATTATGTTCTTGAGTCTCCAGTTATAGTACTTGGCCCCCAACTTTGAAGAGAACTTGCACAAATGATCTTCATTGGTTTTCTCTAAGAATATGAAGATGCATACAAGAGATCACATTGGTTATAAGTCTCATAAATGCATCTCATGTGGCTTCATTTTTTTAAGATGGTGATCTGAATCTTCATATGAAAAAGTCACACTAGTGAAAAGCCTCAAATACACTTGTGTATCTTCATTTTTTCGATTTGGAGATTTGAATTGCCATGTGAGTACCCACTCAGGTGATAATAATGTAATAATAATAATCTTTTATTTTGGCACTGAATCAATATACATGAAGTGCGGATAATGGAAAGAACACATAGTTCGAAATAACAATTAAAATTGCCGAGGATAACACACAAAAGTATGTACAATTGCCGAGGATAACACAAAAGAATGTAAGCTTATTTCCATTGTTTTCCTCAATGCTTATTTCCATTGTGTGCCTTCTATATGTGAATCTTCATTCTATCTGGGCATTTAAGTAAGCATCTGTAGATTTGCACAAATACTAAACCTTATAATGGTACTCTATGCCAATAGACACTAAGTGCTCAGGATGCAATCACCACACGGAAGACAGGTGGTGAGGAGCCTATACCAGTAGGCATATAGTTGCGGCCAAAGCTATCCCCTTTGCCTTGTGTGCTTGGATAGTTAGAGCAAGTAACAGTCGCTTCTGGGAATCAGAGAGAAGTGCAGGACTTAAGCCCACAACTAAGTGAATGCAAGAACAGCACATTTCCAATTATGTCACTAGTTATATTACACAGTCTTACACTCTATCACTCCAGATGACTTGACAAAATCTTTTTAAGTAGTCTGTGGGCTAAATGATTGCTGTAGCCCATTTCTTGGGTGTCATGAATCTCCTGCAAGAGAGAATTGAGTAATGGATTGATTGAATGTTACACTAAAATGTCTTAAAAATGTTGAAAAGAGCAAATTCTCAATAGTGATTTATAAGTATTATTGTTTTAATGTAATAAAATTGTATGGTTATAAGTGAGTGTATGAATGTCCTTTAACTTGTACTTTGAATGTTTGGACTTCTTCCCTTGTGAAGTTTGAGCATCACATGTGAAAAACTTCAGAAATGTTGCCGAGCGCTGCTAAATATCTTTGAGTAATTATTTTTAAATGAATTAGTTGGCCCTCTATACAATTCTTTCAAATGAGTCCAAAACGTTAGTAAATAAAAAGATGCCAGAAGAAAAAATTAGTCTTATAGTGAAAGAAAAGAAGTACTGTAGCTTCTAGTTAACTTGTGCAATGTATGTTTTGAAAATAATAATTGTTGCCTTGAGTTTATTTGTAATATTTTTTCATGTGCTTGCTTTCTGTTGAGGATTTTGTATGTGGGTAATAGGTCAAGTCTGTGTACTATTTTATAATGTGATTAGTGTGATGCATTGTTCACATGGCAGTTGATGCTGCTCATGAGAATTTGACTCGTACTGACAGGTTGTCTTTTATTAACTCTCCCAAATCTTTCTCCTTATGAGGACCACAATGGAAATAAGTATACATGCTTTTTTGTGTTATCCTCAGCAAATGTAATTGTTATTTCGAACTATGTGTTCTTTTCATTATCTGCACTTCATGTATATTGATTCAATGAATGCGCGAGTGGTTACCACTGGTATAAATTTTATGTAATTTTTTAGCTTAGCTAGTTATGGTATTGTCAATTATTTATTGTTATTCTTGTCTATATTATGTTATTTTACTCTTGTGTTAACTCGTATGTAAACTGTCGGAAATAGATGTAGTCACTAAGAATGGTGACAATCGGTAATTGACTCAGGAGAAGTCACTGTGCCCCAGCTTCAAGGCGTGGGGTTCTCTCTTTCGCTCTCACTTTCCAACCCTCGAACAAAGATTTCTAATCTGCTCTCCCATCGCTACCCTAGGGTAGCGTGGTAATGTATTTTGTATATTAAGTTGGGGATAGGAAAAAGCCCAGATAGTATTGGTACAACCTTGTAGGTGAAGGATAATATTGGACCCAGGCTTCTTATGTCAACCTCGCCGTGCACTGTGCCAAACTCTCATGCTGGGCTAAGTTTTGGCCAAATCGGTCACCTGCCAATTTTCGGCAAAATTCATGGGTCTCTTTGAATTTTTTTTTCCATTTTGGGTCATTTTGGTCACCTGCCCCGATTTACCCACCATCTCAAAGCGGTCAGGGCTCCTGTGGGGTTCACTTGGACACCGCTCAGGCCAACAGTTGCACCTTTTCACTTTTGGGCCTCTGGCGCCCGTACTGTTGGCTTGAGCAGTGTCCAAGTGGACCCCACAGGAGCCCTGACCAGCCGCGACTTGTGGGTGAGATGATGGGTAGATTGGAGCAGGTGACCAACATGACCCCACAAAATCGGCAGTTGCCCGATTTGGACCCAACGGCGTGGCTGTTGCAACCCTCCAAATTTGGGCCTTTTCTCCCATTTTTCACTTTTGGGCCTCTGGCGCCCGTACTGTTGGTTTGAGCGGTGTCCAAGTGGACATTGTAGTAGCCCTGACCAGCCGTGACCTGTCGATGAGATGGTGTGTACATTGGTAGGTGCCCGATTTGGCCCTAACTTAGCCCAAAGGAAAGAGTCGGCCACAGTGGACGGCGAGGTAGGCGTGAGGAGCCTGGGCCCAAGAGCGTGGCTGTGGCACCCCTCCAAATTCGGGCCTTTTCTCCTATTTTTTTACTTTTGGGCCTCTGGCGCCCGTGTAACTAGTGAGCTGTTACTGGGCTAGTGACACAGAGAGAGATTGAGAGTCGGTTTAGGTTAGGTACTTTATTGAAAGGACACTGGAATACACACATAAACGCATGTTGGCAGGCCCGAGTCTGAAAGAATACTGACCGTGACCTGATCTCGCACGCCTTTAAGTACCCTCGGGGCGTACCGAAAAGTAGCGTCCCTCAGGCTGGGACAGGGTTGCCGGGCGTAGCCCGGAATTGTGTTTTTGGTAGCCTACAAATATATTACAAGAGTATTATGGCCGTAGCCCAAACATGCATGCTCTGACGCATAAGGCTAGTTGTCCTTACACTTTCTCCCAAGAGGATGCTCACCACATGCCTCAATATGTTCTTGTGGGGGACTGTTCACCACACCAGTACTGTTGTTGTTGTTGTTGTTGTTGTTGTCGTTCCCTAGACTGTCTGTCCGAGCAGTCCCGTCTCCCCAAGGAATGCCATAGCCGAAACTGGGTTTTCCCACAAATCCTTTATAGAGCATATGTTGTGTTGTTTGCGTGCATGATTGTGTATAATGCAGTCTTCCATTATGTGTTGTATGGTATGGGGTGAAGTGTTACATCCTGGGCAGCTGTTCACAACGCGGTCATCCAGCCTCTTCTGGTAGCTTAGGAATGGAGCTGCAGCGTCTACGTCGTGGGACCACCCCCCAACCCCAAGAGTTGGGGGCCAAACGGCAGCAACTACCCCTGGCCACCGGCTCTACGCAGGTGGCACCGATCCCCAAGAGGAGCTACGCCTACCTTGGGGAGTACCACACCAGTACTGTTGGCTTGAGCGGTGTCCAAGTGGACCCCACAGGAGTCCTGACCAGCCGAGACCTGTGGGTGAGATGTTGGGTAGATTGGAGCAGGTAACCAAAATGCCCCCTCAAAATCTGCAAGGGGGCCCATGGATTTTGGCTAAAATCGGCAGGTGCCCCCATAGGACGGCGAGGTAGACGCGAGGAGCCTGGGCCCAAGGGTGTGGCTGTGGCACCCCTCCAAATTTGGGCCTTTTCTCCCATTTATCACTTTTGGGCCTCTGGCGCCCTTACTGTTGGTTTGAGCGGTGTCCAAGTGCCCACAGGAGCCCTGACCAGCCGCCACCTGTGGGTGAGATGGTGGGTAGATTGGAGTAGGTGACCAAAATGGCCCCTCAAAATCTGCAAGGGTTTTGCCCATTGATTTTAGCCAAAATCGGCAGGTGCCCGATTTGGCCCTAATTTACCCCAGAGGGAGAGAGTCAGCCACAGTGGACAGGGAGGTAGGCGCGAGGAGCCTGGGCCCAAGGGCGTGGCTGTGGCACTCCTGTGGTGAACAGTCCCCACAGGACCCCACAGGACATTTTGGCTTATAGTATGGTCGCTGCAGAAATGGAATGGACAAGGTATGTATACGTGTGTAGAAACAGCTGGCCTTCGGCCTTGTTTTACTATTGTGTAGGTTAAGTCCATATTACGCCTGTAGTACAGGCATTTGTCTCCTCATGAAAGCACAACCTAGGCCCTGCCAAGCCATGTTTCAGTGAGGCTGGGTCCTTTGCTACTGTAGCGTACGCAAGATGTGTATATAAGGAGCCAGGCTTTGGTCTCCATGGGCAGTTCTCTATAGCACTTGTACTCAGCGGTGCTCGCCTCGGAGCCTGAGCGCCGACCCAGCCTAGGTCGACACTCGCACTAACCTGGATAAAATACAGCAATCCACTCGAGCTTCATTCACTTCCTCATCACCATAGTCCAAATAACATGCATGCCTTGTTACATTATTAACCCCCCCCCCCCCCCGGGAGTTTTGACGCGCTACGACCGACAACGACTGGCAGCTGCACCCTACACACCACTAACGTCACCCCGACGAGGAGGTTATCGCTTCCACTGACGTCCCTCATGACCGCTTCCTCACTCGACGTCACGGCCTCCCCTTCGCTCGACGTCACGACCGCCTCTTCGCTCGACGTCATGACCGCCCCTTCGCTCGTCGTAATGATCGCCTCCTCGCTCGACGTCACGATCGCTAGAAATCGACGTAACGACCGCCTCCTCGCTCGACGTCACGATCGATGCAAATCGACGTCGCTACTTCAGTGAAGCCGCCGCTTTCAAAATTAGCTGTCTGCGCCATCTCCAGGGATATCCCGTTTCCACTGACGTCGCTCAAGGCCCCTTCCCCGCACCATATGTCACGATCGCCGCAGATCGACATCACTATTTCAATGATGTCGCCACCGCTACCAACGACGCCCAGCCCCACTAACGCCAGGCACGACCTCTTACGCACACTGGACGTCACGATCGACTAAGAACAACGTCGCTACTTCAGAGAAGCCACCACTTCCGCCAGCCAGCGCCGCCACAGGGGTAAGATGGCGGGTAGATTGGAACAGGTGACCAAAAGCAGAAGGCGCCCGATTTGGCCCTAATTAAGCCAAAAAGGAGAGAGTCGACCACAGTGGACGGCGAAGTAGACGCGAGGAGCAAGGGCCCAAGGGCGTGGCTGTGGCACCCCTCCAAATTTGGGCCTTTTCTCCCATTTTTTACTTTTGGGCCTCTGACGCCCGTATTGTTGGCTTGAGCTGTGTTCAAGTGGACCCCGCAAGAGCCCTGACCAGCTGCTACCTATGGGTGAGATGGCGGGTAAATCGGAGCAGGTAACCAAAATGACCCAAAATCACCCCATGAATTTTGCCGAAAATCCGAAGGTGACCGATTTGATCCAAACTTGCCCCACAGGGAGAGAGTCGGACACAGTGCACAGCAAGGTAGACATGAGCAGCCTAAGCCCAAGGACGTGGCGGTAGCAACCCTCCAAAGTCGGACCTTTTAACCCAGTATTGACTTCTGGGCCTCTGGTACCCATACTGTATCTCTGAGTGGTGTCAAATTGGACGCTCTCAACCTGTGGGTGATATAGCTGGTAAATCGGAGCTGGTGATCAAAATGACCCCAAATCCAAAAAATCTCAAAGGAGAACCATATGAATTTTGCCCAAAATCCGAAGGTGACCGATTTGGTCCTGACTTGCCTCACTGATAGAGAGTCGGACAAATTACAAAGTAAGGTAGACATGAATAGTCTTAGCCCAAGGGCGTCGCGGTGGCACCCATCCAAAACTGGGCCTTTTCACCCAGTATTCACTTTTGGGCCTGAGGCACCCATACCGTATCCCTGAGTGGTGTCAAATTGGACCAAATCGGAGACATGACAGTTTTTGGCCAAATCCGTGGGTAATTTTGAGGGTCATTTTGGCCACTTGGCCAGACTGGGTCACCACCTCAGCTACAGATCGTGGGCCACCAGGGCTCTTCCGGATCGCACTTAGATACTGTAGCTTAGGTGGTGACCCAATCGGGACAAGTGGCCAAAATGACCCTAAAAAACCGTCATGTCTCCGATTTGGCCCAAACTTACTCCAGAGGGAGAGAGTCGTCCACAGGGCACAGCAAGGTAGACGTGGGCAACCTGGACCCAAGGGCGAGGTTGTGGCGACCAGCCAAATTTGTTTGTCTTTGTGTAATTTTCCCCTCTCATTTCCGCCTGTTGGCGCCCGTACTTTTAGCCTGAGCAGTATCTAAGTGCGATCCGCAAGAGCCCTGGTGGCCCTCGACCTGTAGCTGAGGTGGTGACCCAAAATTTGCCTCACAGGGAGAGAGTCGGTCAAAGTGCACAGCAAGGTAAACATGAGCAGCCTGAGTCCAAGGGCGTGGTAGTGGCACCCCTCCAAATGTGGGCCTTTTCACCCAGTAATCACCTTTTGGCCTCTCCCACCCATACCGTTGGCCTGAGTGGTGTCAAATTGGACTCCACAGCAGCCCTAGCCGCCCTCGACCTGTGGGAGAGATGGCGGGTAAATCGGAGCAGGTGATCAAAATGATCCCAAAATCCAAAAAATCTCAAAGGATTTTAACCTCATGAATTGAGCCGCAAATCCGAAGGTGGTTGATTTGATGCAAACGTGCCCCACAGGGAGAGAGTCGGACACAGTGCACGGAAAGGTAGACATGAGCAGCCTGAGCACAAGGGCGTGACGGTGGGGCCCCTCCAAATTTGGGACCTTTCATCCAGTATTCACTTATGGGCCTCTGGCACCCATACAGTTAGCACCCATACAGTTAGCACCTCCACTAACCAGGCCCCAGCTGCTCCACTAACCAGACAGCTACTGCTGCTCCTCCTCCACTACCCAGGCACCAGCTGCTCCACCTCCACTACCCAAGCATCAGCTGCTCCACCTCCACTAACCAGGCAGCTGCTCCAAATCCACTAACCAGGCACCAGCTGCTCCATCTCCACTAACCAGGGACCAGCTCCAACTCCCCCACTAATCAAGCACCAGCTGCTCCATCTCTACTAACCAGGCAGCTGCTACTTGTCCTCCACTACCCAGTCACCAGCTGCTCCACCTCCTCCACTACCCAGTCACCATCTGCTCCACCTCCACTACCCATGCACCAGCTGCTCCACTTCCTCCACTACCCATGCACCAGTTGTTACACCTCCACTAACCAGGCACTAGCTGCTCCACCTCCACTAAACAGGCACCAGCTGCTCCACCTCCACTAACCAGGCACCAGCTGCAGCTCCTCCAGTACCCAGGCACCAACTTCTCCTCCACTAACCAGGCAGCTACTGCTATTCCTCCACTATCCAGCCACCAGCTCCTCCACCTCCACTACCCATGCACCAACTGCTCCACTTCCTCCTCCACTACCCAGGCAGCAACTGCTCCACCTCCTCCACTAACCAGGCACCACCTGCTCCACCTCCACTACCCAGGCACCAGCTCCTTCACCACTAACCAGGTACCAGCTGCTCCACCTCCTCCACGACCAGGGCAACTACTGCTCCACCTCCACTACCCAGGCACCAGCTGCTCCACCACCACTACTCAGGCACCAGCTGCTCCACTTCCTCCACCACTCAGGCATCAGCTGCTCCACTTCCTCCACTGCTCAGGCAACTGCTGCTCCACCTCCACTTCCTCCTCCACTAACGAGGCAGCTGCTGTTACTGCTCCTTCACTAACCAGGTACCAGCTGCTCCACCTCCACTAACCATGCAGCCTCTGCTCCTCTTCCTCCACTAACCACGCACTAGCTGCTCCACCTCCACTAACCAGGCAGCTACTGCTCCACCTCCACTACCTAGGCAACAGCTGCTCCACCTCCACTAACCAGACACCGGCTGCTCCACCTCCACTAACCAGGCACCAGCTGCTCCACATCCTCCAATAACCAGGCACCAGCTACTCCACCTCTTCCACCATCCAGGCAGCTGCTTCTCCGCTAACCAGGCACCAGCTCCTCCTCCACTAACTAGGCACCATCTGCTTCACCTCCACTACCCAAGCACCAGTTGCTCCACTTCCTTCTCCGCTAATAAGGCAGCTTCTCCACTAAACAGGCACCAGCTGCTTCGCCACTAACCAGGCACCAGCTGCTTCACCACTAACCAGGCACCAGCTGCTCCACCACTAACCAGGCACCAACTGCTCCACCACTAACCAGGCAGCTGCTGCTCCTCTTCTTCTAACCAGGCAGCTGCTGCTCCACTAAACAGGCACCACCTACTTCATTTCCTCCACTAACCATACAGCTGTTGCTCCACCTCCACTACCCTGCCAGCTGCTGCTCCACTTCCTCCACTAATCAGGCAGCTGCTGCTCATCCTCTTGTTCCTCTAACCAAGCAGCTGCTGCTCCACTTCCTCCACTACCCAGGCACCAGGTGCTCCACTTCCTCCACTAACCATACAGCTGCTGCTCCACCTCCTCCACTAACCAGGCAGCTGCTGCTCATCCTCTTGTTCCTCTAACCAGGCACCAACTGCTCCACTTCTCCACTAACCAGGCAGCTGTTCCTCTTCCTCCACTAACCAGGCAGCTGCTGCTCCTCTTCCTCCACTAACCAGGCAGCTGCTCTTCCACTTCCTCCTCCACTAACCAGGCACCAGCTGTTCCACTTCCTTCTCCACTAACCAACTGCTCCACTTCCTTCTCCACTAACCAGGCAGCTGCTGCTCCACTTCCTCCTCCACTAACCAGGCAGCTGCTGCTCTTCTTCCTCCACTAACCAAACACCAGCTGCTCCACCACTAACCAGGCAGCTGCTGCTCCTCTTCCTCTAACCAGGCAGCTGCTGCTCCACTCCCTCCACTAACCAGGCACCAGCTGCTCCACTAACCATACAGCTGCTCCACCACCTCCACTAACCAGGTAGCTGCTCCTCCACTACCCAGGCAGCTGCTGCTCCACCTCTTCCACTAACCAGGCAGCTGTTGCTCATCCACTTGTTCCTCTACCAACTAGACAGCCAGCAGCCCTCCTCCTGTTTCTCCTTCTCTTCCTCAAACTAGACGTTTACTCTGAAGTTTTTAGGCAAAGAATTGCGCCCAGCCACTCCCTCCCTCCCTCTGTCGACTCGGCCAACCCACGCCAAAGGTATGAGGGCATCTTTATTTGTGATGTTGTTATTTATTCTCTCCATTAAGAAAAAATGGATAATAAAGAATTACTCCAGATAGAAGTTGTTTGTGTACGTAGCAAAGTCCTCCAGCGTTTCATCATCAGTGCTAGTGTACTAATACTTGTTTACAAGCGTATTAATAGTACAAGTGTACTGGTATCAGTGAACTAGCAGTAGTGAATTAATGTACTAGTGTATTGGTATACGTGTACCAGTGTGCGTGTACTAGGGTACGTGTCCCGGTGTTTTAATGTAGTGTTATGTTCCCATTCTCTTGGGACTTGTTTACTGAAATTAAAAAGCGTGGTATAGGCGAGTAATACCGATGTCTTGTCGGCGAAACACAATTCTTTATGCAAAAATGACATATTACACATTCAGGAGCACCGCGAATAATTTGGTTTACGTATTGCAATTTAGACATTATGGAATAATTGCACTAATAGTTACAGTCATTTACATATATATATGTGGGACATAATAGTATAAATAAAGTTATGCTTCCATAATGCAAGTTTCAGCGGAGTGACAATATTAATACAGAAATTGACTTATGGTGTGCGAATTCTGCAGAAAACAATTCACGGGATGACCTTGCTACACTAGTCTACTAGTACTACTACATTAGTACACAAAAACTAATGTGCTTGAACTAGCGTAAAAATGTTGGGCCAGATTTTGGGACCACTGACCAAGTTTGGGACATGGAGGCACAGTTAAGCCCAACTTCGCGGCGTGACTGAGGACGAGGCAAAGGCGAATTTCTAGTTCACATGAAGTCGGCAAGGGAAATCCGGGACCCGACATCCGCAACTCTGGCATCTCGCGTATAAGGTATGGGGGGTGGATATCCCCGGCCGGGAGGCCAGGTGCCCCCCAACCCGGCGGAGGACACCGCGGACGGACTAAATGATGTCGGCCGACTGCTGGTCCACGATGGGCGGGGTTAGCCCGCACCTTCCAGCCGAGGTGCCCCAGCCCGCCGCTGACCGTGGTGTAGAACCCCGCGAACGGGCTAAGTGATGTCGGTCTGTGGGTCAGATGGCAGGTAAATGGGTGCAGGTGACCAAAATGACCCAAAATCCAAAAAATCTCAAAGAATTAACCCCATCAATTTACCCGAAAATTCGAGGGACACCGATTTGGTCCAAACTTGCCCCACAGGGAGAGAGTCGGTCAAAGAGCACAGCAAGGTGAACATGAGCAGTCTGAGTCCAAGGGCGTGGTAGTGGCACCCCTCCAAATGTGGGCCTTTTCACCCAGTAATCACCTTTTGGCCTCTCCCACCCATACCGTTCGCCTGAGTGATGTCAAATTGGACTCCATGGCAGCCCTAGCCGCCCTCGACCTGTGGGTGAAATGTTGGGTAAATCGGAGCAAGTGACCAACATGACCCAAAATCCAAAAAATCTCAAAGGATTTAGCCCCATGAATTTAGCCGAAAATTCGAAGGTGACCGATTTGGTCCAAACTTGCCCCACAGGGCGAGAGTCAGTCAAAGTGCACAGGGAGGTAAACATGAGCAGCATGAGTCCAAGGGCGTGGCAGTGGCACCCCTCCAAATTTGGGCCTTTTCACCCAGTAATCACCTTTGGGCCTCTGGCACCCATACCGTTGGCCTGAGTGGTGTGAAATTGGACTCCACGGCAGCCCTAGCCGCCCTCGATCTGTGGGTGAGATGGCGGGTAAATCGGAGCAGGTGACCAAAATGACCCAAAATCCAAAAAATCTCAAAGGTTACCCCATGAATATAGCCGAAAATTCGAAGGTGACCGATTTGGTCCAAACTAGCCCCACAGGGAGAGAGTCGGTCAAAGTGCACAGCAAGGTAAACTAACATGACTGTGGTGGAGCTTATGTTGAATACCCTAAGTTAGTTTCATTTTAAACTCAGTCACAGTGGCCCACCTCCTTTTAACATGATCAAGTGCTTGGCCACCATTACTGTGGAGGACCTTAGGTTTAACACCCTAAGTCTGGTTTATTTTGAGCTAAGTCACAGTGACCCACTTCCCTACTTTTACCATGGTAAAGTGCTTTGCCATCATGACTGTGGTGGAGCTTAGGCTGAATGCCTTAAATCAGGTATATAGTCGCCACAACCTCGCCCTTGGATCCAGGTTGCCCACGTCTACCTCGCTGTGCCTTGTGGACGACTCTCTCCCTCTGGAGTAAGTTTGGGCCAAATCGGAGACATGACGGTTTTGGCCCAAATCCGTGGTAATTTTGAGGGTCATTTTGGCCACTTGTCCCGATTGCGTCACCACCTCAGCTACAGGTCGAGGGCCACCAGGGCTCTTGCGGATCGCACTTAGATACTGCTCAGGCTAAAAGTACGGGCGCCAACAGGCGGAAATGAGAGGGGGAAATTTCACAAACACAAAGAAATTTGGCTGGTCGCCACAACCTCGCCCTTGGGTCCAGGTTCCCCACGTCTACCTCGCTGTGACCTGTGGACGACTCTCTCCCTCTGGAGTAAGTTTGGGCCAAATCGGAGACATGACGGTTTTTGTCCAAATCCATGGGTTCCCCTCTGGTAATTTTGAGGGTCATTTTGGCCACTTTTCCCGATTGGGTCACCACCTCAGCTACAGCTCGGGGGCCACCAGGGCTCTTGCGGATAGCACTTAGATACTGCTCAGGCTAAAAATACGGGCGCCAACAGGCGGAAATGAGACCGGAAAATTATACAAACACAAACCAATTTGGCTGGTCGCCACAACCTTGCCCTTGGGTCCAGGTTCCCCCACGTCTACCTCGCTTTGCCCTGTTCATTTGGAACTCAGTCACAATGATCCGTCGCCTAACTTTTAACATGCTAAAGTGCTTGACCATCATGACTGTGGTGGAGGTTAGGTTGAATACCTTAAGTCAGGTTCATTTTGAACTCAGTCACAGTGGCCCGTCGCCTAATTTTTAACATGCTAGAGTGCTTGACCATCATGACTGTGGTGGAGCTTATGTTGAATACCCTAAGTTAGTTTCATTTTGAACTCAGTCACAGTGGCCCACCTCCTTCCTTTTAATATGCTCAAGTGCTTGGCCACCATTACTTTGGTGGACCTTAGGTTTAACACCCTAAGTCTGGTTTATTTTGAGCTAAGTCACAGTGACCCACTTCCCTACTTTTACCATGGTAAAGTGCTTTGCCATCATGACTGTGGTGGAGCTTAGGCTGAATGCCTTAAATCAGGTTTATTTTGAACTAAGTCACAGTGACCCACGTCCCTACTTTTACCATGCTAAAGTGCTTGGGCGTCATGACTGTGATGGACCTTAGGTTGAATAACCTAGGTGAGGTTCATTTTGAACTCAATCACAGTGACCTATTTCCTCACTTTTACCATGCAAAAGTTCTTGGCCATCAGGACTGTGGAGGAGCTTCTCAAGTGTCAGGTTCATTTTGAACTCAGTCACAATGACCCGTCCCATAACTTTTAACATGCTAAAGTGCTTGACCATCATGACTGTGGTGGAGCTTATGTTGAATACCCTAAGTCAGGTTAATTTTAAACTCAGTCACAGTGGGCCACTTCCTTACTTTCACCATACTAAAGTGCTTGGCTATCATGACTGTGATGGAACTTAGGTTGAATACCCCGAGTCAGGTTCATTTTGAACTAAGTCACAGTGACCCACTTCCCTACTTTTACCATGCTAAATTACTTGGCCATTATGACTGTGGTTGAGCTTTGTCACGTGGGTCACGTGACGAGCTTGGAGGACTGTCGGCGCGGACGTTTCGTCCCCCCGCTGACCACGTGATTCGGCCCGTGATGGAGCTTGGAGCTTGGTGCTGGTCAGCGAGCACACCTGACCGGCCGAAGGAATGTCAACGTGAGGTCATGCTTGGCTTCCAGTGCTGCCAACTGTCCCTATACGAGGTCACTACTGCTGTGCGCATGCGCAGATCGCCACCACCCACTCTCCCTCACCCTCCCGGATGTATAAGAGGGAAGGACATGGAGATGAAGAGGACACACTTGTCGGCCGCTCGCCGTTGAGGGCGGACCCCCCCCCTCCCCTCCCAGTTCAACGGAGGGAGGGCACCAGGACGCAGGAGACCACGAGGAGACGTGCGCCAGTCCAAGGAGGACACAAGGGACTCGTCGGAGCAGGAGACCAAGGAGGAGACGTGCGCCCGTCCAAGGAGGACACAAGGGACTCGTCGGAGCAGGAGACCAAGGAGGAGACGTGCGCCGTCCAAGGAGGACACAGGGGACTCGTCGGAGGAGACCAAAGAGGAGACGTGCGCCCGTCCAAGAGGGACACAGGGGACTCGTCGGAGGAGGAGACCAAGGAGGAGACGTACGCCCATCCAAGGAGGACACAGGGGACTCGTCGGCAGGGGACTCGTCTGAAGAAGGAATTGACGCTCGAGGAGAATTCATCCTCGCGCCCGCAGTGCGAGGAGTGGTTTGTGTATTATACATGTTATATATCTTGTAGTCTTGTAGACATCACGCTGGTGATATTTATATTATATGTGATTTGAGAGATAGATAGGATAGTGCTCTGTGTTGATCCACGATAAAAACACGTGTTAGTGTTACCTTGGTGTTTCTTTTCTCTCACGTCCAATTCTCAATAATACCTAGCATACATAATTATTTGTACCCCCCTGACAAGCTTAGCTTGAATACCCTAAGTGAGGTTAATTTTGAACTCAGTCACAGTGACCCATTTCCTTACTTTTACCATGATAAAGTGCTTGGCCATCATGACTGTGGTGGAGCTTCTCGAAAGTCAGGTTCATTTTGAACTCGGTCACAGTGACCCGTCCCCTAACTTTTAACATGCTCAAGTGCTTGACCATCATGACTGTGGTGGAGCTTAGATTGAATACCCTAAGTCAGGTTCATTTTTAACTCAGTTACAGTGACCCGTCGACTAACTTTTAACATGCTGAAGTGCTTGACCATCATGACTGTGGTGGAGCTTAGGTTGAATACCTTAAGTCAGGTTCATTTTGAACTCAGTCACAGTGACCCGTCGCCTAATTTTTAACATGCTAGAGTGCTTGACCATCATGACTGTGGTGGAACTTATGTTGAATACCCTAAGTCAGATTCATTTTGAACTCAGTCACAGTGACCCGTCCCCACACTTTTAACATGCTAGAGGGCTTGACTTTCATGACTGTGGTGGAGCTTAGGTTGAACACCCTAAGTTAGGTTCATTTTGAGCTCAGTCACAGTGGCCCACCTCCTTACTTTTAACATGCTCAAGTGCTGGTAATTTTGAGGGTCATTTTGGCCACTTGTCCCGATTGGGTCACCACCTCAGCTACAGGTCGAGGGCCATCAGGGCTCTTGCGGATCGCACTTAGATAGTGCTCAGGAGCCAACAGGCGTACATGAGAGGGGAAAATTACAAACAAACAAATTTGGCTGGTCGCCACAACCTCGCCCTTGGGTCCAGGTTGCCCACGTCTACCTCGCTGTGCCCTGTGGACGACTCTCTCCCTCTGGAGTAAGTTTGGGCCAAATCGGAGACATGACGGTTTTGGGCCAAATCCGTGGGTACCCCTTTGGTAATTTTGAGGGTCATTTTGGCCACTTGTCCCGATTGGGTCACCACCTCAGCTACAGGTCGAGGGCCACCAGGGCTCTTGGGGATCGCACTTAGATACTGCTCAGGCTAAAAGTACGGGCACCAACAGGCGGAAATGAGATGGGTAAATTACACACAGACAAACAAATTTGGCTGGTCGCCACAACCTCGCCCTTGGGTCCAGGTTGCCCACGTCTATCTCGCTGTGCCCTGTGGACGACTCTCTCCCTGTGGAGTAAGTTTGGGCCAAATCGGAGACATGACGGTTTTGGGTAATTTTGAGGGTCATTTTGGCCACTTGTCCCGATTGGGTCGCCACCTCAGCTACAGGTCGAGGGCCACCAGGGCTCTTGCGGATCGCACTTAGATACTGCTCAGGCTAAAAGTACAGGCGCCAACAGGCGGAAATGAGAGGGGAAAATTACACACAAACAAATTTGGCTGGTCGCCACAACCTCGCCCTTGGGTCCAGGTTGCCCACATCTACCTCGCTGTGCCCTGTGGACGACTCTCTCCCTCTGGAGTAAGTTTGGGCCAAATCGGAGACATGACGGTTTTGGGCCCAAAAGTCAATACTGGGTTAAAAGGCCCAACTTTGGAGGGTTGCTACCGCCACGTCCTTGGGTTCAGGCTGCTCATGTCTATCTTGCTTTGCACTTCGTCCGACTCTCTCCCTGTGGGGCAAGTTTGGATCAAATCGGTCACCTTCGGATTTTCGGCAAAATTCATTTGAGATTTTTTGGATTTTGGGTTATTTTGGTCACCTTCTCCGATTTACCCGCCACCTCACCCACAGGTTGAATGCGGCCAGGGTTACCGTGGAGTTCAATTTGACACCACTTAGGCCGACGGTATGGGTGCCAGAGGCCCAAAAGTCAATACTGGGTTAAAAGGCACAACTTTTGGGGGTTGCTAGGTTAGGTCAAATCACCATCTTGAGAAAATGAAGTCACATGAGATGCATTTATGAGACTTATAACCAATATGATCTTAGGGAAAACCAATGAAGATCATTTGTGCAAGTTCTCTTCAATGTTAGGGGCCAAGTAATAACTGGAGACTCAAGACCATAATACAAACTTACCATCCATGTGAATTCTTGTATGACAATTCACTTCTTCATATTGAAAAAATAAGATTCACATAAAGTACACTTATGAGACATATCCTCAAAATGATAGTGAAAGACAAGGAGAAGGCAACACAACCAGCAACCAAACTGGTCCTCAGTCTGGTAGATAAGCCATGAGGAATGACTAAAAGTACTGGGCCTACCAACTTTGAAAGATCGAAGAGAAAGAGATGACATAATTACAGTGTTCAGGTCATTAAAGAAGATAGAAGATATCTGATTAAAGATGAGAGGGCTTCAAGAGGTCATGGGAGTAAATTAATAAAAGATGTGAAGAGAGATGTATATATATGTGGAATAGCTTAGAAGGTGATATAGCCCAAGCTCAAACAGTACATGAATTCAAAGCTAAATATAGTTGGAAATCAAAGATATAGATTAAGTTGGAACTGTACATGAATTTGAGTCTAGGGATGTTAGAAAATTAGAAAATAGGAGATGGGACCCAATGAGCGTTGCTCCTTTCCTGTATACTACAATTAAATAAATACAAGACTCTCCCTTATGTTTCCCCCCCACACCTCCACAGAGGCTGGGGTAGACTCCAAAGAACAAACATGGTCAGGTTACGGGGAGAGGAGTGTCCAGATAATGGTTTGCAATCTTAATGAATATCAGCATCACTGGAATCACATGAAATACTATAGGACCAGGGGTTCCCCCAGGAAAACACATTAGACTTAAAAGCATTCACTGTGTGCCTATAGTTTTGCATTATGTCCTCACAGTGTAGCCCTGCACCCCAACCCCCAGGGTTGGCAGAAAGAATGAGTGAAATATCACCAGAATTGCATGAATGAAATCAAAATACTGATTCCTCTCATTTTTGGGTAAGAAATAAATTACCCTAATCAAACCCAACCTAACATAATCTATGTAAAAGATGAAAAACTCGCGTGTATTTTCACTTTTTAATTTTTGTTTTTTAAAGATATTTTTCATATAAACTTTTTTTTTTGTTCAGAAGATATTGCCACATAAATAATAAGAGCACTAGTTTATAACAAAATTAATATACTACACTTACTTCAGCTACTCATCTTTCCATCATCATTAAGTGACCATATATAGTGAAAAAGGGGAGCATACACACATTATGCAACCAAAAAATACTTTGTCAGAAAAAGCATACCTTTATGGAAGATCTTCAGTCAACAAGAGGTTGTGTAATTGATGAGGTAAATTCAATTAGAATAGAAAAAATGACAGGGCATATGGCAGACCTCTGCAGAAATAATATGGCATTTAGGACACCTTCTAGTATTAAAACAGTACTAACACATAATAATAACAATAACAATACTAATAATGATGATGATGACGACGACAATGACGATGATGATGATGATGATGACAATGATGATGATGACGACGATGATGATAACGATGATGATGATAACGATGATGATAACAATGATAATGATAACGATGATAATGATAACGATGATAAAGATAACGATGATAAAGATAACAATGATAAAGATGATAAAGATAACGATGATAAAGATAACGATGATAATGATAACGATAATGATAATTAATGATAATGATAATTGATGATAATAATAATTGATGATGATAATTGATGATGATAGTAATAATTAATAAAGTTTATTTGGCAATGAATCAATATACATGAAATGCAGATAATGAAAAGAACACATAGTTCGAAGTAACAATTACAAATGCAGAGGATAACACAAAAAAGCATGTAAGCTTATTTCCATTGTCCTATGTGCATCCACCACACAAAAGACACAGAGCACCTCACCCCACAATAACAATTCCTAAACAACAACAACATATTTCTTCCCTGAGTGAATTATGGGCCTTCCTGGTGACCCAAGCCAGATACCTAGGAGCTGTGTGTCTCCTGCAAGAGACCTGGAGCAACAGATTGATTGATTGATGAATGTATTGGTTGTGGTCATGTCTACAGGAGTTCTGTTGTTAACAGTACTTATAAATTAGACTCTACTTTAGATTTTAGTTTGTTAGAAAACACTAACAATATTTGGCATATATTAAGTGACACTTCTCTCTTCAAATACACTTGATGTATTTATGTGTCGAAAATTATTTATTTTGTTGCTACCACAAATACCTAAAATCACATCATCTTTAATTTCATCATCTTTTCATTCATGACCCTTTCACCCCATCCAAGGATGAGATCAATGGATGGGATGAAAGGGTCTTTGAGCAAGATAGGAATGGCTGTTGAGCAAGGGAGGATGGAGGCAGGTATATGGGTGAGTGGAGGATGGTTGTGTATGAATGATTTTTTTTATGCAACCAAACGGGATTTCTCCCTTTTTTTCTCTATTTTCTGCTTGTGGGGACTGGGTGGGTGGGGAGGGGTTGCCATGTAAAAAAGTGGCTCTGCTAGGGATGTGCTGTAAAATTTCAGAAACACACAAGTGCAGATATTTAACCTAACCTATTTTTAGAATAAAATGGCATCATTATCATATATAATTGGTAATATTATATTGAAAAGAAATTCCATACAAAAAAATAATCTTTCAAAAAAAATAAAAAATAAAAAAGATACTAATGAAAAAAACTTATTAGTGTGCTACTAGAATAGAACCAGTATCTTATTACAGTTTAATCAGTTATCAATTTGATCTTATTACTTCACTACACATGTTTAGGCATGCATAAGCATATAAACATGTCACTACCAGTATACTTCTCATTTGGAAAATCAACCACAAGGTTGCCAATCTGTGAAATCCTTGTATCAATAATGGGAATGTCTTTCAATACCTTTGTATTGTGATTCTCATCAGTACTCGTACTAGAAAGCTCAGTCAATTTAATATGGGGCAAATTCAACTATTCACTGCCTCCTGCAGATCATCTACCATCTTAGGTTATTTAACTTGCACAGAGCACAGATCCATAACATTTGCTGAAGGCTGTATTTTCATAAATCAACCATCCTAATACATATTTCAAGTCTAAACTTGTAACCAAACCATTTATCAAATTCTCCACTAGTTAAATCTTAGAGCAAGTATCTTTCCTTCCTTCTGCTTTCTCCTTAGAACCTACCATTCCAATCTTCCCCATTCATTAGTAATTGTACTTTAAATTATTGCATCAAACACTATATTACTTAAAACCAATGTAGCTAAAATGCAATCTTGCTTGGTTACCCACCTTAGGGCCATCCTTTTGTTCATCTACTACTTGGACAAAATTTACATAAACTTTGTCTTGTTCTAAAAAAAATACTCAAACATGAAAATATTATAAAGATATCTCTATAACTAAATCTCCAACTCCTTTCCTAACTTTGTTGGTTGAGGTGACCTCTTCAGTACAGACCAAAATTTCACGGGCAGCATTACCTGCCAGACGTACGATGTGTCGTAATAATACTCGCATCATAAAGTATAGTCACCGCTTATATCGATCGTTCTCTCTTTCACCCGTGAATATTGATAACCATAGAAAATGTGATGAAGACAGTTTAGAGCAGTGGTTCCCAAACTGGGGGAAATTTGAAGCTACCAGGGGGAAATAATTACACTACCTACTAAGTAAAAAAAAACTCTGATGGATTTTCTCATGTCTGAGAGAGAGAGAGAGAGAGAGAGAGAGAGAGAGAAAGAGAGAAAGAGAGAGAGAATGCCTGTTTATCAGTATATTTGTACATTTGAAAAATAAATTAGTAAATAGTCACAGTGTATTTTAACTACTCTTTCCCTGCTACACATGAAGGGGGAAATCTGGATAGTTGACCTGGGTGCAGGGGGAAATGACAGAAAAAAGTTTGGGAACCACTGGTTTAGAGAGTATGTCATTACGCAGGGGCAACTACAATAAATATAATCAAGACGCCGATATGGCAGCCTCGCGTATCCACTTACTCCTCATGTCGCCTACGTATGCGGCACCGTATGGAAGGGGTTAAGGGAGAGCAACTGGAGGAAGTGGATAGTTTTAGATATTTGGGTGCAAATGTGGCAGGAAAGGGTGGAGTGAAGGTGGAGGTAGAATGTAGATTGAGAGATTAAAAAGTGTAATGAGGAATAGAAATTTGGGAATGGATGCTAAGAGGAGAATGTATGAAGGAGTGATTATGCCAACAGCACTGTATGGAGCAGAAACATGGAACATAAGAGAGGAAGAGAGAAGGAACTTGAATGTGTTTGAGATGAGGTGTCTGAGAAGTATGATGGGGATTACTAGGCTGGATATAGTGAGAAATGAGGAGGTGAGGAGGAGAACAGGGGTGGAAAGGGAGCTGGGAGATAGGGTTGATGAAAGAGTATTAGGATGGTTTGGACACATGGAAAGAATGAGTGAAGAAAGACTAGTAAAGGAGGTATGGAAGGCAGATGTGGAGGGAGTGAACATGAGGGGACGTCCTAGGATGAGGTGGATGGATGGGGTGAAGGGGGCTTTGGGGAAGAGGGGAATGTCTGTTGAGGAAGGACGGGAGAGGACAGAAGACGGGTGAATGGAGAATGGTTGTATATGGAAAATGTTGTGATGCATGAGGTGGATTGGACGGGGGAATGGGGGGTGAGGTAGTGTGTGTGAGCAAAAATTTTGACGCAGCCCGAAGGGATTTCTCCCCGTCCTCTCCTTTATATGGGGGGACAGAGAGGGGGGGTCGCCGATATAATGAAGCGGCCTTGCTGTGGATGTGTTGTGTCCTGACACTGCTTCTGACCCAGGGCAGTGGACAGGGTGCAGGGATGACCCGTCATCTAGGAGGTGCTAAGATGGGAGGGAGGGTGGAGGGGTGTGGAGTGTTTTCGGGGGATGGAATGGGTGGGAATGATTTTATGCCTTGTCCTTTTTGGCTACCTCCATGATAAAGATAAAGATGATAAAGATAACGATGATAATGATAATTAATGATAATGATAATTAATGATAATGATAATGATAATTGATGATGATAGTAATAATTAATAAAGTTTATTTGGCAATGAATCAATATACATGAAATGCAGATAATGAAAAGAACACATAGTTCGAAGTAACAATTACAAATGCAGAGGATAACACAAAAAAGCATGTAAGCTTATTTCCATTGTCCTATGTGCATCCACCACACAAAAGACACAGAGCACCTCACCCCACAATAACAATTCCTAAACAACAACACAATATTTCTTCCCTGAGTGAATTATGGGCCTTCCTGGTGACCCAAGCCAGATACCTAGGAGCTGTGTGTCTCCTGCAAGAGACCTGGAGCAACAGATTGATTGATTGATGAATGTATTGGTTGTGGTCATGTCTACAGGAGTTCTGTTGTTAACAGTACTTATAAATTAGACTCTACTTTAGATTTTAGTTTGTTAGAAAACACTAACAATATTTGGCATATATTAAGTGACACTTCTCTCTTCAAATACACTTGATGTATTTATGTGTCGAAAATTATTTATTTTGTTGCTACCACAAATACCTAAAATCACATCATCTTTAATTTCATCATCTTTTCATTCATGACCCTTTCACCCCATCCAAGGATGAGATCAATGGATGGGATGAAAGGGTCTTTGAGCAAGATAGGAATGGCTGTTGAGCAAGGGAGGATGGAGGCAGGTATATGGGTGAGTGGAGGATGGTTGTGTATGAATGATTTTTTTTATGCAACCTAAGGGATTTCGCCCTGTTTTCTCTATTTTCTGCATGAGGGGACAGGGAGGGAGGGGAGGGGTTGCCATGTAAAAAAGTGGCTCTTCTAGGGATGTGCTGTAAAATTTCAGAAACACACAAGTGCAGATATTTAACCTAACCTATTTTTAGAATAAAATGGCATCATTATCATATATAATTGGTAATATTATATTGAAAAGAAATTCCATACAAAAAAATAATCTTTCAAAAAAAATAAAAAATAAAAAAGATACTAATGAAAAAAACTTATTAGTGTGCTACTAGAATAGAACCAGTATCTTATTACAGTTTAATCAGTTATCAATTTGATCTTATTACTTCACTACACATGTTTAGGCATGCATAAGCATATAAACATGTCACTACCAGTATACTTCTCATTTGGAAAATCAACCACAAGGTTGCCAATCTGTGAAATCCTTGTATCAATAATGGGAATGTCTTTCAATACCTTTGTATTGTGATTCTCATCAGTACTCGTACTAGAAAGCTCAGTCAATTTAATATGGGGCAAATTCAACTATTCACTGCCTCCTGCAGATCATCTACCATCTTAGGTTATTTAACTTGCACAGAGCACAGATCCATAACATTTGCTGAAGGCTGTATTTTCATAAATCAACCATCCTAATACATATTTCAAGTCTAAACTTGTAACCAAACCATTTACCAAATTCTCCACTAGTTAAATCTTAGAGCAAGTATCTTTCCTTCCTTCTGCTTTCTCCTTAGAACCTACCATTCCAATCTTCCCCATTCATTAGTAATTGTACTTTAAATTATTGCATCAAACACTATATTACTTAAAACCAATGTAGCTAAAATGCAATCTTGCTTGGTTACCCACCTTAGGGCCATCCTTTTGTTCATCTACTACTTGGACAAAATTTACATAAACTTTGTCTTGTTCTAAAAAAAATACTCAAACATGAAAATATTATAAAGATATCTCTATAACTAAATCTCCAACTCCTTTCCTAACTTTGTTGGTTGAGGTGACCTCTTCAGTACAGACCAAAATTTCACGGGCAGCATTACCTGCCAGACGTACGATGTGTCGTAATAATACTCGCATCATAAAGTATAGTCACCGCTTATATCGATCGTTCTCTCTTTCACCCGTGAATATTGATAACCATAGAAAATGTGATGAAGACAGTTTAGAGCAGTGGTTCCCAAACTGGGGGAAATTTGAAGCTACCAGGGGGAAATAATTACACTACCTACTAACTAAAAAAAAACTCTGATGGATTTTCTCATGTCTGAGAGAGAGAGAGAGAGAGAGAGAGAGAGAGAGAGAGAGAGAGAGAGAGAGAATGCCTGTTTATCAGTATATTTGTACATTTGAAAAATAAATTAGTAAATAGTCACAGTGTATTTTAACTACTCTTTCCCTGCTACACATGAAGGGGGAAATCTGGATAGTTGACCTGGGTGCAGGGGGAAATGACAGAAAAAAGTTTGGGAACCACTGGTTTAGAGAGTATGTCATTACGCAGGGGCAACTACAATAAATATAATCAAGACGCCGATATGGCAGCCTCGCGTATCCAGTTACTCCTCATGCCGCCTACGTATGCGGCACCGTATGGAAGGGGTTAAGGGAGAGCAACTGGAGGAAGTGGATAGTTTTAGATATTTGGGTGCAAATGTGGCAGGAAAGGGTGGAGTGAAGGTGGAGGTAGAATGTAGATTGAGAGATTAAAAAGTGTAATGAGGAATAGAAATTTGGGAATGGATGCTAAGAGGAGAATGTATGAAGGAGTGATTATGTCAACAGCACTGTATGGAGCAGAAACATGGAACATAAGAGAGGAAGAGAGAAGGAACTTGAATGTGTTTGAGATGAGGTGTCTGAGAAGTATGATGGGGGTTACTAGGCTGGATATAGTGAGAAATGAGGAGGTGAGGAGGAGAACAGGGGTGGAAAGGGAGCTGGGAGATAGGGTTGATGAAAGAGTATTAGGATGGTTTGGACACATGGAAAGAATGAGTGAAGAAAGACTAGTAAAGGAGGTATGGAAGGCAGATGTGGAGGGAGTGAACATGAGGGGACGTCCTAGGATGAGGTGGATGGATGGGGTGAAGGGGGCTTTGGGGAAGAGGGGAATGTCTGTTGAGGAAGGACGGGAGAGGACAGAAGACGGGTGAATGGAGAATGGTTGTATATGGAAAATGTTGTGATGCATGAGGTGGATTGGACGGGGGAATGGGGGGTGAGGTAGTGTGTGTGTGAGCAAAAGTTTTGACGCAGCCCGAAGGGATTTCTCCCCGTCCTCTCCTTTATATGGGGGGACAGAGAGGGGGGGTCGCCGATATAATGAAGCGGCCTTGCTGTGGATGTGTTGTGTCCTGACACTGCTTCTGACCCAGGGCAGTGGACAGGGTGCAGGGATGACCCGTCATCTAGGAGGTGCTAAGATGGGAGGGAGGGTGGAGGGGTGTGGAGTGTTTTCGGGGGATGGAATGGGTGGGAATGATTTTATGCCTTGTCCTTTTTGGCTACCTCCATGGTAAGGGGGAAAAAAGCCTTGGTATATGTATATATGTAAACCCTCGATATAACGGATCTAGATATATCGCATATAATGGACAAAAAAAAAATCCAACCTGACAAACCCTCGCTATAACAGATTTTCATCCGTTATAGCAAGGGATCCTCGGTTATAACGGGTCTTCGGATATAACGACAGACCCGTCCCCATACTGTCCGTTATATCGAGGGTTTACTGTATGTTAAACAGTATCTTCACAGAAAGTCCGACAGTGGGAGCTGGTTTATCCCCCCACCTTCCCCTTCCTTATCAACACATGAAATACATGGATCACCATTTTACATTCTTACCTATTATTTCATTTGACCCAAGGCAGTGGGCAAGATACAGGGACGACCTGTCATCCAGGAGGAGCCAAGAAAGGAGGAAGGGACAGGTGGTGGATGGGAGTGGAGTATGTGGGGATGAAATGGGTGGGAGTGGATTTATGTCTTTAACTTTGGCTACCTCCATTGTAAGGGGGAAAGAGCCTGTCATTTGCACTCTTTCTTCCTTGCTCAACAGACATTCCTCTTGTACTTTTAGCCTGAGCAGTATCTAAGTCCGATCCGCAAGAGCCCTGGTGGCCCTCGACCTGTAGCTGAGGTGGTGACCCAATCGGGACAAGTGGCCAAAATGACCCTCAAAATTACCAAAGGGGTTAACCCACGGATTTGGCCATAAACCGTCATGTCTCCGATTTGGCCCAAACTTACTCCAGAGGGAGAGAGTCGTCCACAGGGCACAGCGAGGTAGACGTGGGCAACCTGGACCCAAGGGCGAGGTTGTGGCGACCAGCCAAATTTGTTTGTCTTTGTGTAATTTTCCCCTCTCATTTCCGCCTGTTGGCGCCCGTACTTTTAGCCTGAGCAGTATCTAAGTGCGATCCGCAAGAGCCCTGGTGGCCCTTGACCTGTAGCTGAGGTGGTGACCCAAACCTACTCCAGAAGGAGAGAATCGTCCACAGCGAGGTAGACGTGGGGAACCTGGACCCAAGGACGAGGTTGTGGCGACTAGCCAAATTTGTTTGTCTGTGTGTAATTTTCCCCTCTCATTTCCGCCTGTTGCCGCCCGTACTTTTAGCCTGAGCAGTATCTAAGTGCGATCCGCAAGAGCCCTGGTGGCCCTCGACCTGTAGCTAAGGTGGTGACCTAATCGGGACAATTGGCCAAAATGACCCTCAAAATTACCAAAGGGGTTAACCCACAGTATCTTCACAGCAAGTCCGACAGTGGGAGCTGGTTTATCCCCCCCCCCTTCCCCTTCCTTATCCACACATGAATTACATGGATCACCATTTTACATTCTTACCTATCATTTCATTTGACCCAAGGCAGTGAGCGAGATGCAGGAATGACCTGTCATCCAGGAGGAGCCAAGAAAGGAGGAAGGGACAGGTGGTGGATGGGAGTGGAGTATGTGGGGATGAAATGGGTGGGAGTGGATTTATGCCTTTGACTTTGGCTACCTCCCTTGTAAGGGGGAAAGAGCCCTTGGTATATGTATGTACCTGTCATTTGCACTCTTTCTTCCTTGCTCAACAGACATTCCTCTTGTATTCAATCCCATTGGCTACCTCCCTTGTAAGGGGAAAAGGGCCCTTGGTATATGTATGTACCTATCATTTGCACTCTTTCTTCCCCCTTATGAGGGGGGGTAGCCAGACAAGGTACACACTCCCACCCATTCCTCTCCCACCTACCACATGCTTTCTCCATTTCCTCTTTGCAACCAATTTTCACACTCTCGCTTCTATTCTACCACTGTCGCCTTCCTCTCGTCATCGTACCAGTCGCTGCCTTTTGTGTATCCTCCCGTCCTCCTCATCCCGCATATTGTCTTTGCGTAGAGAAAGGTGACAACGATAAGTTTTAACATCACAAACTCCCCTCTATCGGGAGGCTAGGACAGTGCCCCTTACAGAGGACTTTGTAGTGTGGGATTTATCGAACCATGCCCTTGGTTCAACTTCGCCGGTGGCAACGTTCGAACCGCCAACCCCTCGGCCTTTGCCGCAAGTAACGACGCTCCAACCCGCTCAGCCAGCGAGTTTCCAAAGGTGTAACCAAATAAAAGAGAATTGAGAGTTTCTGTTTAATAAAAAAATGATTTACTATTCTTGCATTCACCACTGATTTTGGCAAAAAAATTTATTCAAAAAGTCAATTTGTACACAACTAGCACCTACATTATCACTACTAGCTACATTCTAAAGTCAGAAACACAATGAACAAGTGACTATGAGAAGAAAAAAACTATATTTACACTATGGACTAGTATACCATTCTGTAAACTAATGAAAAACATTGGACAGAGTATCTAGAGAATAAAGGTGGTATCTCCTTATAAAAGAGTGATTTATTGTATAATGTTACCCCTCTCTCACAGAGGGAAGAACTTCAACAATTTAAAAGCAATCCTTGGCACTTTGGTATATGGCAGTGTTATAGATCTATACAAGGCAAATAATCCAACATTTAGTATTTACACTTAGGTCAATACCCTTAACGATATAAAGCACCTATGTCAGGTTGGCACGAATTAAAAGCTCTAGATTCCATTGCAAATGTATGTCGAATGATTTACTTTTACGTATTTACTTTTTTTAAGACTTTAGAAATTTACCCTAACGTTGGATGAAAATTGTCAATGTTACATGCACGTCACTTATGGTTGAGATTTTCAATTTTTCTGTTGAAGATTAAATGGATGATCAGTAATCTTCTTAGAATAATTGATATGAGCACAGACCACAACCCTACGGTCCCAAAAGATGGAGGTTTCAGCGATTACCCGACTGGCATGTGGCATAGAATTCCGTCTTCTCCAGAATATACTCGTGGTATTCGACCATACTAATCTCCATGCGTCTTATGTCATCCTCGTACGTTTCAATTTTCTGTTCGTTTCTATAAAATGCTTCCTCAAGTTCTGAAAGTAACAGTGAAGATTATTTGGTGACGAAAATATCGATCGTCAATACCTCATCTAATTGTTATACAAGAATGTTTCCTTTATATAATAACAGTACATATATGAGAGATGGCACAATAAATAGTCATTATTTACAGTTATCATTTTGAAATTTTACCTTTGAGAATATCTAGTTTAGTATTGACCTCGGAAGCAAGCTTAGTAGCACGCTTCTTCAATTCTTCGGCCCTGTTACGAGCCTTTTCTGTCTCTGCAGACTTAATCGTCAGTTTCTCGACCAAGGAATCGTAACTCTGTGGAAATAAAAGTTTGTTAGTGTACTGACACGTTAAACATGATATGGTTTAATGATGATTTGATTTAACATCACAAACTCCCCCTATTAGGAGGCTAGGACGGTGCCCCTTACAGAGGACTTTGTTGTATGGTATTTAATGAACCATGCCCTTGGTTCAACTCACTGGTGGGTTACATCCTGGGCAGCTGTCCACAATGCGGTCATCCAGCCTCTTCTGATAGCTTAGAAGTGCTGGGTGGTGACCGCACCGCAGTCTGGCCAGCTGCCCAGGATGTAACACTTCACCCCATACCATACAACACATAATGGAAGACTGCATTATACACAATCATGCATGCAAACAACACAACATACACTCTATAAAAGGATTTGTGGGAAAACCCAGTTTCGGCTGTGGCATTCCTTGGGGAGACGGGACTGCTCGGACAGACCATAAGGCCTACACCCGTCAGTTCCATGTCCATTACCACCTGTCATCCCCATCCCTAAAATTGTCTAACTGTTTCTTAAAATAACTGATAGTTTCAGCGCTCACTACATGGTTACTAAGAACCAGACTTGCGTGGCTGCATTCGGGTCACCAACGGGTGCTAAGATAATACCAACACAGAATAGACCTTGCCACAGAGACAAACTACCCTCGGACACAATCATCACCAGAGCTGGGCATGCTATACCGCCGGATAGGTAGTGCATTACCATCAATGCGTTACTGAAAAATCTGGGGTGCATTACCGATTTTAATTTCCTTTACACTTATTTTGCTGGGAAAAAAGATGAAATGGAGAAGTGTTTACTTCTTATGAATACCCTCAATAATACCTAAACTACAACATTAATATTCCCAGTTCTACATACATACATATACCAATGACTTTTAAAAAGGAAAAGGCATAGAAATCACTCCCACCCACTCCATTCCCTACATATTCCACTCCCCTCCACCCTCCTCCCTCCTGGCACCTTCCAGTTCTAAAACATAAAATAACCAGAGCTGGACACTTGTGTTACTGCTAGAGTCACTGCGTCACTAATGCACTACTCATCCAGCGGTAATGCACCCAGCTCTGACCATCACACAGAAGACAGGTTCGCCGTCCATCTTGCAGGACAACGCATTGAAGGGAATTACCCTTCCTTGGTCCCAGGTACAAGGGTAAGAATACAGACAAAGTTCAAAACATCACGACCTCAAGAAGAACACCAGTAGACGAGAATAAATTTAAGCAATATTTCGAGTTCTCCTTACGTCTTGAAGCTGGGCGGCATCATTGGCAGCCTTCTTTGCCTTGAGTGATGCTTGCGACACTTCCTGGTTGGCGTCGATGAGGTAACGTTGATTGATGGTGTACTGAGATTTGACTTTGGCAACTCGTTCTTCCAGGTCTTCTACGTCCTTCAAGGAATCGCTTGCCCGTGTTTGAGCGACGCTGGTTTCGCTAGCGATCTGAGATTTTTTTAAAAATGGATTTAAATGAATGACAAGAAAAATAAAGATGGGCATTGTTTCTATGCAGTCTTAAATTATGTTGTTCAAACTGGCCAAACATCTGCACTTAAACCACTAATACCATATTTCTAGAAACGTACATTTGGAACTACATGGACGTAACATGTCCTTGAAGTGACGACACTTTTCGTGTGCAGCACCTACCTGAGTTAGATGAGTGCTCGCCTTCTGGACATCATTATTTGCCGTATTGAGGGCGACTTCGACGGCCTCTTGGGCGGCTTTCGCCTCCTCCAGCGCCTTCAATACTCGTTCAGCTACGCTCAGTGTTCCTTCTGCCTCAGCCTTTGCGAGGTCTGCCCTCTCTAAAATGAACATAGAATAATTATAGGCGTGTATCACGACTTGTTAGTTCGAGGTTTGGAGACTTCAAAACTGACAAGCACACAACTACGGAAAGGAGCACAGAAATGACAACTTATGTTGTCTGTACGTAATTCACTAAGTATGGGAATAAAGATGCACCTCAGAGAATGGTAATTACGTCTGGAAAGGCCTGTGAAGTACAATGTGAGGATTGTCGAAAGGCTGCGTGCTGAACCAAGGTGACGGAGAGAGGAAAGGTGGACTTTGGAAAGTTAGGACTTAAAAAGATTACAAATGAGGAGCATACTGAAAAGAGACCTTTTGGTCCATACCTAGGTCAGATGCAAATAATTAATAAATACATAAAGGAATAAAAAATAAACAAAGTAAATAGATAATGATAAAAATAAACAGACATATAATAATAATTAAAAAAAAACAAAAAACTATTTAACAGAATGGAAAGGGCTCAGAGTAAATAGATAATGATATAGACTTATAATAACAATTTAAAAAAATGCATTTGAACAGAATGGAAAGGGATCAGAGTAAATTGATAAGGATAGAAATGAACAGATGTATAATGATTTATAAAAAAAAATATTTGAACAGAATGGAAAGGGCTCAGAGTAAATTGATAAGAATAAAAATAAATATGTATAATAATAATTTATTAAAAAAAATGTATTTTAACAGAATGGAAAGGGCTCAGAGTGAAATGCTAACCATGGCCAAACTTAAGCGGATAGATAGATAGATAGATAGATAGACTTTATTTGGCAATAAATCAATGTACATGAAGTGCAAATAATGACAAGAACACATAGTTCGAAATAATAAATGTAAATTGCCGAGGATAACACAAGTGGAATGCACCGAGGAACATGCCCAGCTCTGCACACGCTTACAAAAAAATTCAAAGAGCAATGACAAAGGTGGCACCAACACTTTGCAAGTTGACATATAAACAAAGATTGGACAAACTAAACTTATTAACTCTGAAGCAAAGAAGAGAAAGAGGTGATTTGATAACCATCTACAGAATTATGAAAGGGATGGAAATCCTTGATAGGGATGATCTACTTAAATGGGACAGAAGAAATACAAGAGGACACGAGAAGAAACTTAAGAAGGACAGTTACAGAAGAGATCTGAAAAAGAACAGCTTTCCACACAGAGTAATAGATACATGGAACAAACTGAAAGAGGAAACAGTGAGTGCTAAAACTATACATGATTTTAAGAAAGAACTGGATGCAGAAAGATACAACTGCAGGTCATTACGAGCATAGCTCTCCACCCTGCAAAATACAACTAGGTAAATACACAAAACCCATCAACTGCCCATCTCCTCTGCTCAGATGATGAAGGATTACAAAGGTGTAGCATACTGACAGGAGACCTTTTGGTCCATATCTAGGTTGGATGCGAAAAAAAAAATCAAAATAATAATAAATGAATAAATAAAAACTATAATAATGTAAATAACAAATAAAATACATAAATAAATGCATAGGTATAGTTAAATAATAAACAAACAGATAAATAGTAAATAATAATAAATTGACATATAACTAATAATTAATGAGAATCAAACAGACAAATGATAACAAAACAAAAACAAATAATATAAAATAAATTAAAACAAATTATATAAAATAAAAGAGTCACCTGATAGCCCTCCCCACAGCTCGGGTCAAAAGCAACGCATTGAGACACAGCACTTCCGTAGCAGAGACCCTTCATCCAAAGCTGGTTCACCCTAAGAGGTTAACCCCTTCCATACGGTGCCGCACACGTAGGCGTCATGGGGAGCGAGTGTATTCGCGAGGCTGCCATATCGGCGTCTTGATTATATTTATTGTAGTCGCCCCTGTGTTTTTACATTCTCTCAAATGTGCCCTGAATCCCATTCTCTGTGGTATTCAAAATTCGCGGGTGAAAGAGAGAACGATCGATATAAGCGGTGACTATATTTTATGATGCGAGTATTATTACGACACGTCGTACGGCTGGCATTGGCTGCTGCCACTGAGATCTAAGTCCATGACGCCTACGTGTGTGGCACCGTATGGAAGGGGTTAAGATAGTTCAGAACAAACAAATACCTTTTAATCCATTAGCAAAGTCCAGGTCATTCCTTGTGGCGTCAATAATGGCATCAATGTTGGTTAAAGAATCTATCGTTGAAGCGATCTCTTCCGCTAACGCAGTAATTTGCTCCGGCCGTAGAGAGATGTCCAGTTTCAGTACCTTTAAGATTTAAGGGCATGTTACTAAATGCAAGAACTGTTCGGGTCACCTGAAGAATTGTCACCCCAGAACGCCTACATGAAGAATCGTCACCCCATGAGATCCCACCTGAAGAACTGTCACCCCAGTATGCCCAATATCAACAGTGGATTAAAGATTAGGTTAGATTAAATTACATTATATTAGGCTGAATGAAGGTTATGATTATTGTCACCAATTTATATAAATGAAGAATCATAAACCCAGGATGGACCACATGAAGAATTGTCACCCTAAGATAGCTCACATGAAGAATCGTAAACCCAGGATAGCCCGCATGAAGACTTGTCACCCTAGGATAGCCCTCTTGAAAAATTGTCACCCTGGGATAGCCCACGTGAAGAATTGTCACCCTAGGATAGCCCGAAGGTAAAATGTCACACTGGGATAGCCCACATGAACAATTGTCACCCTAGGATAGCCCACACAAAGAATTGTCACCCTAGAATGACCCACATGAAGAATTGTCACTCTAGGATGACCCGCATGAATAATTGTCACCCTAGGATAGCTCACATGAAGTATCGCCAACCTATCGAAGTCTAGAGTGATGATTCTTCATGTGATCCAGCGGTTCTCTTTCGCAAATTAAAGCCTTCCTCAGTAAAAATTGCCTCACCTCTTCCGCAAGAATTCGGATTTCATCAGGCTTTGCTCCAGCTGTTTTGTAATATTCGTCTATTTCATTCAGAAGCATCTGAATGGCTTCCTTGTAGCCTGCAGACTTGTTGCGTGCATCAAACGCTACGTCGAATGCCATCTTGGCCAAGTCAAAAGCGATGTCCGACTGCCTTTTGGCACTGGATACTCCTCGAAGAAGCTCGTCCGCCGAGGCCTCCTTCTTCTTGAGGATGTTTTCTGCATCTTCAGTGAACTGCAGTGCTCCCTTTGCTGTATTAACTAAGCCGTCATTACAAGAGAGGCCACCACATTTCCCATTACATCCAGCACCACCACAGAAAGCATCACAGGGATTGCCACGCCGATCGCATACCTGCGGCAGGAACGAAACATAGCGATAGAAATCCAAGGTTATGAAGAATAAAAAGAACAGCATCTTAAGATTTTGGTCAATTCTAGCCGATAGTATGATGCTTTGATGTGTACGTACAATACGTGGTATGCGTAGAAAGTAAATGGGGAAAGCTGAGAAGGGCCAACAAATTTATTTGGACATTACAAAAACTATTACAGGAACATATAGATAAAAATATTTCGTGAAAGTTATGACTTGCCTGTTCGTTCAAATCTGGCATCGAATCCTCCATCTCATCAAGCTTAAGACCAAGATCAGAGAGTATATCTTCGTTTTCCTGCTGCGTCCGGTTAAATCGATCAGAGGCATGCAACAACAGGAGTTCTGTTCTCTTGCGGTTCCTTTCTGATTCTCCCACAATTATTTGAGTTAGATCTACTTGTCTGTTGGCTTCACGTGACCGCTGCTCCGCAATGCGAGTTAAATTTAGCGCACCTGTCAACAAATTCTGATTAAGGTAAAACTTAAACAAAATACATAAACCATACACCAAAAACTCCAAGTCCTATATCAAACTTGAGCAAGAATCACACTTTTATTGTGACATGCTCTTCTTGGATAAAAGCCTGATAACACTACATGGACGATCCACTATTATCAAATGCCTAACTGCGACCCCAAACCTCATAATCATATTATCAATCAATTTGTTTCCCTTTTTATCTTTGCTCTTTTTCAATAAAGGGACATGCCTGCACCCAAACCTATTGCCTCAGGTCAGAAGCGATGCAGCATTACACTATCAATCTATCTACAGTATACCCTCGATATAACGGATGATATGGGGACAGGGGTCTGTTGTTGTCTCCGAAGATCCGTTATAACTGAGAATACCTCGCTATATATGTGTATATATACCTTCTACATTTGCCTCTTGAAGCTTTGTGGCTTTTTCTTTCAAATCTCCTGCTTTGTTTCTTAGTTCCTCAGCTTGCAATCTTAGATCTACGAGAGCGGTATTAGCGAGTGAAATGCGCTGTGTGGTGTTGTCCACACTTAGCTCCAAACCCTGAAGTTCATTTGCGCTGAGAGAAAGACTTTCTCTGAAAGATATAAAAGCAGTTTTTGTGATTCAACAGGAAATGATTGCATTCTATTTTCAATTTCACAACTGTTTTACACATATACTGGATTATCACTACGTGCTAACTTGCGTTAGAAATAAAAGCAGCTTTTATTATTCAACAGGAAATGGTTACATTCTATTTTCAATTTCACAACTGTTTTTCACTCATACTGGATTATCACTACGACTCAACTTACGTTAATTGGTCAATGAGATCCTCTAAGGTTCCAAGATTCTGAGATGTTAGATTTGCTGTCAAGAGGATCTCACGAACATCTTCTATGTGCTCCTCCATGGACTCAAACTCGTGACTGTAAGCTCCTGTTGCTCCACTTTGCTTGATCTGACTCGCAGCATCAATGAGAGCCTTGGTTCGTTCTGTAATGTGGTGAACATTATACAAAAACCTAATACAAAATAATAGATATAATAATAACAAAATAATAAAAACCATAGTACATAAACCTCACACTAAATATTGTTTTTAATTTCAAGCACCTAATCTGACTCTCAGCATCAATGAGAACCTCTGTTAGTTCTGTAATATAGTGAACATAATACAAACACCTACATACATACATACATATACCAAGGCTTTTTCCCCCTTCCAAGGAAGGTAGCCAAAAAGGGAAAGGCATAAAAACACTCCCACCCATTTCATCCCTAAATACTAACAAACACCTAATACAAAATAATAGAAATAATAATAACAAAATAATAAAAAATATAATACAAAAATCTCACACTATTGTTTTTTATTTCAAGCACCTAATCTGACTCACAGCATCAATGAGAACCTGGATTCATTCTGTAACATACAGTAAACATAATACAAAAACCTCACACTAAATATTGTTTTTAATTCTGAGCACCTAATCTGACTGGCAACATCAATACGAACCTTTGTTCATTGTGCAACATATCGTGAACATTATACAGAAATATATACCCAAAATGAAATCTCACACTAAATATGGTTTTTAATTTTAAGCACCTAATCTGACTGGCAGCATCAATGACAGTCTTAGTTCATTCTGCAACATATAGTGAACATCATCCTCCTTCATCCATTCAAACACTATTCAAGATTTTAAGAAAAAAACTTGATGCTGAAAGATACAAAGACGGGTCACCACGAGCATAACTCCCTTCCTGTATATTACAACTCGGTAAAAACAAAAATATATACCCAAAATAAAATCTCGCACTAAATATTGTTTTTAACTTAAGTTTACCTTTGAGTTCCTCGAGGATGAAGTCCCAGTTCTCGAAACATTCTCCACATGGACTACAGTATGGTGCTCTTCCGGTGAAGCCACGATCACAAACGTCACACTTGTGACCACCAATTCCTAAACGACACTGACACTTTCCAGTTTCGTGGTCACACTGAAGAGTCTCTGCACCGTCACGGTTACAGTCACATGCTGAGAACAAAAGGAAAAAAAAAATTATGTATATATATATATATATATATATATGGTATGGTTTAACATCACAAACTCCCCCTGTCAGAGGCTAGGATGATGCCCCTTACAGAGGACTTTGTAGTGTGGAATTTAATGAACCATATCCTTGGTCCAACTCACTGGTGGCAGAGTTCAAACTGCCGCCACCTCAACCTCCACCTCAAGTAGCGACACTCTAACCCACTCAGCCAGTGAAAAATATATATATATAAATAATAATAATTATTCACAAATATTAAGATCTGATACAAATTTACACCGAGAGTCAACATGAATCCAATGACCAGTAACTCGAAAATTACAAAACTGATCTCGTGTCTTACGTAAACATTCTACTCGTGGGTTTCCATAGAAGTTCGCCTGGCACTGGTTGCAACGGCGGCCTCCAAATCCTGGTTTACACTGGCACTGTCCATCAAACTGTAATCACCCAAGTCTTAGTACAATCATACATATACCAAAAGCCTTTTCCCCCTTACAAGGAAAGTAGCCAAAAAACAAATGCATAAAATCCACTCCCACCCATTGCATCCCCTACATACTCCACTCCCATTCACCACCCCTCCCTCCCTCTTGTCTTGGCTCCTCCTGGATGATAGGTCATCTTAGTACGTACATATATATACCAAAAAGCACTTTCTCCCTTATATGGGAGGTGGCCAGCCAAGGCATGCACACACCCTTTAACTATTCCACACATGTTCTCCCTTTATTCTTAGCTCCTTGTGGATGAGCGACCACCAGTGTTCCCTATCCACTAACAATGTAGCGAGACAAAGCACTTTTACAATAGGACCCCACAAATTAATTTGGTTTACCATCACCACTTCATTACATAGCAACCCTCCCCTTTCATCTATTCCAGAGTCTATGGAACATTCAAGAAGAAATCGATTACGACGGTGTCGTTTCCTCCCATACCATCCCATCCATGTACACACTGAACAACAATTGTGGCAATACCATTTTCTCTATTTCCTACCCTAACACATGTCCTACTACTCGCATTAAAACATTTTAACTGCCCTCAACATCTTTTCCCCCATCAGCAACACATCCTACAATGCCTTCCTGTCAACCCTGTCATAGGTTTTCTCCAGATCCATACAAATCCCAAAAGACATCTTTACCTTCTGCTAAAAACATCTTGCATATCGGCCTTACAAAAATTTGATCCACACATCCTCTTCCTTTCCTAAACCTACACAATTCTTCCTCAATTGTTCTCTCTGGTCCCCTCCAACACTACTTTTAAATGTTACATTTCATTTCAAAACTTAATAGCAGGCAGCTGCAATGCTATTTAGAATACTTAGCAACAAGCATTGCAATGAAAGCCATCCTCAAAATTATTAGTAATAAATTATTTCCACACTTGAAATTAATCTGCTAAAACCATAACAATGCATTTTTAGGTAATTTAAGGGATCACATCAAATAAAAACAATTAGCGAAAAAAGACAAAAACATTCTATAATCATGGTTAGTTTTGGCTTTTGTACTACTTTGTCGTACAAAATGAATCGATAAAAAAATATATATAATGAAATAAAAAGCAAGCGCTATGATGTAAATTTTCTCAGCACTGACAACAACCATTATTTCAAACTCTCGGACTCACAGTTGCTCGACTTGGGTACGTCTGCCTTGGTGAGTACAATGCCTGACAATAAATTGCCATGTAAATAAAATTTGAAATTATTCAATATGAAATTCTTCCCAATCAAAACACGTATGTACACAAGAATTAACCTCGGCATACCTCATTGCACTGCTCGGAGTAAGATCCGATGGGGTCACATGCACACGGCTCACAACCTTCACCAGAAGCGATCTTCCAGTGATTTGGTGCACAGTGATCACACTCTTGTCCCAGGACATTAGGAAGACACGGGCACTGGCCAGTCTCGTGATCACACACATCTTCAGTGGTCTCAGTTCCCAAAAGGTTGCAAACACATTCTGAAAGTGATTTGAAACCAAGTAGAATTTATAACATTTACCAATAATTCAATTCATGTAAACTATTAATCTTCTTCCTTCTCCATTTAACTTCTGCTCTTGATTTCTTTTAGACCAGATAATGAGCTGACAATCCACCATCCTCTCTCCTGAAAATATTTACATCCAGAACTCTTCAAATCCTCCTCCTGGGCACCAATACATAGTACAGTACATTAATGACTTCCTGACTATTCCCCCACCTACTGCCCTGGCCCATATAAACTTTTGTTTGTCTCTCTTCTTGACCTCTTCAATATGAGTTAAATACTCACATGCACATTAGGTTGCCTGATGTACAATAATGCATCATAATGTGCGGATTAAAAGATATAAAGTTTCCGCTGTTATAATCATTCTCTTTCACCCTGAATAAATATAACCACAGAAAATGCAATCAAGGCTGTTCACAGAATACGGGAGTCACTCGGCTACATACATATACCAAGGCTTTTTCCCCCTTACAAGGGAGGTAGCCAAAAAGGAAAAGGCATAAAATCATTCCCACCCATTCCATCCCTGAATACACTCCACACCTCTCCACCCTCCCTCTCATCTTAGCACCTCCTGGATGACTGACAGGTCATCCCTGCACCTTGTCCACTGCCCTGGGTCAGAGGCAGTGTCGCAAGACACAGCACATCCACAGCAAGGCCACTTCAGCTACAACTACAAAATAAATATAATTAGGATGCCAATGCTGGCATCTTTATATACCCACTTGAAGCTCATGATGCCTACGTAGGCATCACAGTATTCTAAGGGTTAAATGCTATACTCAATATCTACTCCTGGTTCCCTTCTGGTATTCTTTATCTTATTCCTTTTCATTATTTGTAGATTAACAAAGACAACAACAATAACTTACGTCGACACTGCTGGTTCAGAGCATCTCCGTAGTAGCTTGGTCGGCAACGTTCGCAGTTATTTCCGTAAGTGTTGAACAGACACTGTAGACACTCTCCAGTTCGCGCATCACAGTTGCCAGGACGTGAGATATCTATGTTGTTATTACACTGACACGACTGACACTGACCACCTGGGACTTCAGGGTTGCCGTAATAATTGTCCGCACAAGCGTCACACCGAGCACCTGTGGCAAGATAATTGCAACGTATATATGTACATAAAAATTCTGCTGGCATAGCACCAATATTTCATGGTAATTATGAGGAGGTGCCAAGATAACAGGGAGGGAGGAGGGTGGAGGGGAGTGGAATATATAGGAAATGGAATGGGTAGGAGTGGTTTCTATGCCTTTTTCTTTTTGGCTACCCCCCATGTAAGGGGAAAAAGCCTCTGGTATATGTATGTATGTAATTACAAAAAAGAAGGTACATACATATACTAAGGCTTTTTCACCCTTACTAGAGAGGTAGCCAAAAAGAAAAAGGCATAAATCCATTCCCACCCATTCCATCCCTAAATACACTCCACCCCCCTACACCCTCCAATTAAGTTCCTATATTTCTCTATTACCATATTCTTAAATTGAAATTATAAACTTATACATACATACATGTCTGTATGTATAAACTTATGCTTCTAAGAGGATAAAATCTGAACCAAGTTACTTAATAGCAGAAATATAACGGACAACCTGTGATTTCTGACCTGCATATCCTGTTTTACATTCACAAACAACATCATTGGTGCGAGGGTCAAGGGAGCAGCGATCGGCAAAACTGTGGCCTGAGTCAGCCGTTCCTGGGCAAGGACATGGGCGACAGGCAATCCCATTATCAATGCGAGGATCACCATAGAATCCTTCAATGCAGCTAGAAACAGGAAAAGATATTTAATGGTAATAAAATAGTGCTAAATTCTTTTATGTTATGAAAGATTTCCAAGTTCAGTATCTGCTATATCGATAATGATGTGCCCCAATTTCAAAAACCATTACTTCAGGTTTCCTGAAATCTGCCATTTATTGTCAAAAATAGAGTAGATATAGGGCATCACGCGTATTTCTGCAATGCAACTAGCAATAATGGGTATTTACACATGGATATCCCAGAAGATAGAAATGAAAAAAGAAAACTGATTCCCATTTTTTTTTTTATCCCACTTAAAATATATATATTTTTCTATAAGTAAGGGATATAATCTATGTATATATTTTTTAATAAGTAAGGGATATGGTTTCTTACTAAGCGCAATTTGGTCCACTAGTGTTGTCTCTACATTCGTGACACTTTCCTGTGTGGGAGTCGCACGTGTCTGCATGGCCGTTGCATTCGCAGCGCTGACAGTTGGGGTAATTCCAAAATCCAGGCTGACATTCGTCACACTGTCGACCGTAAGTGTTTGGACGACACTTACACCGACCTGAAACACGTTACACTTTTAACTTCTTTACGTTTACGCTAACCACAAAGTTGTTCCATCAACAATTTCGTCTCGGTATACGACATATTCGCCAAAAGACATCCAGTAACTCACCAGTCTCTTGATCGCAGAAGTTGTCTAGGGATCCGACAGAGCTGCAATCGCACGGTTTGCACCCTTCTGGTCCAAAATCATAAGTTCCTGGAGCACACCGGTCACACCTGCGCCCAACCACATTTTGCTTGCACTCGCATTGACCACCAAAAGAGTCGCACAAGCTACTTTTGCTGCCCGTCCCATCACACTGACAAGCTGTGAGGAGAAAAGACGTTAACTACGTGAGAATATGATGTTAACTATGCCGAAATACTACAAAAATCCAGGAATACCTCACTATAGAACCAAGTTGTGTTCCCAGCCGACTGGTCGCAATACGAAAATTCGTATATCGAGGTTAAGGGTTTTACATTAAGTAGGGGGGAGTCTTGTGTTCATGGACCCCGTCAACCCCCTTCCCCTCAATTGTTGCCTCCTGGGGCGTTCACATACACCCAACTATTTTACCTACTTTACAGCACTCAGTCGTATATCGAGATATTCCTGTATTCACGTATCAAAACACAGCCTATGCAACTACGAGTATATAAACCAATCTTTCAATTACCGAAAGCTTGCCCAAAGACGTAGTATCCAACACTTTCAAGATGTTTATCTTTGCAAACTTCAGGAATGGTTTCCAAATTTTGACCACCACTGTAGAAAGGTTGACTGCACCTATACTGTTCGTACTCTCGCCGTAACAAATCATTCTCGGCTGTCCCCGAATAGAACGGCAGCCTTTCAGCCCGAGGAATGAGCAGAATCTGTTTAAAGAAATTAATAACCATGTTGGACCTTCATATTATGGTTTCATTACCAAAAGTCAATTTACCAATTCTTAGTTTTACACAAATTTTAATAAAGTATGCAATACGTACAGAATCAACCAAAATGGATGCACCCGCTGAATCTTGAAGAGCGTTTGATCGTTTGAAGTCAATTTTGATTTTGTATCTCTTTCCGGCTTCCAGACACACGGGAGGATAGAGCGTTTCATCTCGCTGATCTATTTAATCGAAACAAGATCGTAAATATGTTAGGAACAAAGATAATATAACTAGATACCTTCTAAATAGATGCAATGCACTCAATTATGATTCCCTCAAGAAAAAAAAAATAATAAATAAATAAATACAGCAATATACTCCAAAGAAATATGACATCCATTGTAGACGTAAGACTTACTGTCGGAAAGATTAACGACAATCTGGTCATCTGTGGAATGGGTATTACCGCAATCGCCGTGCGGGTCGACAGGACCAGGTCTTTCGATGATGACTCGTGCTCCTTCCCATATATTTCGAAACTTCAGTTTCGTAAAATGGTAATCAAAACAACAGGTTAGTATATACATGTACATACATACATATACCAAAGGCTTTCTTCCTCCTTACATGAAAGGTAGCCAAAAAACAAAGGCATAGAAACCACTCCCACCCATCCCATCCCCTACATACTCCACTCCCCTCTACCCTCTTCCCTCCCTCTTATCTTGGCACCACCTGGATGATGGGTCATCCATGCACCTTGTCCACTGCCAATGTTAGTATATACTAATTATATTATATAGTCCTAAATGCCATTTCCCCCTTGTAAGGGAGGTAGCCAAATCAAAGCAAACACCCAGGTCAGCTGACAAATGGTGACTGTTCCCCATCTACAATGCTAAGCCATACATACATACATATACCAAAGGCTTTTTTCCCCCATACATGGGAGGTAGCCAAAAGACAAAGGCACAGAAATCACTTCCACCCATTCCATCCCCTATATACTCCACTCCCCTCTACTCTCCCTCTTATCTTAGCACCTCCAGTGATGTAAAAAGTCCCACACTAATAAATTGCAGACAGCAATCTAATGTTCCTTCTTAGAGAGATCTGTGGGGAAGACCTGAGGATTATTGCCACCTCCGTGTTTCCAGTGAAACCTGAAGAAACCTGGGGCTCTTGTTATTATTATTATTAATCATAAACCTAGGATGGATAGTGAGAAATGAGGAGGTGAGGAGGAGAGCAGGGGTGGAAAAGGAGTTGGAAAATAGGATTGACAAAAGAGTATTAGGATGGTTTAGGGATATGGAAAATGAGTGAAGAAAGATTAGTAAAAGAAGTGTGGAAGGCAGAGGTGGATGTAGTGAATATGAGGGGGGAGACCAAAGATGAGATAGGGTAAAAGGGCCTTCGGAAAGAGGGGGATGTCTGTTGAGGAAGGAAGGGAGAAGATAGAGGCAAGTGGAGAATAGTTGTGTATGGATGATGGTGTGATGCATGGAACCAAGTGGGTGGGTTAGAGTGTGTGTGAATGATATTTTGATGCTTCCCTGAAGGGATTTCTCCCTGTCTTACCCAGGGCATTGGGTGGAATACAAGGATGACCCATCATCCATGAGGAGCTAAGATGAGAGGGGGGAAAGGGTAGTGGAATGGGAGGGAGTAAGTATGTGGTTGCCTCCCTCATACTCTACCGCCTTATACACAAATCCCCGTCCGTATCAACAAATGAGGGCGTGCAGACTCCCGTAACACACACACAAATGAGTTCATGCGACAATGAAACAACGATATGTGCATTTGTAACTGTATATAGATAGAAATATGGAATAATGAAACTTTGTAATCTTGGCAAATATCACTTCATACTACACACCTGTTTGAAGTTTGAAATTCTTTAAAATAAGATTTTACGGAGAATTTTAGGACCCGTGTATGACAACCAAATGCAAGAATGGAGGATAAGACAACTGGGAAATTCGAGAACAAACAAAACAACCCCATATTAAAAATGTAATAAGAAAAAAAAGATTGAAATGGGCAGGACATGTCACAAGGTTGCAAGAAGATAGATGGCCAAAGAAAGTGCTCAATAGTGGAGTGCGTGGAAGACGACCACTTGGTCGACCTAGAAAAGACTGGAGGAGATGCATTGAAGAAGATGTACAGATATGTAGAATAGAACCAAGAGAATGGAAGGAGGTGGCACAGGACAGAAAGACATGGCAAGACGCTTCGAAAGCGGTTATGGATCACCAAGTGGCCCGAAGACCAGCGGAGTAAGAGTAATTAAGTAAATACTACCCACCTGTGGTTCGTATCTTATCACAAGATCGTATTCCATGCTCGTTTCAACATTTTCAATCTCGAACTCCAAGTAAGAATCTTGAAAGACTCGCATGAATCCCAAGCCAGTCCACGTGGTCGGTCTTCCGTCCCGATAGGGTTCCCTCATCACGACTTGGCAGTCCTAAAACGGGCGAAATGGTCCAACATTTTATTCATAGAAAAACTAGTCAGAAACAAGTATTACTCCTCAAAATTTCTGGAAGTATATTTCAACATGAACATTAAAAAAAGTCTTGTACATTCTTTGCATCAAAAAAGTATGTTCAAAATCACGAACAAGCAAGTATCTCCAAACTTAAGACTAGATATGGTTCTAAATTAGCACCAGGGTAATTAGTAAAGCATTACTAGTCTAAAAGATAACCAGCCACCGCAATGAAATACAAGTCTCTGTTCCATCATCTTATGATGATTTCATGGCCTACCCTGGCCAAATTGCATGACAGAACTTAGATGCTACAATAAAAGTGCTGCTATGTAATATAAAACCACAGAAATGTTACAAGAACTCCACATATATTTTCCATAAGCACTAACTATGCACAAATTCTTTTCATGAGTGTCAAACTTAGTTTAACTTGAAAGCACTGTGTCATTTAAGTCAGCCAGTATGTAGAGCAGCATTTCTCAACCAGGGTTCCGTGGAGCCCTAAGGTTCCACAAAAGGTTATTGTAATGATTTAATATAGACATCATCCTATCTAACCTATTATTAGGTTGAAACTAAAATGACCAAGATATGGTATATGTGTTTTTTTTTTCTCTTTTTTTTTTTTTTTGCACAGGGGTTCCTTAAGACATGCAATTTATTTTAAAGGTTACACGGGGGTAAAAGGTTGAGGAATGCTAATGTAAAGTAACAACACCACATACAAGTGACAAAAATCATATAAACAACATAACTACTCTGAGTTGCGCTACAATGATCTCCGTTCTAACACTGTCTAGAATCTTCAATAGGCTAGGTTTGACACCCATGATTAAACTCTAACTCTAGATCATTAGTGGCAGAGGAAAATGATCAAATAATCTTGAGGTTAAAGGAAAAGAAGAAAAGAAACCATTTCAAATAACCTGAAAACCAAATAGATGACACAATCCATTAGTACTAATACTATCACAAGATCCACCCACCAAGACCTTAATCAAATACATACACTCTTTCTGGGAGATCGATAATCGATCAGACTGGCTTCTTCACAGTACAGCTGAAAGCAATATTATCTCAGTGCTTCAAAGTATGAATTAAAATACTCTTTCATAGACTTAAGTTCTGGGTGATTTTGTTTATAACAGTAACAAAATAATACTTATCTTATTGAAAAAATGTAGTTTTTGAATATAACATCATGTGTGATCATGACATAATCTATAAAAAAAAATAGCCTTATTGCTTCACTATTAACCACTTAAAGGAATTTATCCTATATAATATGGGGTACAACTTTTCAGTCATATATCCTATACAATATCAGGTACCAGAGCTAGGTGCGTTACCACTGCAAAGGTAATGTGTAACTGTTGGACAGGTAGTGTGTTACTGCCACACAAGTAGTGTGTTACTGAAAAATCTACGTATATATACTGCATATGTGTATATACATGTACACATATGCAGTAATGCAGACTGCTCTAAGGAAATTAAAATCGGTAACGCATTGACGGAAATGCATCCCAGATTTTTCAGTGACACACTACCTGTCTGGCGGTAACGCGCCCAGCTCTCTCAGGTACTGACTACATTTTTATGATGATGATATGGTTTAGCATCACAAACTCCCCCCTATCAGGAGGCTAGGACTGTGCCCCTCACAGAGGACTTAGTAGCGCAGGATTTAATGACCCATGCCCTTGGTTCAACTTCGCCGGTGGGTGGCAATATTCGAACCACCAATCCCTTGACCTTCGCCGCAAGTAACAATGCCCTAACCCACTCAGCTAGCGAGGTTCCATAACGACACCCTAACCCTAAAGGAGGTAAAGAGAGTAAATGCATATCCTATCCAAGCAACCCATAGTGGATCAGCAACACTCACAAGAGACCTGAGTACATCTCAACCTTTTGCTTACGTATATTTTCAGCTTCCTCCTCTCACATAAGCTCCCAAAATCTGCAACCAATGGATTTAATTCGTCCCTTGACTTAGCTTCGAGCTGTGTCGTCAGCAAAAAAAACTCACTCACCACCCACATTTGCTTCCTAGTTCCAAACCCTTTGTTATTATTTGTATGTTTATTTATTATTTTCTTGATTTCCATTTATTATCATTTATTTGCCAATTTATTATTATTTACTATTTAACTGTTTGTTTATCATTTAACTATACCTATGTATTATTTTATTTATTATGTTATTATAATTTTTATTCTATCTATTTTTTCATCATTTATATATATTTTTTTGCATCCGACCTAGTTATGGACCAAAAGGTCTCCTGTCGGCATGCTCCACCTTTGTAATCCTTTGTATGTATGTCCTTCACCATCGCATCCATATACACATTGAACAACCATAGTGACATTACACAATCCTGGTGCAACCTAACTTTAACGTTAACCACGTCAGTACAATGATACTACATAGGTGTCATGAGGTGCGAGAAGGTACACAAGGATGTCAGCGTTGGCATCTTGCTTATATATACAGTACTACCTCTCATTAATGGACTAAAAGGGGGGTAACGGTGTCCACTGATGTGAATAATCCGTTGATTTGGAGTGGTATTTGGGTGGCATAGTGATTGCACAGCACCTAACAACAACACCAAAAATACCAAAAACACAGCGAAAACACCATAAACACAGCTAATTAACGTCCGTTAATGAGAGGTAGTACTGTATTATTTTGAAGTTGTACATGAGTAACCCCCGGATTCTGTGAATTAAGTTGATCACGTTTTCTGTGTTTATTATTATTATTCAGAGTAAAAGAGAATGAGTAATACAGCAGTGACTTTATATTTTATATTGCGAGTAGTGTGATGCATTGTACGTTTGGCAGCCGATGCTGTGCATGAGAAGTTGAGTTGTCCTGAAGTGGTTAAACTACTCACTCTCTCTATTCCCAACTTGCACACAAGCTCAACTCACATAAAAACTTTTAAACATCCTCCACAGACTTTCCCCTATCTCATACATTTGTTACACATTCCATAATGCCTCTTTGTCAACCCTGTCATATGTCTTCTCCAAATCCATAAAAAACCCAAAAGGTATCCTTACCATTTGCCAAAAACTTCTCACACACTTGTCTTGCTACAAAAATTAGATATACGCATCCTCTCCCTTTCCTAAACCCACACTACTTGTTCCCAATTACTCTCTGTTCTCCTAATCCTCTTAATTATTCACCTTCCTATACACCTCACCAATTAAACTTGATTGATTAATCTAAAACTATTACATTCACATTTGTCCCCTTTACCCTTGTATAATGGAACTATACATACACACCTCTGGTCCACTTGGACACTTCTCTGAGGCACCCATTAATAAATCTCACTAGCCATTCCACCATAACTACTCCTCCCTTCTTCAGACACACCATGTGACAGCCATCTAACACAGGAGCCTGACCAGTTTTCATCTGTTTTTTGTCTTTCCTCTTTTTCCTACAACTTCATCATTCTTCCCTCCCATTGCAGTCATTTTCTTGGCATCTTCTATTGCCAAAGTCAAATTGTCCCTATCTTTCTTTATATTCAATAAATTCCTGAAACAATCTACCCATCTTCCCCATACTCCCTTCACCTCTATTAGCAGCCACCCCTTTGCACCTTTTACTTTCTCTTTACTCAATTCACACTCCCAATCTTTCCTTCCTCTCTCAACGTAATTTTATTCATTTAAAAAAAAAATTCTCTTTCAAACTCGTACCCCACTTCATATCTGTTCTCTTCTTAGCCTCCCTCACCTTGTGCTTTGCTTACACTCTATTCTGTATCTCTCATATATTTCCCCATTTCTTCTTTACAACCAATCTTCATGTGTTCACTTCTTTCCTGCCATCACTGCCTTCACCTCTTCATTCATACACCCTTCCTGCCACAACACATTGGCCTCCTTCTCAGGATTTCAGCCAACACATTAATCTGCTAATCCACCAGTGTCCCTATTTTTTTCTTCACTTAGTCAATACTGAAAGTAGATTTTAATACCTCAGATCCTCGTGCAAGTTCTGCCTCATAGGTAAGGTAATTGAGTGAAGCTACATAGTACCCTTCTTCGGATTGGTCACAACGCCGCCCTGTTACGTGTGGTCGACACCTGTTCACGAAAGATAAAAGGAAAAAATTATTATTAAATATGAAGGTAATTCTATGGATCAGTGAAGAGTTGTGTGTCTCACCCTTTCCTAGGGGGCAGCAAATAACACCACAGTATCAATTCACCCACTATAGTACAAACCGAAAATTTAGTTTTTGAGGGGATGGAGAGGGGGGTCGCCAATTTAATGAAGCGGCCTTGCTGTGGATGTGCTGTGTCTTGCAACACTGCTTCTGGCCCAGGGCAGTGGACAAGATGCAGGGATGGCCCGTCATCATCCAGGAGGTGCCAAGATTAGAGGGAGGGTGGAGGGGAGTGGAGTGTATTAGGGATGGAGTGGGTGGGAGTGGTTTTTATACATTTGCTTTTTGGCTACCTCCCTTGTAAGGGGGAAAAAGCCTTTGGTTTACCTATGTATGTATCAATGCACCCAATGTAGTACATACATACATATACCAAAGGCTTTTTTCCCCCCTTATAAGGGAGGTAGCCAAAAAAACAAAGGCATAGAAACCACTCCCACCCATTCCATCCCTATCATACTCCACTCACCTCCACCCTCTCTCTTATCTTTGCACCTCCTATAGTACAAGCCGAAATTTTAGTTTTTGTGTACTACACAAACGAAGAGAATGCAGTGTGAAACTTACTTGCACTGTCCAGTAATAACATCACAGTCATTGTCCATTGCACCGCCCCTGTCACAGTTACACGGTTGGCACCCATCCGGATGATCCGACAGCCCAAAGTGCTGCGGAAGACACTGGTTGCAGTCTTTTCCGGTCACAAATCGTTTGCACTGACACCTTCCCGTGTACACGTCACACCCATCGTTGTTCACTGTTCCAAGCAGGTTGCACGTGCACTCTGGAAGCAACCACTCGTGTTATGTGTGATCATAACTTCTGGTATAAATGCTTGACCTTTTTTCTTTTTTTTTTGGGTCAAGAAGGGACTTTAGTTTTCGATTTGTGATTTGTATTGCTAAAAAATATTAAGAAATGCAAATCAACAAACACTTGTTCTTTGCTCTCGTGACTTCTTAAAGTTATCCCGTCCCTAACCAAGACTTTTACTTCGTCTATCTAGCTAACACATTTAGAGATCTGAAGACTAATCAAATTGTCTCTTTCTCTTTAATCTTTTAACCACTTCGGTACAATGATGTTTACGTAGGCATGGGAGGGTACACAAGGATGCCGGCATCGGCATCTTGATTATATATCTTTTGTAGTTTTAAATGAGTTATCTGCGGATTCTGCGAACTGGTTTGATCATGTTTTCTGTGTTCATTGTTACTCAGAGTAAAAGAGAACGAGTAAAACAACAGTGACTTTATATTTTATAATGCGAGTAGTGTGATGCATTGTACATATGGCAGCCGATGCTGCACACCAGAATTTGACTCGTACTGAAGTGGTTAATATTGGCTGCTCTCTTTATATGGCTTACAGAATACCTTGTCCAAACTTCCACTTTCACAGGGAGAGCAATGAACCAACACAATGGAAATAAACTTACGTGCTTTTTGTGTTATTCTCGGCAAGTGTAATTGTTATTTTGAACTGCGTGTTCTTTTCACTGTCTGCACTTCATGTATATTGATTCAATGCCACATAAAATTATTATTATATATAGATACAAAGAATTTACACATGCCTAATGCATGATCGAACTAATATTCACTTCTTTAATCTAAATCTATACTTTGTTAATATCAATCTGCAATCAGAACACACCACCACACTAGTGACTTTCCTTTCTATATCTACAATTGTTTTACAGATACTATGATTCTAGTTAGCCGTCTAAATCTGATTCTAGTAAGCCGTTTCAGCTGTCTTACTTTTCCTTGGCCACTCAGACTTTGGCTGATTGTGATAATCTTCCGTTGCAACTGGTGAGGTAGGAACAAATGTAAAAGATACAGTACTTATCATATATAATATTTTTGATCTCTTTGTATATGAAAATTATAAGAAATTACAATATTCCCTTACATACATTCATTATTTTCAGCCTATCATGTTCGAACTTAATTTTGGAAAGACTATGTAAAACATACAATACTTATCACATATGATTTTTTCAATCTCTTTGTATATGAAAACTATAAGGAATTAAGATATTCCCTTATATACATTCATTAGTTTCAGCCTATCATGTTGCGACTTAATTTTGGAAAAACTATGTAAAACATACAGTACTTATTATTTATGATATTTTCAATCTCTTTGTATAAGAAAACTATAAGGAATTGAGATATTCCTGTATATACATTCATTATTTTCAGCCTATCATGTTATGACTTAATTTTAGAAAGACTATGTAAAACATACAATACTTATCATTTATGATATTTTCAATCTCTTTGTATATGAAAACTATAAGGAATTAAGATATTCCTTTATCTACATTCATTATTTTCAGCCTATCATGTTACGACTTAATTAATTTTAGAAAGACTAAGTTAATCCTTCTGAATATACAACTTAATTTTGGTATGATTGAGTTAATCCCTCTGAATATACGACTTAATTTTGGTATGATTAAGTTAATCCCTCTGAATATACGAATTAATTTTGGTATAAGTAAATCCCTCTGAATATACAACTTAATTTTGGTATGATTAAGTTAATCTCTCTGAATATACGACTTAATTTTGGTATGATTAAGTTAATCCCTCTGAATATACGACTTAATTTTGGTATGACTGAGTTAATCCCTCTGAATATATGAGTGGGCCAAAATACGTCTTTGTACTGGAAAGGAACGAATCAAATAACTAACCTTCACATCCCTCTGGATTCTCCTCGGTGAAATTCCAATAGCCCGCTTTGCAACGGTCACACTTGAGTCCGTCGACATAAGTTTTGCAGTGGCATCGTCCAGCAAGAAGACCAGCAATTTGATCGGAGCGGGAGTCACAGATTCCATCATCAATAGAACCACGAGGATCACAGTTACAAGCTGAAAATACGTATCTCGATCTATATTTCATCCACATAAAGCTAGGAGAGGAGGGACAATGAATGCATTTTTAGATGGGTGTTGGATGCGTGTAGGGCAAGTGTATACTTTGAAATAATTTTATATATATTATACATATATACATTTACATACATATATTAGAGGCTTTTTCCCCCTTACAAGGGAGGTAGCCAAACAACAAAGGCATAGAAACCACTCCCACCCATCCCTAACATACTCCACTCCCCTCCACCCTCTTCCCTCCCTCCCTCCCTCTCATCTTGGCACCTCATGGACGACAGGTCATCCCAGTATCCCGCCCACTGCCCTGAATTAGAGGCAATGTAGTAAAACACAATATATCCACAGCAAGGCCAGTTCACTTAATTGGCAACTCTCCATCCCCTTATGCAGAAAAAAAAAAAAAAAGATTTCCGAGAAATCCCTTTGAGCTCCATCAAAATATCATTTACACATAAACACCCCATATCCTCCCCCCATCCCCTGCCCCTCCCTTCCTTGCATAACAGTATCATCTATATTCTGATAAATAATATTTTCTATTCAATACAAAAAGGTAATGAAAAAGTTTTGAAATATCTTAGACAAAGTAGATTACTATACAAGTCTGTAAGCTGAACTACTTCTGAAGAAAGTTAGTAAGCAGCATTTTCCATACTATACAAGAAGGTAATAAAATAGTCTTCGAGTATATCAGACAAAGTAGATTGATGAAGACCTCTAAAGTACAACAAAAATACGTACGTTGACAGATCTGTGGATCACGGATATCCCTGCTGGGGTCCTGATAGTAGTAAGGAATGCACTGTTCGCAATTATTTCCCTGAGTATTATGGGAGCAGTCGTCACAAACACCACCAGAGATACGTCCTGAGTTTTCGTATACGTTTTCGTCGAAGTGACACCGTGATGCATGGTTGTTGCAGTTACACTCTGGCGAAAGAGATCAACAAAATACAGCATCTGATGTAAAACTTGTATTCTTAATTAAACGTACGTGACCACTTACCTCAGAAGTTATGTTAAAAGTTACACCAGACTTAACAAAAAAATAAATAAATAAATAAACAATGAATAAAATAAAAAATAATAAATAAATACATTATAGTTTTGATGAAAGGAAACTGTATACGCACAATATTATACATTACTCTCCTAATGAGCATTTTTTTTTCACAATAATCAGACTGCATATTTTAGCCACAAACTTTAAGTCTGTATTCAGTTTCTACCATATTATTAATCAATTTTATAAAGACCCTCTAATGCAAAATTTTTCTTATTTGGGCTTTTATATATAACATACTTCGTTTTCTTTGATACGGAGGATCTGATCCTTTCAACACGACACTGCATTTTACGATTTTCACTCTTCCAGCAATGTGATGGACAAACGAATCAATAAAACAATGCTCCACACAGTCTGAACTTACTTTTACAGGCGTTGGAATCTTTGCCGACAGCTGGCCGCCAGGGCAAATCGTTGAAGAAGTCTTGACATTCCTCACAATTAAGTCCTTTGGTATTGTGCGTACACTCACATCGACCATGCACCATGTCAGACTGGTCTTTGACCCCAGGCAACGGCAGACAGCGGGAAGCGTGCCCGTAACAGGAACAGGATCCTCGAACGACCATGTCATAAATGGCATAATAATACTTTTCCTGAAAACACAATAAAACGAGCATTAATGAGTGGCATGATAATACTTTTCCTGGAAACACAATAAAACGAACATAAACAAGTACAATGACGAGCAGCTCTTGACAACAGACATCTATATTAAAGGATTCGTGTTTTTACATCATTCGTCATGCCTGTGGTCCTACGCAATGAATGGTGAAACTGGCCCTTTTCCGAAGCCAGTCGACCCATTCATTTCCATTAGGAGGCGGAGCCCTACGAGCCTGACGCTCAATCTCTGGACTGGGTCCAAGATCTCCTTCTATCAATGTCAATCTCAATCGTATTTCTTACGCTTTTCTACACCGATGCAACACAGACAACAACAGTCCGAAACTCCTCCCCAAAGAGATCTATGAAAGGTTCTGAGGACAGTTGCCAACTACAGTGGGGCTGTGGGTTTTCCACTCAGTGAAACTCAAGTGAATAAATAAAAATATATTTGAAATACCACACCTTAATCTCCACTCGGTTGTCGAGGAGTTGGTCGCCAAGTGTGTGGAGTTTGGTAAAGTTGACACGTAGGTTGGTAATCTTCAAGAGGTTCTGAACTTCGTCACTGTACGGATTGTCGATGCGAATATTCGGTGGCAGAACTCTGAATATCACCTGAATAATATGATAGAATAAATATATGCAATATGAAGTTTTGTGTATTTACATTTCATCCACGAGGAGCTAAAATGGGATGGGGGAAAGGGTGATGGATGGAGTGGGTACATCCCTTTTGATTTGGTTACCTCCCTTATAAGGGGGAAAACCCATGGTATGTAGCAAGGTCACACCTTCAAGAAATCGTTTTCTATGGATATACGTGTACCATAATTTCCTGCATCAAATAATTGTCACCCATTGAAACTAGTAGTTATGTAAATATATCCCTATTAACAGTTTTATTTCTCTCATAGTAATATGTAAATATGTATGAGTGTCTGTACTAATATTCTATGTAGTAACAATTGTAATTTGTAAACTGATTTGTGCATAGTACTCCTAAATACGATATATAGATTTGTAAGAAATGGTACGGTGCATGCCAGGATTGAGACTATACCTCGCCCTCTGTGGATGGTTCGACAGCAGAGTATCGCGACTCGCAGACGACGTCGGTGATAGCAGATGGAGGTCCAGACGGAATACCAGGGAAGGCGTCTGCACAGTTGTGGGCGAAGTATCTGTAGACCTGCAAGGGATACAAGAGTTAAAGATTATATTTACGAAGACAACGGGTAGGATGGCAATGCGTTGCTAGGGAAATACAGTTCATTATTATTTACTATTTACCTGTTTGTTAATCATTTAACTATACCTATATATTATTTCATTTATTATTATTTATATTATAATTTTTATTTTATCTATTTTTTTTATCATTTATATATTTTTTTCGCATGCGACCTAGTTATGGACCAAAAAGTCTCCTGTCGGCATGCTCCGCCTTTGTAATCCTTTGTATAGGGCGAAGCGTTACATCCTGGATAGTTATCTGTGATGCGCTGTCTACGTCATGGGACCACCCTAAAACCCCCTAGCATGGAAGGAATTAGGGGTCAGACCATCACATGAACCCCTTGCCATCCTTACAGATGGCACAAATCCCTGGGAGCAGAATAAGTACTGGAGATACGCCTGGCTCGATGAATGTTGCCGGTTAGCTGGGGGCCTTGGGTCTCTTGCACGAGAGATCTGGGCAACAGACTGACTGATGGGATGAAGGGCTTATCACATTGGGATATTCTTCCTCCAACCTCCGATTTATCGCCGAAACCGCCCACTGAGAAACTTTTTTCCGCCGTCAAACTGTTTTGTTACCCAACAAAAATACATAGAATGTCATTTGATATTATGCTGGAGGAAAATGATCTTCCTCCAGCATACCAGACCCCTTCCCGAAAGCCGCGGGCTTCAAATCTGCTCCAGCAGTCGAGGGAAAAATAGCTCAGTGTGATAACCTCTTGACATAATCCCCAAAGACCAACCCTGCATACTTCTCCTTTCTTCCTTCCTTCCTTGGGTAATGGTCGATGTCCAACCTCACCCCGCCTCCACAGGTAGTGGGATTTTATTTCCCCCTTCCCTGGGTAATGGTCAAGCTCCAACCTCACCCCGTCTCCACAGGTAGTGGGATCTTACCTTCTTTCCTTGGGTAAGAGTCAAGGTCCTACCTCACCCCGTCTCCACAGGTAGTGGGACCTTACCTTCCTTGGGTAATAGGGTACAGCCTCACCCTGCCTCCACAGGTAGTGGGATTTTATTTCCCCCTTCCTTGGGTAATGGTCAATGTCCTGCCTCATCCCACCTCCACAGGTAGTGGAATCTTACCTTCTTCCTTCCTTAGGTAATAGTCAAAGTCCATCCTCACCTTGCCTGCACAGGTAGTGGGATCTTACCTTCCTTCCTTTCTTGGGTAATAGTCGAAGACCAGCCTCGCCCCGTTAGCACAGGTAGTGGGATCTTACCTTCCTTCCTTGGGTAATAGTCAATATCCTGCCTCACCCCGTCTCCACAGGTAGTGGGACTTTATTTTCAAGGTCCAGCCTCACCCTGCCTGCACAGGTAATGGGGACCTTACCTTCCACGTCTTTCCGAAGTCAAAGGACCTCTCGATGAGCATGGCCGCCGGTCGGAACGTTCGGAAGGTGATGATGAGATGAGTGAAGTGAAACTCTGCTTCAAGGTCGAGCTTGATGCTGACGTCCTGGATGCCATTGTCGCTCTGCCACCAGGATCGACGTCTAGTCCTGCAGGGAGAAGGGAGTGGGATAGCATGAGTGGTCAAAGCAGCAAAACAGCCTTTCATTCAGAAGTTGACAAGAGTAGTCTCCCTCACTTATAAAGGAAAAAAAGGCATTTGGAATATGTATATGTATGTAATTTGTCACAAATATTGGTCAAATGGGGGAGATTAAACATAGCCTCTGCACAAGGAGATGGGAATGGGATAGCATGAGTGGTCAAAGCCTCAAAGGCCTTTCCTTCAGAAGTGGACAAGGGTAATCTCCCTCACTTGTAAGGCTACCTCCCTTGTAAGGGGGGAAAAAACAGAGATATGTGCGTTCCTAGGTGCCTTCCGCTCTAGTTCAACCGTGGTTAGCGCTCCCAAGCTATTAAAGCTTAAGAGACAAGTTCATACCGAAATAAAAGTCCGGTAGGCCACACACTCAAAGGAAAATTTGGTAGGCCACATCCAAAAGGTAATAGGCCACATACTATACAGGTACCTATATAATAGCTTTAATAGTATAGGAGCGTTCACCGCAGCCAAACTAAAGGGGAACGCACCTAGGAACGCGCCCAGCTCTGAAAAAAAAGCCTTTGGTATATGTATGTAATCTGTCACAAGCATGACTGGTTTGCAAAACCAAGACACAAAATTGTAACTTAGGCCCTATTCACACTAGCTGTATGAACCGCACGGAAACCGCGGCGGTACCGCATAGTCAAGGGGAAAATGTGCGGTTGTGTGTGTACATCACTACTGACTTACATTGTAATTGAACCGCCGCGGTTCGAACCGCTAGTGTGAACAGGGTTTTGAAGTTCTAACTCTCACGCCACAACCACAGGGATTTTACTAGCGTTTCTGTCCTCGTGAGGCTAGGATGGTGCCCCTTACAGAGAACTTTGTAGTGTGGAATTTAAATGAATCAAGTCTTTGATTCAACTTCGCCGGTGGAAGGGTTCGAACCACCACCCCCTCGACCTTCGCCGCAAGTAACGACGCTCTAACCCGTCATCCACGAGGAGCTAAGACGAGAGAGGGGGGAAGGTGGTGGAGGGGAGTGGAATTATGCATTTTGACTTTGGCTACCCCCATTTTTAGGGGGGAAAAGTCCTTGGTGTATGTAGGTATGTACGAGTATGTATGTATGTATTGTATGTATGCATGTACAAGTATATACCGTATGTATGCATGTACGAGTATGTATGTATGTATGTATGTATGTATGTATGTATGTGACGAAAGTTCGAACCATGCCGCCAGCGAGTTGGACCAAGGGCATGGTTCGTAATATTCCCACGCTACAAAGTCCTCTGTGAGGGGCACCGTTCTAGCCTCCTGATAAAGGGAGTTCGCGACATTAAACCGAATACAGGGACGTGAGAAAATGTAAATTTCTTATCTGAATTTCCATAACACATTTTCTTGTTGGCGGTTCGATCACAGCCACTGTGGAACTCCAAGAACCCAATATTTACGTTCGATATTATCGATAAAATTCAAGATAACGAGTCTTATTTTCTTTAATACCTTCTTTATATTTTTGTATTTTATCATTCTTAAGCAAACGTTAAGCTGGCGTCACACAAGGCTAGCATGCTACTTGGTTCGAGTAGCAACGACTTGGGTTACAATATTCTAGACTTCCATAAGAACATCTCAACAATGTGTCTAACATTCCTATTCTAGGTTTAACTCCTCTATTTTATAAATAAGCTTCTCACTCTATGACACAAGAGTAATCTGACAGTTGGAAAATTGAAAAAAATCGTTTCTACTCAAACGAAGTAGCAAATAGCACGCTAGCGAGAATTGCCTAGTGTGCCGTCACCTTTAGATAGCGTTGATTTTTAACTTAGCGTGTATTTTTACTTACTGATAGCCTAATAGCCTACTTGTTTCGTTTTACACAGTAATAAAACAATGGCTAAAAATTTCCTGAAGCAGCATCCTCACTAATTGAAAGTCTATATTTATAACTAATAAACATTATAATCAAACCACGACAGATTAAAGTCTGCATGTAAGCAAGTAAAATATATCTTCCTTAATATATATTATTAATCTTAATATTAATTAATATTAACATGTAATTTTAATACTGATATTAATAATACATTTCTAAAATTTGGGGGCGCGAGACAGGTTGGGTAACTTTTGAAGGGATGCAAAATGCAAAGAAGAAATATTGTGAGTCCCAGCCTTAAGGAGACAATGCACGCACACTCCACATCAACACCTGTCTCCCACCGCCATAAGCGAATATAAAAACGAGGTATGATAAATTAAGAATAAGAGACAGGGCCCTACGAGTGCATCTCCATTCCTGTATACTACAATTAGGCAAATGCATGCAGACTACATTCCCCATACGCAAAAAGCCCGCGCAAGAAGGTATGTTTTTTGAGTAAGGCAGCAAGGATTCTTGTTCGAGAAATGATCGTATGTGGGATGTCAGTTTATACGCCATGTGGACTAAGATCTATGGCAACTCCATAAATCAGAGCATGTCACACGAAGATGGAGCCTTATAGGAGTCGCTTCCAGGACTAGAATGTGCGTACTTGTTTTTCGTAGGCAAAATCATTCCATAAGTCTGTTATTTTCCTATCAAAACATTAATATTTCACACTCTTTATCTGTATACTCCTAGAAATATGAAAAAAAAGAAAAACATAGAAAGAAATGTGTGCTGAAATGAGGCACGATTTTGACAAGAAATAAAATATTTTGTGGAAATATTAAACCGCCACTGTGTCTGGAAAGTGACTACGAAAAAAACGCGTGGGAAGTCAAGAACGGGCGGAGACGACGTCTCGTCGACCAAAACAAACATGGCGGCAGAGTTGCCATTGTACTTTTATTATATATATATATATATATATATATATATATATATATATATATATATATATATATATATATATATTGTCTTCTATATAAACTAGAATAGCAGAGCGATTCTAAGTGACAAGACAATATTCTAATTTACAGTTCGTGAGTACTAGAAACTTAAAATTATTTTTTTTCCTACATAGTCAAATATATTAAGTTTAATACCACCTTTTTTCTAGAAATTAATGCAGTGTAGATATTTGGTCACTATCAAATAATGTAACACCCTTTTGTATACAATTATTTCCAATTAACACACGAATATATTAGTTAATCATTTTAGTTATCTATTTAATTTTCACCGTTTTCTATGGTACTTTGGATTAGCATTGGTGACGTCATCGGAAGCGTGATGGTCTCGCGTTCGCTGAGTTGTGGGTTCGAATCCCGCATTCCTCTACGATTTCAAGCAGCGACTGTTATGTTTTGGATAATTATCACTGCTGCACGCAAATTACTTAAAATATATGTGCGAGAGAAACAATAATTATTTACTTATTCTTGCGAAATTGACGACTGGTGAGGAAAAAACAAATACAGAGTTCGAGTCAAAACGATTTTTTTTTTTTTTTAACAATTGAGAAATAATTAGATTAGGTTAACCTGGGTTGTGAGTTAGATTGAATTAAAGAACTACATAGGAAGAGCATGACGACAGGAGACCTTTTGGTCCATGACTTGGTTATTTGGTCTTATTCTTTTTATTTATTTTTGTGTGAATTATTGCGTTATTTTTCACTGAAGTTTAAAGTCACTCCCTACAGGAAATGTCCTTTTTTTCAACCATGTTGAAGAAAATTATCATTAATGTTTATTTACTCAACCTTCCTTAATTATTCGTTCATTTATTATACATTTTCTAAACTTGGACTGTTTTTTATTTTTTTTTCCAAAATGTCTAAACGCAATTTGCATTTCGCTTCAACAATTTTCTTTCTTTTTTTAATGTCTTTGTTTTGTCAGAAAGTCTTCCATTCACTTCTATACCGTTTTCTTTCGCGTGTATCTGATGCCCACTTTCTATGACTAATCCTTGCGTGGTTTAGTCAAAGTCATTTCGTAAGTCCAAATATGTCAAGGAATCCATAAGTTTGCAGTGCACAAACATATTATTTATTCATTTTTTAATTGAATAAATTAGATAAATCAAACCTGATGTGAAAAAACTGGAATCAACTCAACAATGACTATTTTATTGCAACCTGTGATAACATAGAATGCGGAAATGACGTCATGTCGCAAGTCCTATGAATGACGTCATGTCGCAAGTCGCACGAGTGACGTCATGTCGCAAGTCCTATGAATGACGTCATGTCGCAAGTCGCACGAGTGACGTCATGTCGCAAGTCGCATGAGTGACATGTCGCCAACAAGTCGCAGGAGTGACGTCATGTCACAAGTGTGACGTCATGTCACGAGCTAGTCGCAGTAGTGACTTCAAGTCGCGAGCAAATCGCAGGAGTGACGTCACGTCGCAATCAAGTCTCAGGAGTGACGTCACGTCGTGAGCAAGTCGCAGTGACGTCATGTCGCGCCAGTGGTCACGGGCGTCAACGAAGTCGCCCGTGTTGATGATGACGTGGCGGCCACCACGGGCGTGGGGTCCCGTCGCCGCCCTTAACGCCAGCGCTTCTATACAAAATGAGATTAGGGATAATATTTGTGAAAAAGACGAGTTCGTGACCCTGGGCCGTAGGGGTTGTCGGTGAAGTCGCCTCCGGTAGCGACAACCGAACGGAGATGAGACACGAGTCGATTAAAACATTCGACAACAAATCTGTCCTTATATAGATGGCGTCTTAGTCACTGCATGCTATGTTTATTTATTTATTTACATACTCGTATTTATTTATTCGTTTATCTTATTCATTTATTTGTTCGTTTATTTGTTTATTTATATTTGTAGTTAGTAGACTGCAGGGCCATAGAAGTACCTTGATGACGACAGTGACGACGACGATAGTGACAACGACGATGAAGACAACAACTACGACACAAGAAGGCGACGAAGACGACAAAAGACGACGAAGACTACTACGACGACAAAAAATTCTCTCTAATTGGGATTTTTTCCAAGATTCTAAATCCCTTTTTTGTATTGGGAATGTGGTGGTCAAGCCCCCCACATGTGCTTCGACGCGGTATTTTGGCTTATAGCATCGCCGCCGCAGAAATGGGATGGGCCAGGATTGGATAGTTTGTGTAGAAGTAGCTGGCCTTCGGCCTTATATTAATTGTGTGTAGGTTAAGTCTATAGTACGCCTGTACTACATGCATTTGCATCCTCTTGAAAGCACAACCTAAGCCCTGCCGAGCCATGTTTCGGTCAGGTTGGGTCGTGTGCTACTTTGACGTACGCATGAGGCCTATATAAGGATGCCAGGTTTTGGTGTCCCAGTTCAGTTCCTTTCAGTACTTGTACCCAGCAGTGCCCGACCGAGGCTTGCGGTCACTTTTGCGGTTTAGGGCACTTGCGCTAACCAGAATAAAGCCACCAAACTCACCCGAGTCGCCTTCACTCCCTCGGCACCTAAGCGCAAGTAACATTCACGTAATGTTACAGGAATCTCTCTAATATTCGGTATCTCTCTTATTGGGAATCTAATATTGGGAATCTCTCTTATTGGAAATCTCTCTAATATTGGGAATCTCTCTTATTGGGAACACCTATCTCTTATTGAGAACATCTCTCTTTTATTGGGAATCTCTCTATTTCGTAATCTATTTTATTGGGAATCTCTAAAATTCGAAATCTCTCTCTATTATTGAGAACATTTCTCTCTCTTATTGGGAAGAAGCATTTCGTCTCACGACTATCTACTGGATTTACGTCGCATCATTCGCGGCGGCTGGGAGGGACAAGAACACCACCGTCTAGTTGCATTGCTTGTGACCCCCGCGGGCAGTGGACGTGATACAGGGATGACCCGTCATCCAGGAGGAGCTAAGTGGAGTGAGGGTGGAGGAAAGTGGAGTGAGGGTGGTGGAGGAAAGTGGAATGGGTGAGGGTACGTGTCTTGACTAGCTCCCTTATAAGGGGGAAATACTTTAGATATATTGACATATCAATAATAATAATAAAGAAAATAACAATAATAATTATAGTAGTAATAATAATAACAATAATGTATTAATAATACTACTACATACACCAAGGCTTTTTCCCCCGTACAAGGGAGGTAGCCAAAAAGGAAAAGGCACAAAATCATTCCCACCCATTCCATCCCTAAATACACTCCACTACCCTCCACCCTCCCTCCCATCTTAGCACCTCCTGGATGACTAATGAAGATAATGATAATTATAATAATAATAATAACAAAAAGAAGTTCTAATTCAGGCCAATAATTTTTTTTCTGCTATAATCCCTTACGGTAAAACAAATTAATAAAAAATTATGACGATGTTTGTCGTATATGATACCACTTTTCATTTATCTATTTATCAATTCATTAATTTATTTACCTATTCATTACCACCAACCCCTCCCCACCTCTCCCTCCCACTACCTCCTCGTTATCACCCAATTCCCCCATCCCTCACCTAACCAGGTGTGTGTGTGTGTATTCACTTGGTCTTTTGGATCACGTGTTGGACTCGTGATCGACAGCTATTTCCCTCCTGGAAGAGAGCTCAGAGCTCGTAGGTCCGATCTATGGGTAATGCTATGACCTTGCACACACACACACACCCAACTCCCCGCCCACGAGAGTCAGAGTAACGACCCGAGGCACAGCGATACCGAAATAATTTCGGCCCTGGGCAGGATTCGAACTGGGTACTGGGAGCACTTCTACTTCCCAGTTCAGCGCTCTACCAACAGTGCCACCGAGTCGGTGTGTGTGTGTGTGTGCCCGTGTGTGTGTATTTTCTGACGCCCACACGCCCTTACACACACGAGACACGCCCATCTTCAGCACCCTCATTACTATGTGTGTGTGTATTTACCTAGTTGTATTTTACGGGGAGGGGAGCTATGCTCGTGGGGTCCCGTCTTCGTATCTCATTTTATCTAAACTATTTTTGAGTTCATGTATTGTTTTTGCACACACTACTTTCTCATCTAACTTGTTCCAACTGTCTATTACTCTGTGAGGAAAGCTGTTCTTTTTCAGATCTCTTCTATAGCTGTCTTTTTTTGTTTTCTTTCCGTGTCCTCTTGTATTTCTATCATCCCATTTTATTAGATCCTCTCTATTAATAATTTCTATGCTTTTCATGATTATGTAAATAGCTATCAAATCTCCTCTCTCTCTTCTTTGCTCTAGTGTCTGTAGCTCAAGTTTTGCTAGTCTCTCTTTATATGATAGTTTTGAGTGTTGGTGCCAATTTTGTAATTGCTCTTTGTATTGTTTCAAGTTTTTTTTTTATATATTTGTGTGTGTGTGTGTGTGTGTGCGCGCGCGCTACTCTGGCACGTTTAATTTTATTCTGTCTAGTCAAAGGATTCTATTCAGCTAAAAAACACCCACGTCATCAATTTGGTCAAAATAATGGTCAATGTCTACAAAATATTATATATATTACATATACAATAATAGAAATAGATACATAAATATATGTAGATAATGAATAAATGAATAAACGAATAAATAGGTAAATAAGTAAAAGTACCACAATGACGGTTAGCAAGACGACATACCACTGTCACGAAAATTTAAATTTTGTACGAGTCCTAAATCGCTGTGCAATGCTAAACTCCGTCTAATAATTCCAGTTCTTCTGATGAATAACAATAATATTATTAAACTACGTATATGGAATTAACTGATAATGTAATAAGAAAGCCATAAATTGTAAAAATAAAAACGTCTTGTTGATAAACTGCGAAAATTAATTCAATATTTTGTGATGACATTCAACTGCAGTTTAGAAAAAATATAAGAATGCCAGCGAACTTTGCGAGCAGAATGTTCACAAATTATCTCAAATACTTTTCTATTTAAAACAACGCGTCCATTTTTCCTCCTTCCGCCATGGAAGGTATATGCATTCGAGTTGCCGACTCTCTCAGTCCAACGCCTATCTTGTCGACATTTTTCCGACGACACAGCGTCAAGTCACTCAATTCCAAACGCTTTCTATTTACAAAATATTAATTTCTCCCACGCATTAATTATTAAAATAACAAAGTCTACAGCAGATGGCAATTAACACAGGGAGTGGGGAGGGCATTCTCCGCTGGACTTGCAAGTCACGTCAACAAACAAGGGCCATGAATTTGGCGGGAACAAAAGACAGGCGTCTCCTCCCAAAGATCAAAGCGAGTCCGCTTATTCATCCTTTGTCACTTCGTCTTTCTTTCCATTTAGATTCGTTCCGCTTTCGTTAGCGTAATCTTTAAGAGATATTTCATTATCAACTGACCACGGGAGAGGACAGAAACTGATGAGATGTATGAGGGTGGCCATGATGTTGTTTTGATTTGCCATAGAAAGCTCGTGAAAATATTAGTATCATTATTTTATTAAAGACTTTTTACGATACACTAACCAAAGTACCACGCGAAATATATAAAATCGTCAGATATAATGGATGTGTGTGTGTTGGAATTAACTAGATTAACTATAAAGCATATAGCAACACATTATATTCATCCCTGTCTCCAGCCACGCTGCTCGGGTCAGCGGGCAATGCAGCGAGGCACAGCTTCACTCCATGGCGAGCCCCCACCTCACCCTTTCATCCACTCGATAAATTTACGTATACAGAGAAATGTTCTCATCCATTTACAACAATTCTCCATTCACACACAACTCTTGCCCTTCTCCACTCCTTCCTCGACAGGCATTCATCTTGTATAGAATATCCCATTTTCGGTCTTTCCCTCAGGTTCACTCCACCCACCTCTGTGTCTTCATACATTCATTCCCATGTACCCAAACCATCCTCGCTATATATATGTCCCAGCTCTCTAACCCCACTATCCTCATCACCTCCTCATTTCTCACTCTATCCATCCTCGTAACACCCAAAATACTTCCCACATTTGAATATCTCTTTTCTGTCTCCTTTGCATTCCAAGATTCTGCCTCATACACACATACATTCTTCTCTTCTATATAATCTATTTGCGTTCGTTCCTAGAAAACTAATTCTAATTACATTTTTTCATTCCTTCAAGACGTTTCCTTGGTTCCCTTTTACTCTATGTCCTGCTACATGTGACCTTAAGTACATAAACCTCTCCACTTCCTCTTGCCTAAGGGTGGGCAACCTTCTTCAGTGTGCGTGCCAAAATCAGACAAATCTTTGATACATCTTTTCGCGTGCCAACAGAGAAACATAAATGATAGGCCTACATACGAGTATAGGCTCCTTCCTTTCCTTCATCTATCAGGGCCCCAATCAGCCACCTAGCCCATCATACGGTTACTAATGCTCATACAAAGGAGTTGGAGATTTATTAGTTATCGTTTAACCACTTGAGTACGAGTCAAATTCTCAAGCGCAACATCGGTTGCCATATGTACGATGCATCACACTATTAGCATTTTAAAATATAAAATCACTGCTGTATTACTCGTTCTTTTACTCTGAGTAATAAACAGAAAATGTGATCATTCACAGAATACGGGGGTAACTCATGTACAAGTACAATATATACACATATATATATATATACACATATATATATATATACACATATATATATATACATATATATATATATATATATAATCAAGACGCCGACATCCTCATGACGCCTACGTTGGCGTCATCGTACAGATTTGTTTTAAGGTGAGCTCGTCTCGCGTGCCGGATGAGAGTCGTTAGGGCGCCAGGTTTGGCACGCGTGCCAAAAGTTGCCCACCCCTGCTCTAGCCTCTTTCAATCTCACCTGCTACCTTCACAGCATATCCACCTTCTCACTTTAGTTTTACCCATATTTATTCTCAACTTCCTCACCTTACCATCCCAAAATGTAACCTTACCTCTATACTATTCTTTATTTCATATATCTCGTATTTTATTACATTACAATCTCCATGAAGCCGGAAAAAATAAAATGAATTCAAATCTAAGAATCACTGGCAATTCTTGTACCGTCTAGATAAACTAAAAAATCAACGTTTATGGTCTTGTGAGAAGACAGTGTAAATGAACTCAAACTACCCCTACACTGGTCGCCTCCTCCACACGTAGCTGTGGTACAGAATCTACATGAAAAATATTATGTAAATGAGCCTTCATTACGCACTCCCTTTCCCCGCCTGGTCTATCAACCGACTGGCAGGACACCGTCGCTTCGACTACCCAAAGCCCCGCGAGTTCGTCTGAATGAAAACGACTTCGGTTACAATTTTTCCTTTTTTTCGAATAAAATCACCTTTGCTTCATATATTGAGAAACTAAATGACGAACTAAGAGAAATTAAACCTGGACGAATATTACAAATATTGTTGAATTGTCCTTAAGGAAGTCTGAAATAATGTAGGCGAAGTCGTCTTGTAGGTTTTCGAATTCACAACATTTGAGGAGAAAAATCGTGAATGCGTTCAGTCGACATGACGTCACAGTAAGAGATTCCAACGACAACGCTCATACATTCATAAAACAATATATCTACCAGATTTTGTTTTAATATACAGAAACGAGTTATGCTCGTGGAGCCCAGTACCATTTCACAGCAACTACCATACCTAATTTTGAATTTATAGTTTTGGTTATAGTAGATGTTCATGTATTTACACGTGTTGACATACAATTTTGTAGAATCTTTATTGACTTACCTTGGGTCGAACCTATAGACGATGTTGTTGACTTTGTGCGAGAACTGTGGGCTCCTGTCCCACTGACTACGAGAATCACACCAAAAGCATTTCTTTTGGTCCTTCAAATGGGAGACGATGCAGTACCGGCTCTGCGGAAAATTAGAGCGATCGTTAAAATCATAGGGGGTAATTAGGGTGAGGTTGGATTAAATGAGGTTAAATTACGGTAATATCTGACTGAATTAGGGAGCTTTTTTATAAAATAGGATAAACTAAGTCGATATTTTACTAAATCGGGGCTTTTTTTTTTATAAAGTAGGGTGAATTAGGGCGATCGTTATTTAAAATAATAGGGGGAATCAGGGTAAGGCTGAATTAAATCAGGGTAAATTATGGCGTTTTTTAATACTAAATTAGAGCGAAACTTTCATAAAATAGGGCAAATTGGGGATCCTTTATTCTATGAGGATAATCTGGAGGTGAGGCTTCAATTAAATGAATATAAATTAGGGCGAGAGTTAATTGAAGGATGTAAAATTAGGGAGAGTCTAGATTCAAATTAGGGCGTGGTTTGATTAAACTAGTCAGGGGAAATTACGACGAAAACTAATTAAATTAATAAGGGAACTATTGATGATTTTAGTAGATATCTGCATTAGATTTTCTTTAATTTCGATGATTTTCATGATGAACATTGGTGTTACAACTGTACATTATCATTACTATTATATCTTTATCATTATTATTATTACTATTTTCATCAATATTCTCAATAATTCTATCAATATTTTGTCAATATTTATATTATCATTATCGTTATCATTGTTATTATTATCACTAGCATTATTATTGCTATCATTATCACTTATTATTTCATCTTATTTTATTATTATCATTATCATTATTATTATCATTATTATTATTATATTTATTATTATGATTATTATTATCGCGTCGGGGCGAGCTCCTCACCCTCTGGTAGAGTCCGCAAGTGGATGAGGCGAAGAGCTTCTCCTCGCGTCCGATGAGGAGGTTCCCCGTGGCCGGGTAGCACGAACTCTGGTCGCACGGGTGCGTCGTCCGGTCGCCGAAGCCTGGTGGGTCCGGGAATGTCCGGGATTGTCCGGAGAGGGTGTCCGGGAGCGTCCGGAGAAGGCGTCCGGGAATATCCGGGAGTGTCCGGGGAGCGTCCGGGGAGTGTCCGGGGAGCGTCCGGGAGTGTCCGGGAGTGTCCGGGAGTATCCGGGAGTGAGGAGAAAGGGGGAAAGAAGAAGACGATGGGTCACAAATGGGTTGGTTGCTGTTTTGGGTTCGCTAAAACGCCTGAAACAGAAATCGGAGAAGGCGGGGGAGGGGGAGGAGGAGAAGGCGGGGGAGGAGGAGGAGGCGGGGGAGGAGGCGGGAGAGGAGGCAGGGGGAGGAGGAGGTGGGGAGGAGGAGGCGGGAAGAAAGAGGTGGAGGCGGGAAGAAAGAGGTGGAGGCAGAAAAGGAGGAGGGGAGGAGGAGGAGTAGGAGGTGGAGAAGGAGGAGGGGAGGAGGAGAAGGAGGATAAGAGGGGAGGAGGATAAGAGGGGAGGAGGATAAGAGGGGGAGGAGTAGGGGAGGGGGGGGAGGAGGATAAGAGGGGGAGGAGTAGGGGAGGGGGGGAGGAGGATGAGAGGAGGAAGAGGGGAGAAGGGGGGCAAGTGGAAGGGAGACGAGGGGCGGAGCGGGGCGGGATTGAGGGATGGATGGTTGTGAGGGTCTGTGGTAACGAGACGAGAGGGAAAGACAAAAGTAATTAGGGAGCGGCGGCGGCGTGGGAACAAGGGTGGCTGAGGGGGCTGAGGGTGGCTGAAGGTGGCTTAGGTGGGCTGAGGGAGGCTGGGGGGGCTGAGGGTGGCTTGGGGGTCTGAGGGTGGCTGGGGGGCTGAGGGTGGCTGAAGGTGGGTGAGGGTGGCTGGGGGGCTGAGGGTGACTGGGGGGGCTGGGGGGCTGAGGGTGACTGGGGGGGCTGAGGGTGGCTGAGGGAGCTTAGGTGGGGGACTGAGGGTGGTTGGGGGGCTGAGGGTGGCTGAGGGGGGTCTGAGGGTCTGAGGGTGGCTGGGGGGGCTGAGGGTGACTGGGGGGCTGAGGGTGGCTGAGGGAGCTTAGGTGGGGGGCTGAGGGTGGCTGAAGGTGGCTGAAGGGGGTCTGAGGGGCTGAGGGTGGCTGGGGGGGCTGAGGGTGACTGGGGGGCTGAGGGAGGCTGGGGGGCTGAGGGTGGCTAGGGGGGCTGTCATTGAGAGCGGTAGGGGGGGCTGAGGGGGTGGGGGATAAGGAGACTCTCATTGAGGGTAGTAGGTGGCTGTGGTGGCTAGCTGAGAGGGGTGAGGAGCTGAGGGGGGCTGTCACTGAGAGGGGTAGGGTGCCTCAGGGGGGCTGAAGGAAGTGGGGGTGAGGTGGCTAATGGGGGATTTGGGGGTAGGGGATTAGGGGGTGGGGGATTAGGGGTAGGAAATTAGGAGGTGGGGGTTAGGGGTGGGAGATTAGGGGTGGGAGATTAGGGGATGGAGTTTAGGGGGTGGGGGTTCGGGGTGGGAGATTAGGGGTGATGGATTGGGGGTGGGGGATTAGGGGTGGGAGATTAGGGGTGGGGGATTAGGGTTGGGTGATTAGTGGGTGGGAGGTTAGGGGTGGGAGAATAGGCAGTGAGGGATTAGAGGGTGAGGGATTAGGGAATGGGAGATTAGGGAGTGGGGGATTAGGGAATGGGAGATTAGAGGGTGGGGGATGAGTAGATTGTCAATAAGGGTAGTAGGGGGCTGTGGTGGCTGAGGTGGGGGGCTGAGGGGTCGTCGTGGACCCCCAACGTGAAGAGGATTCCATGGACCGCGACCCCCTAATCGCCCGTCTCTTAACCAGGTTAAGTTAAACCCCATTTACGTAATTGGCTATCTCTCAATTAGCCAATACTTCTGTTAACTACCTAATTGGGGAACAAGTAACTACCTAACAACCCACTTAGGACGGACCATAAGGCAAAGGAAGCAGTTATGTCGTGTAAGGGGGTTATCAAACTGGGCTGTTTTTCCTCCAACCTCCGATTTGTCGGCGATACTGGGATATTTTGCTCCAACCTCCGATTTGTCGGCGGTACTGGGATATTTTGCTCCAACTTCCGATTTGTCGGCGGTACTGGGATATTGTCCTCCAACCTCCGATTTGTCGGAGGTACTGAGCTATTTTTCCTCCAACCTCCGATTTGTCGGCGGTAGTGGGATATTTTCCCTCCAACCTCCGATTTGTCGGCGGTACTGGGCAATTTTCCTCCAACCTCCGATTTGTCGGCGGTATTGGGCTATTTTTCATCCAACCTCCGATTTGTCGGCGGTACTGGGCTGTTTTTCCTCCAACCTCCGATTTGTCGACGGTACCTACCGCCCACCTCCAACACATCAGAATCCTTTCCGAAGGCTGCGGGCTGTAAATTTGCTTCAACAATCGGAGGAAAAATTGCCCAATGTGATAACAACCCAACCAAATCACATTCTTCCAATAAAACCAAACTACATAAGAATATGAGATGGAGAAGACTGCAAGAGACCATAGGGCCTACACTAGGTAGTTCCATGTCCCTTACCACCTGTCATCCCCACCCATAAAGTTATCTAACCTTCTTTTGAAACAACCGATAGTTTGGAGGAGACTGCAGACCATAAGGCCTACACTTGGCAGTTCCATGTCCATTACCACCAGTCATTCCTACATTCGTTAACCACACTATAGGTAAACCAGTTCTTGCCTATTTCCTTCTTAAACCCGAATTTGTCAAATTTAAACCCATTACTCCGAGTCCTGTCCTGTTGTCTTAATATGATGACCTTGCCTGCATCACCCTTGTTAAAGCCCTTGACCCATTTGAATACCTCTATTAGGTCACCTGGGGGGAGAGAGGGGGAGGAGGAGGGGAGAGAGGGGGAGGAGGAGGGGAGAGGTAGAACTAGAGAGAGGAGGAGAGGGGGGAGGGGGAAAGGGAAGGGGAGGGGGAAGGGGGAATGGGAGGGGAAGAAGGGAAGGAGAGAGCGAGAGGGGAGAGGGGAGGGGGAGATGAATGGGGGAGAGCAAGGAGTATACGGGGGGAGGAGGTAGGGAGAGGGGAGGGACTGGAGAGAGGGGAAAGATATTGAGACAATTTGATTGGTCATGCAGGAAATGGCCTGTGGCGCTATCATGCAAAAAGCGACCTTATGACATTGTGCAGTAAGAGCGTTAAAGCTTTGGCAAGACGACATCACCGCCATGCAAGCGCCGTTGGACAAACATGTCAACATAATACATTGTCGACTTCTTCATTATTAAAAAAAAAAAACTTGGCATAAATAGAAAACAAAATAGGTTAAATCCAATCGAAAATAAATTAAGTAAATACAATTTATATATGGGTATGGTGTAGAGAATCCGTCACATACAATACTGTAGGTCAAAAGTGAATGTTAGTATTTTTCTACACAGAAAATGGGTCTTTACTGAAAATGGGAAAAATTCGCGCGCAAACCTGCAGCCAATTGGAAGGAAACCAATAGATTATATATAAAGAATTAAACAAATGAAAATATATAAATGAATATAAAAATAATTTGAAAAATAACGTATATACTATATATTAATGATATATGTTAATAATGTATTGACAATAAACAACACGATAACAATATTTATATTGACGAAAATAACAAAAAATGGCGTGCAAATAAAAACTGGTAAAATATGAAATACGTACCATGACGCTGTTAAGGACCCGTCCTGGAAACTATAACAATGATTATAAAATTAATGATAATAATAATAACAACAAAACTAATAAACAATAATAATAATAATAATAATAATAATAATAATAATGATACAAATAAATAAAATGAATAAAAAATAAAAAAATTAGATTAACCTATACAAATTACTCAAAACTAACACGCTTGAGATTCAGAGAGAGATGGAGAAAGAGATATATAGATAGAGAAGGAGAGATATAGATATATAGAGAGAAATAAGGAGAGGGAGAGAGGAGGTGAGAGAGAGATAGAGAGAGACAGAGATGGATAAGGTGAGAGGTAGATAAAGATGAAAATATATACGGAGGCGGTTTGGTATCCCTTTCTCTCCTTGACCCTGGGCCCCCTCAGAGGTTTGCCCATAAAATTAGACATTATTATGATGAGAAAGACCCGAGAGGAACCTTCGTGTACATGGAACTGCCTAGTGTAGGCCATATGGTCTCTTACATTCCCCTTCATTCTTATGTTTTTTATGCACAGTAGATGGGCAAAGGGGAGGAGGGGAGGGGGAGGATGGAAGAAGTGGAGGAAGGAGGAGGAGGAGCAGGAGGGAACGAAGGAGGGGAAGGTTAGGAGGGAGGGGGAGGGAAGGAGGGGAGGGAAATGAAGGTCGGGAGGGAAGGAGGGGAGGGAAAGGAGGGAAAGGGGGGAGGCAGGAGGAAGGGAGGGAGGGAGAGGGTAGAGGGGAGGGTGAGGGAGAGTGTAGGAGAGTGAGAGGGGAGGGGGAAGGAGAGGGGAGGGGGAAGGAGAGGGGAGGGGGAAGGAGAGGAGAAGAGAGGGAGGGAGTAGGAGAGGAGAGGGGTAGGAAAGGGGGGAGGGGGAGGGTCAGGAGGGAAATGAAGAGGACAGGAGTGACCGGGAGGGAAAGATGGAGGGAGTGGGAGAGGGTGGGTGGGGAGTTTCTTTATCCTTTTATTTATTATTATTATCATTATTATTATTATTATTATTATTATTATTATTTTCTCATCCCGATATGCTCGGTCATAACAAATCGTTTACAAAATCGCAACCATAATATTCGTTATAACGGTAACTAACGGTAATTGTAACGGTAAATTGTAACGGTAACTGTAACGGTAACCGAGACACGAATACAGTAATCCCAGTAACCAAATTACCCGCCCGGGACGATCGGGGGGTGGGGTAGGAGAACCGCGTCCGCAACCGCCCGAGGTCCGTCTCCTCCGCGGCGCGGTTGACAGGCGGTTCGCGGCTGTCAATCTGTCAGCCCCGTCTATCCCGCCCCAGCCCCCTTCCCTCCTATTAGGGGGCTGTGGTTGGCTGCGGGTGGCTTCAATAAGGGGGCTGGAGGAGTAGGGGGGCGGGGAAGGGCGGAGCTACAGCTGGCTGCCAGATGGCTCAGCTGCTCTTTACACAGACGAGGAATTCTGCCATCTTTGGAGAGAGGGAGAGGGAGAGGGAGAGGGAGAGAGAGAGAGGAGTGTGGAGACGGGGGAGAGGGGAGGGAGAGGGGAGGGAGAGAGAGAGAGGAGAGGAAGAGAGAGAGATAGAGAGAGAGGAGTGTGGGGACGGGAGAGAAGGGAGAGAGAGGGAAGGAGAAAGAGAGGGGAGGTAGATAGATAGAGAGATAAAAAGATAGAAAAAGAAACAGAAAAGAGACAGAGAAAAATAGAGAGAGAGAGAGAGAGAGAGAGAGAGAGAGAGAGAGAGAGAGAGAGAGAGAGAGAGGGGTGGGGGACATGACATCAGTGATGGCCAGTGTCCTCCGGCGGACTTCATCAACTCTCGCGAGAGTTGATGAACTTGGTTGGTCTTGGGCTGAAGGTCGAATCTCGTCCTCACCCGACTCGATGGCGGAGTGGTTAGTTCCCGGCGGGGGTCCGGGTTCGAATCCCGCCCAGGGATGAAATAATTTCAGTATCGCTGCCTTGGGAGTTGTTACTCCAACTCTCGTGGGCGGGGGTTGGGTGTGCGTGTAAGATCACAGCATTACCCATAGATCGGTCATATATGAGTTCTGAGCTCTCTTCCGGGAGGGGAATAGATGTCGATCACGAGTTCAATACGTGATCCACGGCCATGGTATATTACACACACACACACACACACACACACACACACACACACACACACACACACACACACACACACACACACCGCCTGTAGTGGTGGTCGTGATTTGTAATCCTGTCATAAGCGTTCTTCAGATGTACTTTTCTAATTCCTTCTCTTCCCAATTTATGAAAAAAGATGAGAAATATACGTCAGAAGGCGCGTTGCTGCGGCCGAAGCATTCACCTTGGCCCTTTAGGGACTGTCGGGGCAGGTAATGAATAACAGTCACTGATGGGAATCAGAGAGGAGCGAGGGACTCGAACCCGCCACGAATGAGCCATCGACACGCACGCACGAACGCACGCACAGTAGCTCATCAGACTCGAACCCTAAGCAGAAGAAATACAACTTTATTTGGTCTCAAATCGGCTTGAGATCCAAATACGATGATCGATCACTGAGAAATTGCTCCAAAGATCTCCTGCTTACCTATTTACCTAATTATTTATACATTTACTTACCTATCTACCTATTTGTTTAATTTCTTTTAGAGGACGCTAGAGTTATTATTAGGACTGAAATTACTATTTACGAAAGATTTCCGCGTAGGGAAGCAGCTTATGGACTACTGTTAGCCTTTCCTCGTTCTTCCTTCGCGTTACTTACCTATTTACCTATTTATTTACTTAATTATTTCTTCATCTACTTACCTATTTATCTATCTATTTGTTTACTTTCTTTACAAGGCCACTAGTTATTACTAGGACTTAAATAACTATTTACGAAAGATTTCCGTGTAGGGAAGCTGCTTATGGACTTTTGTCAATCTTTCATCGTTCTTCCTTCGCGTAATCTCCTTTGGGATTTTCTCAAGTTATATTGGTCCTCTTACGATGGGCGGCCCACTCACGCCCAATCACTCCCTTCACGTCCATCACTCCCCAATCACCACACGCCATCATCACGGCACTACTCATCCATCACTCATCAATCGACCCACGACTGGGACCCAATCCAAACTACCCCAGAGGTCCTACTCGGATGGCCCAATCATCTCCATTAACTCTTGGGGCTGTAACTCATCACCCCTTGGCTAAACCTCATCGTACCCAATCATTACTGATGGAGGAGAAAAGGGCCCAATCACCCTAATCACTTTGATCTGTCAGCCTCTCCTCCTCCTCCTCCTCCTCCTCTTCCTCCATTTCCAATTTCGCCTCCTCCTTATATAAACCTCCATGGGGTCGCTGGCGTGACCTATCATCTCGTGCACAGCCCCCATATTTATGGTTTTCTGTTCTTTAACCTCCCGGAGCGACCACTCCGACACTAAATTGAATCGCTAAACAACCACTAACTCCCACTAGCCAGCGGACCCTCCTTGAACCCTCTAGCGGGTCGCGACCCACAGGGGCCCAAGACCCTTCGGAATTCTTCCAGCGGTTTTGGGTGTCTGAATATTTCGGACCCCCCATGCTAATGCCTCTTTCCATCTCACTGTTCCAGTGAGGACATTCAGTCCACAATTTTTTTTTCATAATGAAATTATCATACGGAGAATCATATTCCATACAACGGGAAATATATTTGCAGAACTTTTATGTAATTCAATGGGGCAGCTTCGGGTGTCCGATAATGTGGAGGGGAACCTGGCCTCTCCTCCTCCTCCTCCTCCTTTTCCTCCCTCCTCCTCCTCTTCCTCCATATACAGGGACTCGCCGGGCCCGTCAAAGGAACAGTCATGCCCCTAGAAACCCATTTCCCCGCCTGATCCTATCTGTCCCTGAGTGCCCCTAGGAACCCATGTCCCTGACTGTCCCTGCTTGTCTAACCGCCCCCCAAAAAAAAAAATCCTAAACTTATTGGTCTGGGGGGAGAGGAAGGGGAGGGGGGAGAGGGGAGAGGGAAGGGGGGCATATGGTATATAAGAGTTGGATTGAAGTATACACTAATCCCCAGTTAAAAGCGACAATACTATTCATGGGACCTGTCCTAATACCTTACCTTGATCCAAACTAACACGCCGAGAGAGAGAGAGAGAGAGAGAGAGAGAGAGAGAGAGAAAGAGAGAGAGAGAGAGAGAAATAGAGAGCAAGAGAAAGAGAGCGAGATAGATAGATGGAGAGAAAGGGAGGAGAGAGATATAGAGAGAAAGATAGAGATGGAGAGACAGAGAGAATGAGAGATGGAGAGAGAGAGAAAGAGATAGAGAGAGATGGAGAGAAAGGTAGGAAGGGGGAGAGAGAAAAAGAAAGATGGAGAGAAAGGGAGAGGGAGAGATAGAAAGAGAAAGAGAGAGGGAGAGAGAAAGAGGGAGAGAGAAAAAGTGATAAAAAATAAATAGATAAAGACACACTCCGAAAGCCCCCCTTAGTCCCCCCCCCATAAGACACTCTCCCCTCCCCCTCAGCCCCCCACCCGCCAGTTATCGGGAAGTTTGCGACCTCTAGCCGCGATTAAAGACGAACCGAAGCATCCCACGGAGGAAGAGGAAGAGGAGGAAGAGGAGGAGGTGGAGGAGGAGAGGAAGAACAGGAGAAAGAAGAGGAAGAAGAGGAGGAAGGAGTAGGAGGAGAAAGAAGAGGAGGAACGAGACGAGAAAGAGAAGGAGGATGAGTAGGAAGAGGAGGAAGAAGAGTAGGAGGAGGAGGAGGAGGAGGAGGAGGAGAAGGAGAAGGAGGAGGAGGAGGAGAGGAGCGGCCCCTTGGGCGTGTGCACGGTGACAGGTGACGCCGAGGCAAGATCCGCTAAAGGTCCAACAACAAGGGGACGATTCTGACCAATCAGAGGCCGCGTTGCAAACCGCCTAGGAATTGCCGGTCATTATTTATATATATATATATATATATATATATATATATATATATATATATATATATATATATATACATATACAGTATATATATATATATATGTGTATATATATATATATATGTGTATATATATATATATGTATATATATATATATATATTTTTTTTTTTTTTTTTTTTTTTTAATACGTAATCATAATTGTATACCAAAGGATGAGATTCAAAGTATTTTCATTAATATTATTCCAAAGATTCACACTTTTTTCTGTATATTATTTCCAATATTCACATTACTTTGATACAAGTTTTGTGGTTAAACCTAACCTAGGTGGCCATACCATAACCTAATGTAACCTAACCTAACTCTATCGTAACCCAACCTAACCTAGCTTACCGTAACGTAATGTAAGCTAACTAAATTTATCCTAACCTAACTTACCATAACCTAATGTAACCTAACCTAACCTACCTTAACGTAATGTAATATAACCTAACTTATCTAAACCTAACCTAACCTATCGTAGCCTAACCTAACCTAACGAAACCTAACTTAACGTAACCTAATGTAACCTAACCTAACCTACCTTAACGTAATGTAATATAACCTAACTTATCTAAACCTAACCTAACCTATCGTAGCCTAACCTAACCTAACGAAACCTAACTTAACGTAACCTAACCAATCACAACCTAACCTAATAGTTCGACGTAGCCGGTCGCCAATCAATCAATCAATCGCCTTCCGTCGTTTAGTTACGAGCTGACGATAGACAGGCCGACCTTGTGTCCTGTGACGTCAGAGTGTGGGCGTGGGCGTGAATAAGCACATAGCACGAGAACAGAATTCTTTCCGAGCAGGTCCCTTCTCCAGAGCTTGGAGCGAAGCCTTGGGTCCCTTCCCCCCTGGTGACGTCATACTTGTTTATTTATTAATTTATTTAATTATTCATTTATTCTTATTTTATGGAAAACGCCCTCGTGGTGAAAGAATGTACTCTGGTCCAAGATTGTGATGTGACGATCTGTGACGTGACACTGTGATGTGACAGGCTGTGATGTGACACTAATGTGATGTGACAGTCTGACGTGACACTGGTGAAGTGTGAGACTGATGTGACACTGATGTGACACTGATGTGACACTGTGATGTGACACTGTGGAGATATGACACTGATGTGTTAACCTGCAGTGACTCGTATAGTACATCACGATGGCGGAAGATGTGGCGAATACAGAGATTGTGGTGGTGAATCTGGTGGAGGTGGTGGAGATGGAGAAGGTGGTGGTGGTGGTGGAGATGGAGAAGGTGATGGAGGAGGTGGTGAATGTGGTGGAGATGGAAGAGAAGATGGTGGAGGAGGTCATGGTGGTGGAGATGGAGGAGAAGGTGAAGGTGGAGATGGTGGTGATGGTAGTGGTGGAGATGATGATGGTGGAGGTGGTGGAGATGATGTTGGTGGTGGAGATGGACAAGGTGGAGGTTGAGATGGTGGTGGTGGTAGTGGTGGAGATGATGATGGTGGAGGTGGTGGAGATGATGGTGGAGAAGGTGGAGATGGTGGAGAAGGTGGAGATGGTGGAGAAGGTGGTGGTTGTGATGACGAATCCCGTGGCGAAGGTCAACGTAAACAAAAAGATGGGACGGCATCAAAAGAGGCAGTTAAAGAGTCGGAACAAAAGAGAGCTAAAGAGAGCCAGTAAAGAGTCGGGACAAAGAGAGATAAAAAGAGAGGAATAAAGAGTCGGAACAAGGAGAGATAAAGAGAGGAGTGAGATGTTACAGGGTCGAGGTGGGGAGAGAGAGAGAAAAAGAGAGAGAGAAGAGAGAGAGAAGAGAAATGAGAGAGAGTAGAGGGAAGGAGGGAGGGAGAGAGAGAGAGAGAGAGAGAGAGAGAGAGAGAGAGAGAGAGAGAGAGAGAGAGAGAGAGAGAGAGAGAGAGAGAGAGAAAGAGAAAAGGATTAGAAAATATAAAAGGATTAGAAGGATTAGGCAAAGGATTAGAAGGATTAGGAAAAGGATTAGAAGGATTAGGAGAAGGATTAGGAGAAGGATTAGGAGGAGATTAGTCAATGAGGAAGACGAAGCAGAACAAATCAAAGACGTAGAGGAAGAAAGAGGAGGATGAGGAGGAAAATGGATAGGAGATGCAAAGAGGAGGAGGATGTGGAGGAGGAGGAGGAGGAGGAGGAGGAGGAGGAGAAGGGGTAGAAGATGCAAATAGAAGTGGCGAAGGGATAGGAGATGCAAAGAGGAGGATGTGGAGGAGGAGGAGGAGGAGGAGGAAGAAGAGGAGGCATAGGGATGCAAGGAAGAGGACAATGAGGAGGGAGAGGAGATCAAAGAGGAGTAAGATGTGGAGGAGGAGGAGTAGATGCAAAGAGGAGGAGGAGAAGGATGAGGACGAGAAGGGAGAGGAGATGCAAAGAGGAGGAGAAAGAGGAAGAGGATGAGGAAAAGGGATAGGAGATGCAAAGAGGAGGAGGAGGAGGATGTGGAAGAGGCGGAGGAGGAGGGAGAGGGGTGGGTGGGGTGGGCGTGCCCCGGTACCTAAAGCGTCCCCGCCCTTCCCCGCCCCTGCAGGGCAGCCAGTCGCAGACGGCTCCCTGCCCTCCATGGAGGAGGAGGAGGAGGAGGAGGAAGGAGGAGGGAGGAGGAGGGAGACTGTGAGCAGGAAAAAGTTAGAAAAATGAGGAAAAGGAAGAGTAAAACGTGAAGGAAAGCGAGGAGGAGGAGGAGGAGGAAGAGGTGGAGGAGGAGGAAGATGTGGAGGAGGAGGAAGAGGAAGAGTAGGAGTAGGAGAAGGAGGGAGAGGAAGAATAGGAGGTGGAGGAGTAGGAGGAGGAGGAAGAGTAGGAAAAGGTGGAGGAGGAGGAGGAAGAGGAGGAAGAGGAGGAAGTGGGTAAGCAAGTGATGATGGTGGTAGTGGTGATGGTAGTAGTGGTGGTGATGGTGGTGGTTGTGGTGGTGATGATGAAGAAAAGAGCGAAGACAAGGAGGAGGAAGCGGAAGGGGAGGAAGAGGAAGAAAAAGAGAGGGAATAACTGGAGGAAGAAAAGAGAGAGGAAGGAGGAGGAGGAAGAAGACAAGACGAAGACGTAAAGGGGAGAAGACAACGAAACATTGAAGGAAGGAAGGAAGGAAGAGAAGGAAGGAGGGAGGGAAGGAAGATAAGAAGGAAGGAAGGAAGAAAAGAAGAGGGGAAGGAAGGAGGGAAGGAAGGAAGAGAAGGAAGGAAGAGAAGGAAGGAAGAGAAGAAGGAAGGAAGAGAAGATGGGAGGAAGAAAGGAAAGAAGAGAAGAAGGATGAAAGGATGGAAGAGAAGGAAGGAAGGAAAGTGTGGAACAAAGACGTAGGGAGAGGACAAGTAGGTGGAAACTGATGTGGAGGTGGAGGAGGAGGAGGAGGAGATGGAGGAGGAGGAGGTGAAGGAGGAGGAAGTGGAGGAGGTGGAAAAGGAAGAGGGGGAGGAGGAGGAGGAGGAGGAGGAGGAGGGAGTGGAGGAGGTGGAAAAGGAAGAGGGTGAGGAGAAAGGGGAGGAAGAGTAGGAGGAAGAGGTGGAGGAACAGGTGGAATAGGAGAAAGAAGAGGAGGAGGATGAGGAGGAAGAGCAGGAGATGGAAGAGAAGGAGGAGGAAGAGGAAGAGGATGTAGTTGGTTTGTAGAGCAGGTCGACCAGTAATCACTGGTCAGGTCATTTGACCTGGTTGGGGCGTGGGAGGTCACCCAGGGCACCTCCGAAGGTCACCTAGCGGTCAAATGCGAGTATGAGTTCATTACAGGTCACTTGTTCGAATATTGAGGTCATCTGAACTGCGCCTCGCTGCACTGCGTTCGACCTGAGATGTGTGGCGGGTGTCAGGGATGGGCGTTTTATGGGATCTCATGTTGGGTATGTCACTTGATTCGGCTACCCCTCTTATAAAGGGGAAAATTTCTTTAGTATACTATGTGATATACTGGAAGGTCTTGTGTGTATATGACCTAAGGTCTCTCTTTTGATGACAAGTACTACAGCGGTTAAGGAAGGGGGGTGAGGGGAGGGGGGAGGCAGTTACGTTCGGTGGGAACGGATGAACGGGACATCCAGGCCACATCCAGGCTTGGATAAGACAAATCATCCAAGCTTGGATGAGACAAATCATCCAGGCTTGGACGAGACAAATCACTGGATGAGACAAGTCATCCAAGCTTGGATGAGACAAATCATTGGATGAGACAAATCATCCAAGCTTGGATGAGACAAATCACTGGATGAGGCAAATCACCCAGTCTCGTTCCTTCTCTTCCTCCTTCACTGACACTTCTTTCCCTCATCTCCTCTTCCTTCCTCCTCCTCCATCATCTACTTCTCTCTCGTCCTTCTCCTCCTTCCTCGACCACCTCCTCCTCCACCCTCTTCCCCCTCTACCACCTCCACCCTCCTCATCTTCCCCACTTCTCTTCCCTCCTCCTTCTCCCCATTCTTTCCCCTCCTTCTCTATCATCTCCTGTACTCTATTCCTCCTACAAGACGGGGGAGAGGGGAGATGGGGGGGGGGCTTATCAGAAGCTTATCACCATATTCAAAATCCCCTCTTTAAAGGGGGGGAGCGTATCCCCTTTCCTTAAGGGGAAAGGCGGAGGTATCCCCCCCCTTTCTCCTTTTTCTAATTCCTCCTACCAGACTTTTCCGTCTCCATGGTAACCACAATCTTAGATAAACGCAAACATTATGGATTATCTTTTTTTTTTTTATCTAATCCCTTCCATGCCGGGTGGTCCGGTTCTCCATCACGATTGACGTCAGGTGATTTTATTCGTCACACACACAATCCAGTGGACGGAAACTTCAACGTAACCTTATGTACGAGGCAACACACATCACATAATTATACATACATATATGTACACATCAAATAACTCCGACAGTCGTCTCCGGACTCGAACCGAGGCTTGCGAGAACACAAAGCCGACGCTCTACCGACTGAGCTATCGGGTGTCTAAAATTCTCCAACCTGGGAATTAATCTTATCTCCCGAGGGATTAAGTCGATTGCTAACTGTCCTTACTTAATTTTTACAGAGAACTAACACCAACCCGTAGCTCGTGGTTAAGCTGGTACGTTTCCTTGATGGATTTTTGTCGTTGTCATACCTGAATAGAATTAACAGTGACGGTATAGTCAATCAAATAATTCCGACGGTCGTCCTCGGTTCGAATCCAGGGATGACTGTTGGAATAATTTGATGTATTAGAAAACGTGAACATCTTTGCAGTTATTCAACCTCTTTTTCACATTCTCAATTTTTTTAATGATAATTTTTCCTTGAAGAAGATGAGCGTAAACTAGATCTTCATAGCTTTCCATGTACTTCGACGTTTCATCTTTAGTAAGACATCTTCAGGATTATATGTTATAACACGAGACACACACACACACACACAGTATATATATATATATGTACATTATATATATACATATATATATATATATATATATGTGTGTGTGTGTGTGTGTGTGTGTGTGTGTGTGTGTGTGTGTGTGTGTGTGTGTGTGTGTGTCCTTCTTATGTTCTTATGTAGTCTGCGGTGATAGCAGAGCGATTGTATGACTAACGATTTTGTCAATATTTCGTATTGCACAATATTATTGATGGCGTAAAGTGGGAAGGGGGGTCAGCTTTACACACAAGACGTAAATTTCTTTCCCAATGGGTCCCACTTCCTTTCCTGAATTCGGGTCCCTTCCCCACCACTCCGCTTCGGGTGACGTCATGATATCCATCAATTAATGAATTAATAAATTTATTTGTTTGTCGATTTTTTTTTCTCGAGATTTTGATGCTGTGGATATTTTCATATACACTCCAAATGCCATGGTTATTTTTGACAAAATATTTAAGAAAAGTTAGGTCATGTTAATATAGTGCTTCGGAAGTCAGGCACGGGACCCGATAGGGAAGAATTCCCATCCTGTTCCTCTCCACACATAAACAAACAGTTCCCCTCGTAGGTCGGTTGTCAGTGACCTTCCCTCATCAGGGTCGTGACGAGGTCAAACGAGGTCACGACCTTGGCTGGTCACGACCTTGGACAGCGGCTTCGACGTCGACCTATGTCTTCATGTTTATGACCTTATATGGGCAACACGTCGAAGGAAGGGCTCGATATAGCTCAGCGGTAGTGCGCGTGGTTGATAACCCGGTGAGGATTTCGGGCATGTGTTCGAGTCCTACCCACGGCGTAGAAGCTAAGAAGGGCATCCATTCCAAGTAATTGCGTGGGTACCAGAAAAAAAAAAAAAAAAAAAAAAAAAAAAAAAAAAAAAAGGGGGACCCGCCTCCCGTTTTCTTCGAGAACTTCACCGAAAATGGTGGTCCGCTCTTCGGGTGCCCAACTTGAATCGTGTGGTTCTTTTTGTCTGTCGCCAGGCGACTTTAATCAGATGACGGAACACATACACGCACGAACACACACACATACAAAAACACACACACACATTCAAACACACGAACATACACACACACATACAAACACACACACACGCACATACACATACGAACATACACACATACACATACAAATATACACTCACAAACACACACATGCAAACTTACACACATACAAACATCATACATACATACAAATATACACAAACACACATGCAAACATATACACAGACACATACAAACATCATACATACATACAAACACTTACAATCACGCTCATACACACACACACACACACACACACACACACACACACACACGCACGCACACACCTTCCTTGCGAGGCCAGTTATGATCACTGGAGAGTGAGAGACGGAACTCCACGAGCGTTGCCCCTTTTCTACATACTACAATTAGCTAAATACAATTAGGTGGATGATATCGTGGATAAGTGGATACGATGAAAGGGGATGGGTATGGTGGATCGGAGGTGGATTAAAGTGGATCGAAGTGGGCCACTGTGGATCCAAGTGGATCAATGTGGATGGATCTACGACACGGTGGATCACAGTGGGATAGTGTGGATCGGAGTGACACATTGTGGATCAAAGTGGAACATTGTGGATCAAAGTGGAACATGGTGGATCAAAGTGGATGAAACTAGGACACGGTGGATCAAAGTAGGATGGAGAGGATCGAAGTGGAAAAAGGTGAATCAAAGTGGAACAGCGTGGACTTTACATATACGGACGGACAGACAGCTCAACAACACTGGAATGTGGAGGGAGAGGAGGGAAGGGAGAGGAAGGAGGGAGAGAGAGAGAGAGGAGGGAGAGGAGGGGAGGGAGAGGTAGGAGGGAGAGAGAGGAGGGAGGGAGGGAGGGAGGGGAGGGAAGGGAGAGGAGGGAGGGAGAGGAGGGAGGGAGAGAGGGAGAGGAGGGAGGGAAGGGAAAGAATGTGAGAGGAGGAAAGGGAGGGGGAGAGAGAGAGAGAGAGAGAGGGAAGCTGGGGAGAGTAGAGGAGAGGAGAGGGGAGAGGAGGAGAGGGAAGGGGAGGGGAGGAGGGGAAAAGGGAGAGGAGGTGGAGGGGAGGAGGGAGAAGCGGAAGGGGAGGAGGTGGAAGGGGAAGGGAGGAGGGGGAGGGGAGGGGAGGAGGGAGAAAAGAGGAGGGAGAAGGGGAAGGGAGGAGGGGGAGGGAGGAGGGGGAAGGGGAAGGGGAGGAGGGAGAAGCGGAAGGGGGGAGGGGAGGAGGGAGAAAAGAGGAGGGAGAAGGGGAAGGGAGGAGGGGGAGGGAGGAGGGAGGAAGGAGAGGGGGAAGGGGAAGGGGAGGAGGGGGAAGGGGGAAGTACAGTAAGAGATGAGAATGATGCTGAAGTTTCTCAGACATTCAGTGGAAGAGAAGGAGGTGGAGGAGGAGGAGGAGGAAAAGGAAGAGAGGAGGAAAAGGAAGAAAGATGAAGAAGAGGAAGAGGAGGATGAGGAATAGGAACAAAATGAGGAGGAAAAGGAGGAAGAGGGGAAGGGAGAGGAAGAGGAGGACGAAGAGGAAGAGAAGGAAGAAGAGGAGAAGGAGGAAGAGGAGGAAAAGGAGAAGGAAGAGGAAGAGAAGGAAGAAGAGGAAGAAGAGGAAGAAGAGGAGAAGGAGGAAGAGGAAGGAGAGTAGCAAGAGGAAGAGGAAGAAGAGAAGGAAGAGGAAGAGGAAGAAGAGAAGGAGGAGGAAGAGGAAGAAGAGGAGAAGGAAGAGGAAGAAGAGGAGAAGGAAGAGGAAGAGAAGGAAGAAGAGGAGGAGGAAGAGGAAGAAGAGGAGAGGGAGGAAGAGGAAGAAGAGGAGAAGGAGGAAGAGGAGAAGGAAGAGGAAGAGGAAGAGGAGGAGGAGGAGGAGGAGGAAGAGGAGGAGGAGGAGGAGGTCTGTCTTGTGTGAGAGCGAGCCACCGCGCCGCGCCGTGCCGTGGCGGTGCCGTGTGGGCGCAATCAAGACGACGCCTTTAAGGATCCGCCCGTTTCACACCGCCGTAACACAGCGTATCACACGCATGCACACACACACGCACACGCACATATACACACACACGCACACACATGTAAGTATAGATGGATACATACATATATACACACACGCACACAGACGCACACGCACACACATACACGCACACATGTAAGTATAGATATATACATACATATATACACACATACGCACGCACACGCACACACGCACACGCGCACACGCACATGCATGTATAGATAGATACATATATACATAGAGAGAGAGACGAGGGAGAGGGAGAGAGAGAGAGAGAGAGAGAGAGAGAGAGAGAGAGAGAGAGAGAGAGAGAGAGAGAGAGAGAGAGAGAGAGAGAGAGGGGAGAGGGAGAGGGAGAGGGAGAGAGAGAGGGAGAGAGAGAGAGAGAGAGAGAGAGAGAGAGAGAGAGAGAGAGAGAGAGAGAGAGAGAGAGAGAGAGAGAGGGAGAGAGAGAGAGAGGGAGAGAGACAGACAGAGACTAGAAAGAGAAAGAGAGAGGGAGAGAGAGAAAAGAGATCGCATCTTTCCACCACCACCACCTCCACCACTTCCTCCACCGCAAACAACAACAACAACAACCGCAACAACCTCATTGGTTGAACAAATTAGGGTCCATTTCCATCCAACACACAAAAGCTACCCTTTCCTCCTCCTCCTCCTCTTCCTCCTCCTCCCCACTCCTTCTCCCTCCTCCTCCTCCTCCTCCATCTTCCCCTCCTTCCTTCTCTTTTCCCCCCTCCTTCCTCCTCTTTTCCCCCTCCTCCTCCTCTTCCCCCTCCTTCCTGCTCCTCTTCTCTTCTCTTCCCCCTCCTTCCTCCTCCTCTTCTCTTCTCTTCCTCCTCCTTCCTCCTCCTCATACTCTTCCCAGTCCTTTCTCCTCCTCCTCTTCCCCACTCCTTCCCCCTCCTCCTTCCTCCTCCTCTTCCTCCTCCCTCCTCTTCCTCCTCAATCTCCTGAATCACAATAAACAAACCATAGCATAAACACAAACGCACAAGGGGGGGGGTCTGGGAAGAGGGGAGGGGGAGAGGGAGGGTGAGGAGAGAACGAGGAGGGAGGGAGAAGAAGGAGAAAGGGGGAGAGGAGAAATGAAGGGGAAGCAAGAGGGGGAAGGTGAGAATAGGAGAGAGTGGGAGGAGAAGGAGGAGGGGAAGGGAGAGGGGGAGGAGGAAGGGAAGGGAGGGGAAAGGGAGAGAGGGGGGAGAGTGGGAATGGAAGGTGGTAGGGGGAGGAGGGGAGAGAGGAAGAAGAAGGGGAGAGGAAGAGTGAGAAGACGAAGAGTAGGGAGGAAAGAGGGGAGGGGAGGGGAGGGGAGGTGATGGGGAGAGGAGAGGAGGAGGAGGTGGGAAAGAGTGGGAGAGTGACATTGAGTATATATATATATATATGTATATATATATATATATATATATATATATATATAGAGTATATAGATTTATGTATTTATATATATTTTTATATATTTATATATGTGTGTGTGTGTGTGTGTGTGTGTGTGTGTGTGTATGTGTGTGTGTGTGTGTGTGTGTGATTGATCATGATTCGGTTGAATGTCGCGAACGTCCCCTATCAGGAGGATAGGACAGTGCCCCTTACAAAGGACTTTGTAGCGTGGAATTTAATTAAACATGCCCTTGGTCCAGCTCGCTGGGGGCAGGGTTCGAACCGCCGTCACTTCGACGTCCGCCGCAAGCAGCGACGCTCTAAACCGCGGGTTAGTGGGATCCCGTTACGTTATACCTGAGGAGCGCGCGGAGAGGAAGGTGAGGGTGAGAAGGGGGAGGAGCAGTAGATGAGGGAGGAGGAGAGGAGGAAAAGGAAGAAAAGGAGGAAGAGGAGGAGAGGAAGAAAAGGAAGTAAAGGAGGAAGAGGAGGAGGAGCAGGAAAAGGAGGAAGGGGAGGAGGGAGAGGAAGAGGTTTACAGGAAGAGGAGGAGGACAAGGAGGAAGAAGAAGGAGAGGAGGGAGAGGAAGAGGTTTAAAGGAGGTGGTAAAGGGGGAGGAGGATGAAGAGGTGAATGAAGAGGTGGATGAAGACGAGGAAGAGATGGAAAAGAGGAAGAGGAGGACAAGGAGGAAAAGAAAGAAACGGAGGAGGAGGAGGAGGAAGAAGAGGAGGAGGAGGAAATGGAGGCTCGGGCAACGTCACCATCAAAGCTGTTTCAGGTTTCTGCCTCTGACTGAGGAACTGCGTTTCTACTCATCCTTTAGACATTTAATCATTTTCAATTTATTATTATGAGCTCTTAAAACCATCCCATCCTTAAATAAAATATCGCTTTTGCTATTGTAATCTGTCCCCTTTAGAGACCCTAAAAACTCAAAAACTCAAAAACTTAAAAAAAAAAAAAAAAAAAAAAAAAAAAAAAATCGACGACTCAAAAATAACCTAAAAAAAAAAAAATAATAATAAATAAATAAATAGATAAATAAATAAATAAACAAAAACATAAAATACAAACCCGGTACCAGACCCAACACTACACACAACAACAATCCCCACACACTCACCACGAGACCCCTTTCGGTCTAAATATAGCCCCTGACTTCAAGACCAGCCCCCCCCTGCCCCCCTTTTGGGCCCCAGTGGTCTTCTTCCAGACCAGCTCTCTCCCGCGTCCTTATCCTGGGACAGCTGGGGCAGCAGCAGCTGGGGCTGAGGCTGGGGCTGGGGCTGGGGGCGTTCTGGGCGTCAACCCGGAGCAGAGCGGGCAACCCCCCACGTCTCAGGGAGATCCGAGCTTCAACAGAGCCATTCACAGGAGCAGAGGGCAATGCCAACAAAAGAGGTTCCCCACTGATATATAACTCGGGTTTATATTACGCACGCATATGCACTAAACAATATACACATACTTATGTACTATATATAGGCTATACATACATATTATATATATATATATATATATATATATATATATATATATATATATCACACACACGTGCGTGTTCACCATAGTCTTGGATCACGTGCTGGACTCGTGATCGACAGCTATTTCCCTCCCGAAAGAGAGTTCAGAGCTCATATATGACCGATCTATGGGTAATGCTGTGACCTTACACGCACACACACACCCCAACTCCCCGCCCACGAGAGTTGGAGTAACGACTCGCAGCGCAGCGATACTGAAATTATTTCAGCCCTGGGCGGGAATCGAACCCGGACCTCCGTAGTGTGTGTGTGTGTGTGTGTGAAACACCACTGTCTTAGACTACGTGCTGGACTTGTGATCGACAGCTATTACCCTGTCCACGGGTAATGCGACATTGTGAATTTGCGCGTAAAACACAAATTCCCATTATTAATTCCTATTTTCTCCCTGTATGGGGGTACTGACTACATAGCTTTAATGTAGTCAATGTTCTACGGACTTTGTGACACCCCCACGGATCAGAGGTACGCAGAATTCGCCACACCCTCCACCAAGGATAGAAGCATTGGTTATTATAGACAAATACTCTTCTTGCACTCAATTCGGCGTTTTTTGATCCTCCTCTAAGTCTTCCCATCTCTCCGGTTCGAATCCCGCTCGATGGGATCGAATTCCTTTCGCCATATGCGGAGCAAGGTTCCAATGAATCTATATTCATATAATTGCTGGGTTTCGGGTGAGCCACAGTCTATTATTATTAATTTATTTGTTATTTATCTTTGTGTGTGTGTGTGTGTGTGTGTGTGTGTGTGTGTGTGTGTGTGTGTGTGTGTGTGTGTGTGTGTGTGTGTGTGTGTGTGTGTGTGCGCGCGCCTATGGATAACCCTTGACTGAATTCCCGTCCATAAATTCCTCAAACAGAGAGAGACAGAGAGAGAGAGAGAGAGAGAGAGAGAGAGAGAGAGAGAGAGAGAGAGAGAGAGAGAGAGAGAGAGAGAGATTCTGAATTGTTCCTTTGTTGGACAATGTTTAATTGCGGTCATTTCGGTGAGGTAACACTGAGTCTGTCCACAGTGCGAGTGAGAGTGAGACGCGAAAGTGGAACGCAAGAGCGAGTTGTGAGAGTGAGTCTTGAGAGTGAGTCTTACGAGTGAATCTTGCGAGTGAGTCTTGAGAGTGAGTCGTCAGAGTAAGTCGCGATAGTGAGTCGTGAGAGTGAGTTGGGAGAGTGAGTCGTGAGAGTAAGTCGCAAGAGTCACGAGTTAATCGTAGGAGTGAGTCTTGAGAGAGTCGTGAGAGTGAGTTGCGAGGGTGAATCGTGAGAGTGAGTCTTGAGAGTAAGCCTTGAGAGTGATTAACGAGAGTAAACGCGAGAGTAACGAGTACACAAAACATGAGAGTACCAACATAAACAATCATTCATCAACAGCACCACATAAGGCAGGGCCTTCCTCCCATCGCCGCCCGCCCTTACCACGTGACCCAATCCGTCACCAACAAACTACCCATTTCTTTCTCGTCTCCTCCTCCTCCTCCTCCTCCTCTTCCTTCTCCTCCTCTTCTCCCTCCTCCTCCTCCTCCTCCTCCCCCCTACCCAGGTCCCTAATGAGAAATGACGTAACAGATGGTTCGGGTCGTTTAAGCGGATCGTAATGCAAACACGAAAGCCATGTTAGACATATCCTAAGACATGAGAGCTTCACGGCGACTTATGGCTCATTAGTCGGTGTACACGCCACCACCGACCAGGTATCTCTCTCTCCCCCCACCCCTCTCTCTCTCTCTCTCTCTCTCTCTCTCTCTCTCTCTTAATTGAAGATAACTCAAATTTAGCCAAAGACAAACAATTCTACTGTAGCCTATATAATGTACAACTAAGATGAGCAGGCGATCTTTACACTCAGGGGGCCCCGTTCGACCACGAACTAGGACGTCCATCTACCAAAAGAAAGCAAAGACCTTAAAACAAGTCACTGGGGTGGCGGGCAACCCTTGGCACGCGTGCCAAATTCTGGCACACTAACTACTTTTATTCCGATACGCGGAGCCCAGAGCTCACTTTAAAACAAACAACTAATGAATCTCCAACTTCTTTTGTAGGACCATTGGTAACCGTATCCTGCGCTGGGCGTCGGATTGGAGCCCTCCCGGGAGGTGAAAGGAAGGGTCCCATACTCGTATGTAGGCATATCATTTATGTTACTCTATTGGCACGCGAGAAATTATATCAAATATTTGGCTCATTTTGGCACCCAACCTTAAAAAGGTCGCCTCCCCTCCTCTACATATTTCTCCTCGAAACCTTCCCACTTCGTAGGGTGTCCATTACCGCCTCCATCCTAATGACCCCTGTTCACACTAGCGGTTTCAACCGCCGCGGTTTAATTACAATGTATGTCAATGGAGGCGTTCACACACAACCGCGCAGTTTTTCCTTGACTGTGCGGTACCGCCGCGGTTTCCGCGCGGTTCAAACCGCTAGTGTGAACAAGGCCTTAGTCTCCTAATTCTTCAGATCCCAATCCAATCACTCTACTTCCAATCATCACCTACTCACGCGTCTACGGGTCACCCAACACGACCAATCATCCGACTGTTCTCCTGAATCAGTCTACCAATCACGTTCCACTCCCCACTCAACCTAATCATCCGTTCCCATTCCTAATCATAACAATCAACATCTTTACGGAACCCAATCACTGCCAATCCATTCGCTTCATCAACCCTGAAATACCAGTGCAAAGACATTTCCGTCTACTCCTAATCACAATCATCCCAATCACGTAGAGTCAACACACACACACACACACACACGCACACACACACACACACACACACACACACACACACACACACACACACGGAGCAAAGAATCATCCTGTAGAACATCCGGTCGCAAGCAAACACCATTGATGGATAAGAAAGGCTAGCACATTATGTACTCAAAAATATTCTTAAATTTATACAAATTGTACATTTCCAGTGCATCTCTGAATTGCAAATAAACCAATTACTATTATTATTATTATTATCATTATTATTACACACACACACACACACACACACACAAATGCATACACACCAATGTATGCACAAACACACGAATATACACTCCCATGCTCATGAACACGCACACGGTCATACGTACACACACACGCACACGTACACACACACGCACACGCACACTAGTACTGCCCCTCTTCCTTTGTAAGCTCCTTGTCATGAGCGACTTATTTCTCTAGTGGCTCATTACACTAGAATTTCCCTCTCTGTCTGTCTCGATCAGACAGCCTCTGTCTATTCTAGAATAGACAGACAGTTTCACCGTCTCTTGGAACAGTATTAAGTCTATTTGGCTGTGTCTGAGTGTCTGTGACGTCTGTCTGTGTTTGTCTGTGTCTGCCTGTCTGTACCTACCTGTCTGTGCCTGCCTGTGTTTGTGACTCCGTCTGTCTGTCTGTTTGTGCCTGTCTGTACCTTCCTGTCTGTGCCTGTCTGTAGCTTCCTGTCGGTATGTGTCTGTCTGTACCTTCCTGTCTGTATGTGTGTGTCTGTCTGTACCTTCCTGTCTGTATGTGTGTGTCTGTCTGTACCTTCCTGTCTGTATGTGTGTGTCTGTCTGTACCTTCCTGTCTGTATGTGTGTGTCTGTCTGTCTGTGCCTATTTGTACCTTTCTGTGTCTGTCTGTCTGTACCTACATGTCTGTGCTACCCCCAAAACCAAACAAACAGCTAAACGTGTAAACACACGAACAGATGAACAAACAAACAAACAATAAATTAAACAAACGCACAATTAAATGGATTAAAAAGACGAATATTTAGGACGTCTAATGCCCTGCTGCCATCTAGGGCGAGAGGATTCTAACGAAATCACTTCTGGGTAAACAGGAAATCCTAGGAACGACGGCAGACAGGCCCGCCCAGGTACCCCCCCCCACACACACGCCTCCCCCCTCCCCCAATCCAGACCAACTCAGCCACTCCGAGTCCTACAGGTGTCGCGGCGGGAGAGGGGGAAGAGGGGGAGAGGGGGAAGAGGGGGAAGAGGGGAGAGGTAAAGGAGAGAGGGGGAGAGGTGGAGAGGGGGAGAGGTGGAGAGGGGGAGAAGTGGGAGGGGGAGAAGTGGGAGAGGTAGAGAGGGGGGAGGGAAGGGAGAGGGAGAGGGAAGGGAGAGGGAGAGGGAGAGGGAGAGGGAAGGGAGAGGGGGAGCGGAGGAGAGGGGGAGCGGGGGAGAGGGGGAGCGGAGGAGAGGGGGAGCGGAGGAGAGGGGGAGCGGAGGAGAGGGGGAGCGGAGGAGAGGGGGAGCGGAGGAGAGGGGGAGCGGAGGGAGAGGGGGAGCGGAGGAGAGGGGGAGCGGAGGAGAGGGGGAGCGGATGGAGAGAGGGGGAGGAGAGCGGAGGAGAGGGGGAGGAGCGGAGGAGAGGGGGAGCGGAGGAGAGGGGGAGCGGAGGAGAGGGGGAGCGGAGGAGAGGGGGAGCGGAGGAGAGGGGGAGCGGAGGAGAGGGGGAGAAGTGTAGGAGAGGGGGAGTGGAGGAGAGGGGGAGAAGTGTAGGAGAGGGGGAGTGGAGGAGAGGAGTGGAAGAGAGGGGGAGGAGTGGAGGAGAGGGGGAGGAGTGGAGGAGAGGGGAAGGAGTGGAGGAGAGGGGAAGAAGAGGAGGAGGAGTAGAGGAGAGGGGGAGGAGAGGGGGAGGAGTGGAGGAGAGGGGAAGGAGTGGAGGAGAGGGGATGGAGTGGAGGAGAGGGGAAGGAGTGGAGGAGAGGTGAAGGAGTGGAAGAGAGGGGAAGGAGTGGAGGAGAGGGGGAGGAGTGGAGGAGAGGGGAAGGAGTGGAGGAGAGGGGAAGGAGTGGAGGAGAGGGGAAGGAGTGGAGGAGAGGGGAAGGAGTGGAGGAGAGGGGAAGGAGTGGAGGAGAGGGGAAGGAGTGGAGGAGAGGGGAAGGAGTGGAGGAGAGGGGACGGAGTGGAGGAGAGGGGGGGAGTGGAGGAGAGGGGGGGAGTGGAGGAGAGGGGGGAGCGGAGGAGAGGGGGAGCGGAGGAGAGGGGGAGGAGTGGAGGAGAGGGGGGAGTGGAGGAGAGGGGGAGGAGTGGAGGAGAGGGGGAGGAGTGGAGGAGAGGGGGAGGAGTGGAGGAGAGGGGGAGGAGTGGAGGAGAGGGGAGGAGTGGAGGAGAGGAGTGGAGGAGAGGGGGAGGAGTGGAGGAGAGGGGGAGGAGTGGAGGAGAGGGGGAGGAGTGGAGGAGAGGGGGAGGAGTGGAGGAGAGGGGGAGGAGTGGAGGAGAGGGGGAGGAGTGGAGGAGAGGGGGAGGAGTGGAGGAGAGGGGGAGGAGTGGAGGAGAGGGGGAGGAGTGGAGGAGAGGGGGAGGAGTGGAGGAGAGGTGGAGAGGGGGAGGAGTGGTGGAGAGGGGGATGAGTGGAGGAGAGGGGGAGGAGTGGAGGAGAGGGGGAGGAGTGGAGGAGAGGGGGAGGAGTGGAGGAGAGGGGGAGGAGTGGAGGAGAGGGGAAGACGGAGGAAAGGGAGTGGGGGAGTGGGGAGGAGGGGAAAGGGAGTGGGGGAGTGGGGAGGAGGGGAGGGGAAAGGGAGTGGGGGAGTGGGGAGGAGGGGAAAGGGAGTGGGGGAGTGGGGAGGAGGGGAAAGGGAGTGGGGGAGTGGGGAGGAGGGGAAAGGGAGTGGGGGAGTGGGGAGGAGGGGAAAGGGGGAGGAGGGAAGAGGAGGGGAAAGGGGGAGGAGGGAAGAGGAGGGGAGTGGGGGAGGAGGGACGAGGAGGGGAGAGGGGGAGGAGGGGAGAGGGGGAGGAGGGGAGAGGGGGAGGAGGGAAGAGGAGGGGAGAGGGGGAGGAGGAGAGAGGGGGAGGAGGGAAGAGGGGGAGGAGGGAAGAGGGGGAGGAGGGAAGAGGGGGAGGAGAGGAGAGGGGGAGGAGGGGAAAGGGGGAGGAGGGGAAAGGGGGAGAGGGCGAAGAGGTGGATCGAGGGGGAGTGAGGGAGAGGGGAAAGAGGTGGGTCGAGGAGGAGTGAGGGAGAGGGGGAAGAGGTGGATCGAGGGGGAAGAGGTGGATCGAGGTGGAGTGAGGAAGAGGTGGATCGAGGAGGAAGAGGTGGATCGAGGGGGAAGAGGTGGATCGAGGGGGAGTGAGGGAGAGGTGGATCGAGGTGGAGTGAGGGAGAGGTGGATCGAGGTGGAGTGAGGGAGAGGTGGATCGAGGTGGAGTGAGGGAGAGGTGGATCGAGGTGGAGTGAGGGAGAGGTGGATCGAGGTGGAGTGAGGGAGAGGTGGATCGAGGGGGAGTGAGGGGAGGAGGTGAGAGGGGGTGGGAGATCGAGGTGGAGGGGAGGAGGTGGATCGAGGGTGGTGGAGTGAGGGAGAGGTGGGGACGAGGTGGAGTGAGAGGTGGAGCAAGGTGGAGTGAGGTGGAGGTGGGAGTGTGGGTGAGGTGGAGGTGGGAGTGAGGGGAGAGGTGGATCGAGGGGGAGTGAGGGAGAGGTGAATCGAGGTGGATCGAGGGGGAGTGAGGGAGAGGTGAATCGAGGTGGAGTGAGGGAGAGGTGGATCGAGGTGGAGTGAGGGAGAGGTGGATCGAGGTGGATCGAGGGGGAGTGAGGGAGAGGTGAATCGAGGTGGATCGAGGGGGAGTGAAGGAGAGGTGGATCGAGGTGGACCGAGGGAGAGGTGGATCGAGATGGATCGAGGGGAATGGGGACCAGGGAGGAGAGGAGGAATGGGGAAGAGGGAGAAGTAGACCAGGTGATGAATCTAGGGGGGGGAGGGGGGAGGGGGGGAGAGGGAGGAGCGGGAGGGGGGGGAGACAGGGAAGTTGGATGGGGAGTAGAGGGGGCATGGAGACTAGGGGGAAAGGGGGAGATGAAGACTAGGGGGGAAAAGGGGGGATGGAGATGGGGGGGAAGGAAGAGGGGGGAAGGAAGAGGAGGGGAAGGGGGGAAGAAAGGGAAGGTGGACGGGGAGCGTAGGGGGGATTGAGACTAGGGGGGGGGGAGTTGGGGGGAGTTTAAATCCCCGCCCGAGGCGCGGGCGACGCCTCTGCCCCCCCTCCTCCTCCCCGGCTTCTTCTTCTTCTTCTTCTTCTTCTTCACCCCGAGTGGGAGTTGAGGAATTCCGAAGTGGGATTGAGCGAGCGAGGGCCGCTACTGCGTCCTCCTCCGCGCGTGGAGGAGCAATGGGCGCCCTCTGGTGGTGGAGGCGAGGCGGGGCAAAGCGAAGCGAAGACAAGCGAAGAGAAGAGAAGCGAAGGCAAGCGAAGAGAAGAGAAGCGAAGACAAGCGAAGCGAAGAGAAGCGAAGAGAAGACAAGCGAAGCGAGGATAGGGGAAGAGAAGACAAACGAAGAGGGGTGAAGAAAAGCGAAGAGAAGACAAGAAAAGCGAAGAGAAGACAAGCGAAGAGAAGAGAAGACAAGAAAAGCGAAGAGAAGACAAGAAAAGCGAAGAGAAGACAAGAAAAGCGAAGAGAAGACAAGCGAAGAGAAGACAAGCGAAGAGAAGACAAGCGAAGAGAAGAGAAACGAAGAGAAAAGAAGCGAAATGAGGTGAAGAAAAGCGAGGCGAAACGAGGAGAGGCACAGGAAAGCGAAGAGAAAATATGCGAAGCGAAGTGAAACGAAGCGAAGAAAAACTATGCGAAGCATAGCGAAACGAGGCGAGAAGAAACTGTGCGAAGTGAAGTAAAACGAGGTGAAAAACTAAGCGAAGCGAAGCAAAGCGAAGCGAGGCAAATCGAAGTGAAACTAGACGAAGATAAATTGCGAAGCGAAGCTAATAGGGCAGAGAGGAAAGGGGATAGATTGAGTAAATAGAAAGGAGGAGAAAGAGGAGGAGTGGGAGGGAGGGAGGGGAGGGAGGGAGGGAAGGGGTGGAAGGAGGAGGAAGGAGGAGGATGGAGGAGGAGGAAGAACAATATAGAGAGGAGAGAGATAGAGGGAGGGAAGGGATATCTGTGTCCATCTTTCTGTCTGCCTTTCTGCCTATCTACCTATCTATCTACCTATCTGCCTATCTACCTATCTATCTGCCTATCTACCTATCTATCTGCCTATCTATATATCTGTCTGCCTATCTATATATCCATCTGCCTGAGTTGTTGACGACACGGTGATGCGAAGCAAAGCGATGCTATGCGATGCGATGCGAAGCAAAGCGATGCTATGCGATGCGAAGCAAAGCGATGCTGTGCGATGCGAAGCAAAGCGATGCTGTGCGATGCGAAGCAAAGCGATGCTGTGCGATGCGAAGCAAAGCGATGCTGTGCGATGCGAAGCAAAGCGATGCTATGCGATGCGAAGCAAAGCGATGCGATGCTATGCGAAGCGGGCAGGAGTCGAAACGAGACCGCGGACGCGATGGGCTATCGACTCCACCCCGGTCAGTCACGCGCCGTCCACCTCTGCCCCTTGTCCCTTCCCCTGCTCCTGTCCCTTTGTCCCTGCTCCTGTCCCTGTCTCTGCCCCTTGTCCTTGACTCTGCCCCTTGTCCCTGATCCTGTCCCTTGTCCCTGATCCTGTCCCTTGTCCTTGATTTTGTCCCTTGTCCCCGTCTCTGCCCCTTGTCCTTAATTCTGCCCCTTGTCCTTAATTCTGCCCCTTGTCCCTGATCCTGTCCCTTGTCCTTGATTTTGTCCCTTGTCCCTGTCTCTGCCCCTTGTTCTTGATCCTTCCCCTTGTCCCTTGTCCTTGATCCTGTCCCTTGTCCCTGATCCTGTCCTTTGTCCCGCTCCTGTCCCTTTGTCCCTGATCCTGTCCCTGTCTCTACCCCTTGTCCCTGATCCTGTCCCTTGTCCCTGATCCTGTCCCTTGTCCCTGATCCTGTCCTTTGTCCCTGATCCTGTCCCTGTCTCTACCCCTTGTCCTTGATTCTGTCCCTTGTCCATTTTCCTTGTCCCTGTCTCTTCCCCCTGTTCCTTGTCCCTGACCCTGCCCCTTGTTCCTTCCCCTGTCCTTTGTCCCTGCTTTCTACCCTCTGTCCCTTGTCCCTGATCCGACCCTCTGTCCCTTGTCCCTGTCTATGTCCCCTGTCTTCAGCCGTGGAACTATTCCCTGGCTTCGCTCCTGTCCCTGGCTCGGTCCCTGTCCCTGCCTCTGAACTGCTGCTCTCCTCCCCCAGTGTGCTCAGCCCTGGAATTATCCCTGGCCTTTGCCCCTAGTTACTGTCCCTGAACCTGCCCTTGTCCCTAGTTACTGTCCCTGGAACTACCCCTGTCCCTGAACCTGCCCCTGGAACCCTTGTCCCTAGTCCTGTCCTTAGAACTATCCCTGTCCCTGAACCTGCCCTTGTCCCTAGTTACTGTCCCTGGAACTGCCCTTGTCCCTAGTTACTGTCCCTGGAACTACCCCTGTCCCTGAATCTGCCCCTGGAACCCTTGTCCCTAGTCCTGTCCCTGCCACTGTCCCTGGAAAAGCAGACTGGAAGCTTCGTTTAAAAAGCCGAAAATAGTCAACGAGTTCTACAAAATCTAAATATATAAATAAAATGTAAAAAGATAAACGGAAACAAATAAATAATATTTAAAAATATAAATAATATATTGAGTCAACAGATAAATAAACAAGTTAATCTATCGATAAACATTTTCCTTAGTTAAATCTAAAAAAAGCCAGTTAGTCACTAAAACTACTAGTACTACTACTACTATTAATATTACTATTACTTCTATCATTACTACTACTACTACTATAAGTCTACGACGACAATTACTAATAACACTATTTCTGCTACTACTACTACCACAACTTATTTTACGACAGCGATTACTGATAACCCTATTACTACTACTACTACTAGTATTACTTCTATCATTACTACTACTACTACTAAGTCTACGACGATTACTAATAACCCTTTTTCTACTACTACAACGACAACGATCACCAATAACCCTATTACTACTACTACTACTACTTTTGATTCTACGATAACGATCACTAATAACCCTATTACTACTACAACTACAAATTCTACGACAACGATTACTATTAACTCTATTACTACTACTACTACTACAACTACTAATTCTACAACAACGAATACTAACCCTACTACTACTACTACTACTACTACTACTAGTAGTAGTAGTAGTACTAAGTCTGCGACAACGGTTACTAATAAGACTATTACCACTACCATTACCACCATATCCAACACTACCACCATAAAGAATAAAAAAATAAAAAGATAAAAAATAAAATAAACAAACAAGTCAACAAACAAATAGATAAATAAAATTACAATGACACTCACTGATGGAAACATATTTGTCATCCACACAACCGCCATCCCAATACTAGTGCGTTCGCTCTCAGCTCTAGAACAGCATCTTAGACGAAGAACAAAGAACAAAAGAACAAAGGAACAAAGAACAACGGAAGAACGTGGACGGCTGCCGCCAACTACCTGTTCCTCTGTCTCACGTAGTCTTCCATTGAAGAAACTCAATCTCTATCTTCCCCTCTCTCTCTCTCTCTATCTCTCTTCCTCTCTCTCTCCCTTTCTCTCTTTCTGTCCCTCTCCATCTATCTCTCCTTCACCCCCTTTTCTTTCTCTCTCTCTTCCACTCTATCTCCCTCTCCCATCTCTCTCCCTCTCCCCCTTTCTCTCTTTTTTCTCTCTTCCTCTCCCCCTTTCTCTCTCTCCCTCTCCCCCATATCTCTCTCTTCCTCTCACCATCTCTCTCTCCCCCTTTCTCTCTCTCTCTTTCTCCGTCTCTTCCTGTTTATCTCTTTGTCTCTTCGTCTATTTCTCCCTCTGCCTCTTTTGTCTCTCTGTCCCTGTCTCTCTTTATCCGTCCCGGCATATTTCTGTCTATTTATTTCTGTCTGTTTTTTCTCTTTGTCTCTCTCTCTCTCTCGTCTATCTCCCTGTCTATCTTTCTCTCTCTCTCTCTCTCTCTCTCTCTCTCTCTCTCTCTCTCCCTCCGAGTCACTTATGTGGATGATCCCTGAATGCCAAGTGGATCGCCCTGGAGGACTCCACACGACCAAAACCCACCCGGAGGAGAACCACCGGGTCCTCCGGTCCCCGGACGCCCCCGACGTCGTCCTTTGGGCCCAGACGCACGGACCGACGCCCCTACGGAGGACGGACGAAGGCGCGTGGCCGTAGGGCAGTCGATCTTCGTCGGGAGTCGAGTTCGAGGGGTCGAAGTTCGTCCATCGACTTCGATCGTGTTACGTGGGTCTTCGTTTCGAAAACATCACATTCTTCTGTAAGAGGGCCACCAGACAGAAGGTGGGAGACACGGGACAGAAGTTTGCAGGAGTAGCGCGGCTGAGGTTAACCCAATCGTGTGATTATATATATATATATATATACATATATATATTATCAACCACAATACACTTTAATTCTAGGCCATCAACATCGAGAGACTCGCGGAGGCCAACATGCAGAAACTGAAACGCGGTACGGCCAAGGACACGAACCTGGGCTAGCACGTGACAAGTGTTAGTGACTTAACCAATTGAGCTTATCTTTTATTTATTATTATTATTTTTTTTTTTTTTTTTTTTTTTTAAGGGGCGTTCCCTCGCCTTGCCTACCCGGTCCACGCCCATCCGCCCACGGTCCCGCTACTGGCCCACTGCCCGGGCTACTAATGCCGCGAGTACTCTCTGTTCACCCGTGTGGGCGTTCCTCGGCCTCCGCCTTCAGGGTTAATCTAATTCGCCTCATCCCACGTCTGCACGCCCACGAGGGCTGGGTCAGAGGCGCTGTGCACGCCCATCTTGTGGCCCGTAGACCCCAAAATCTATTTTCCATATTATACATATGCATATACATACATATATACATACATACATACATTACATGCATACATATATACATGAAATATAACAAAAAAACAATAACAATATTCGCTATAATAACAACAACAATAACATTAACAATGATGTAATAAAGGTGCTTTTTGTATACTATTTTGAGAAGAATAACAACAATAATAACTACAATAATAATAAAAGAACAATAATAAAGATAAAACAAGTGCTTATTTTTTTGTATACTAAATATTTTGAGAATAATAATAATAATAATAATAATAACAATAATTATAATAATAATAACAATAATTATACTAATTATGATGATAATAATTATAATAATAATAATACAAGTGCTTATTTTTTGTATACTAAATAATTTGAGAAAAATAATAACAATAATAATAATTATAATAACAAAATAATAATAACAAAGATAATGATAATCGTGGGAGTGGTATGGTAAGCTTTTAATAACAATATTCATAACAATAATAATAATAATAATAATAATAATAATAATAATAATAATAATAATAATGACAATAATGATTATACAAGTGTTTATTTTCCATTTTGATCTATTTCTTTTCTTTTTTTATCAAATATTTTTTAAAATTAGGTCAAGCTATCTACCGCCAACAGACATTGAGCCCATCACGGCCCTGGACACGTGACCGGCAGCTATTCATCTCCCGGATGAGAGCTCAGCGTGTGTGTGTGTGTGTGTGTGTGTGTGTGTGTGTGTGTGTGTGTGTGTGTGTGTGCGAGAGAGAGAGAGAGAGAGAGAGAGATAAATAGAGAGAATTGCTGACAAAGAGAGGGAGAGGGAAAGAGACACCAAGGTCCTAAATCACGTGCTGAACACGTGATCGACAACTATTATTCTCCCGAATGAGAGCTCACACAAATAAAATAAGCCAACAAAAAACAAACAAATAAAGGGATAAAGAAACAAAAAAATAAATAAACATATACACAATCAAACGAAATTAGCAAATACATAAACAAATAAAATTAACAAATAATTTTTTTTCTTCTTTAATCTTGCAAGGCCGCCCCAGTATTTAAAGAGAGTTAGGGCGCGCCGCCCGTTGAACTCCTTCACGCCCACAGCCCACGCCCACGCCCACGCCCACAGATCTACAGCCGCTACAGGCCTACGCACGCCCTACGTTCCCATTTGTCTATGAGCGACGCCCTTCACATAGTTTATTCTGGGTCACGCCCAAGGATTTAATGACGGTTAAACTAACCCGGTTAATGTTAAGTACGGTTAACCGCCTTCAGTTAAGCGGGAGATGCCTTAGGCCCTGTTCACACTAGCGGTTTGAACCGCACGGAAACCGCGGCGGTCCCTTTCCCTCCAGCACTGGGATAGAAGCGCTGGTTAAACAATGACCTCCACTTTCTGGTACGCCAACGGGGGACTCAGCGGCAGCCTCCTCCTCCCCCTCCTCCTCCTCCTCCTCCTCCTTTGCCTCTTCTTCATCCTCACCATCTTTCTCCTCCTCCTTTTCATTCTCACGTTCTTCTTCCTCCTCCTCCTCCTCTCCCTCCTCCTCACGTTCTTCTTCCTCCTCCTCCTCTTCTTCTTCGCCTGTACCATCTCCTGTTCCTCTCCTTCCTCTTCCTCTTCCTCCTCCTCCTCCTCTTCTACCTCCCCGCCTCCAAATTTTCCATCTCTGCCTCCCCTCCTTACTCCCTCTCTTCCTCCTCACACCCCTCTTCTCCCTCCTCCTTCTCTTCCTCCTCACTCCCTCTTCTCCCTACTACTACTCCTTCTCTTCCTCCTCACCCCCTCTTCTCCTTCCTCTTCCTCCTCACCCCGTCTTCTCCCTCCTCTTCCTCTTCCTCACCCCCACTTCTCCATTCCTCCTCCTCCTCCTCCTCCTCCCTCCTATTCCACCTTTGTAGATTGGTAAAAAGAAATCATAATAATAATAGTATCAATAGTAGGCTGAGTACAGGGCGGCCTTGTAAGTACCAATAGGTCTGCTGCTGTTCGTCTGTACTCCACGTTAACTCCCTGTAACTCCTCTTTTAGCCGCATCAAGCGACGACAACCCGGAAGAACTTCGTCTACTCGTCAGCTCATCGTCAACCCATCGTCATCGTCATCATTTTTCCATAGATAAAAATAAATCAATAAATAATAGAAAATAATAATAGAAAATAATAATAAAAAATTATAAAAATACAAAATTATAATAAAAATAATTATGATAATAATAATAATAATAATAATAGAAAAAAATTATGTTGATAATAGTAATAATGATAAAACTATAGAAACAGGAAAAAAAACAGAAAAACTAAAATTAAAATAAAGAATAGATAAATTAAATTAAATCCTTAGATTAAGATAAATAAAAAAAGAAACAAATCAACAAACAAATAAAAAAATAACAACAGAAACAAAATAAACAGATAAATAAAGAATTAATGAATTAAGCGACTAAGGATTTTGTTACCAAAGCTTCCTCCTCCTCCTCCTCCTCTTCCTCCTCCTCCTCCACTTTCTCCACCTCCTCCTCCCCCTCCTGATGCTCCATTGCCACCTGACCCTCCTCCTCTACCTCCTCCTCCTCCTCCTCCTCCTCTTCCACCTATTCCTCCGTCTCCATCACATTCATTTCCTCCTCCTCCTCCTCTTCCTCCATCTCCATTTCCTCATTCTCCTCCTCCTCTTCCTCCTCCTCCATCTCATTTTCTTCCTCCATCTCCTCCTCCACCTCATCCTCCATCTCCTCTATCTCCACTTCTTCCTCCTTCTCCATTCACTCCTCCTCTTCCTCCATCTCCTCCATTCATTCTTCTCCTCCTCCTCTTCCTCCATCTCAACTTCCTCCTCCTCCTCCTCCATCTCCACTTCCTCCTCCTCCATCTCATTCTCCTCTGCCTTTTCCTCCTCCTCCTCCTCCACTATTAATTTTCCGCTTCCCCCCCATCAGTTTGCAATTACTTGCCTTCTTCCCCTCCCACCTCCCCCCTCTCATCTCCCCCTTTCCCCCCTTCTCCCCCCCTGCGGCCAATGCTAGATGAATGGGGCTGCCCGCCAATGTAATAACAGTAGCCACAAGTGTGTGTACGTGTGTGTGTGTGTGTGTGTGTGTGTGTGTGTGTGTGTGTATGGATGTGTATATGTGTGTGTACGTATGTGTATATGTGTGTGTGTATGTGTTTGTGAGTGTGTCATGTGTGTGTGTGTACACATGTGTAATGCATATGTATATGTGTGTTCGCGTGTGTGTACGTATATGTGTATGCATGTGTATATGTCTGTGTGCTCGTACGTGTGTGTACGTGTGTGTACGTGTGTGTGTACGTGTGTATGTTTGTGTGTGTGTGATAAAGGTGAACGACTTCAGGCGTGCGCGTGCGCGCGCGCGTGGGCGTCGGATTCATGACGTCACGACAGCTAACGCTGTCCCAGCCTCAAACAATTTTTACACATAAACAATTAAATAAACAACAACTAACGAAACAAATAAATAAAAATAAATAAAATAAATAGTTAAATAAGCAAATAAATAAATAAATAGATAAATGGATAAATAAAATATAGAATTTGTAGTATTTGTAGCATTCAATTCACAACGAAATTATTTTAATTAAAATTTTTTATAACATATTCCTTCTAGATTTATTATACAGAAACCACAATTGATAACTGCATTTTCAAACATTATATTGTAAAAAACAATTTCAATTTTCTTAATTTATTATCCATACTTTATTTTTCTCTAGATTTCACTTCAGTATATATAGAAAAAATGTTAGACTATTGTAATAGAAAAACTAAAGCGCTATTTCTAGCAATGGTAAATACATACATATATATATATATATATATATATATACATATATATATATATATATATACATATATATATTTAATTTTTAATACACTTGGATATTTCTTTTAATAGTGGGAGTGAAGGTAAGGAGGTGGATTAGGGTGTCGGGGTAGGGAAGTGTGAGACAGGGAGTGGGGGAGTGGGAGTAGGAGACTGGGAGTGGAAGTAGGGGAGTGGGAGTAGGTGAGTAGTGGGAGTAGAAGAGTGGGAGTGGGTGTAGGGGAGTGGGAGTAGGAGACTGGGTGTAGGAGTAGGAGTGAGAGTGGGAGCAGGAGTGTAGAGGAGCGGAAATGGGAGTGGGAGAGGAGTGAGGGAGTAGGAGCGAGGGAGTAGGAGTGGCGGAGTAGAGGAGCGGGAGCGAGAGGTGGAGTTGCGAGAAAGTGGGCGAGGCATTAAAAGTAGAAGTGGGAGTGAGAATGGGAGTGGGAGCGTAAGAGTGGGAAAGTGTGAGAGTGGGAGTGAGAATGGAAGTGGGAGCGTAAGAGAAAGTGGAAGTGTGGGGGTGGGAGTGTGGGAGTGGGAGTGTAAGAATGAGAAAGTGGGAGTGTGGGAGTGAGAATGGGAGTGTGAGCGTAAGAGAAAGTGGGAGTGTGGGAGTGTAAGAATGAGAAAGTGGGAGTGGGAGCGTAAGAGAAAGTGGGAGTGTGGGAGTGGGAGCGTAAGAGAAAGTGGGAGTGTGGGGGTTGGGAGTGTGAGTGGGAATGTGAGCGTGGGAGTGTGAGTGTAAGAGAGAGTGGGAGTGTGGGGGTTGAGAGTGTAAGAGTGAGAGTGAGAATATGGCATTGTGGGAGTGCGAGAGAGAGAGTGTGAGATGAGTGTGAGAGTGAGAGTGGGAGTGGGAGTCTGCTCGCAGACACTTGAGGAACATTGGAATCTTGAGGAGGAGGAGGAGGAGGAGGAGGAAGTGCCGCCCGGGGCAGCGACGACAAGTGTGGAGTGGAGTGCCTCGAGGGGGAGGGAGGAGAGGAGGAGGAGGAGAAGAAGAGATGATGAGGAGAGGAGGTGATGAAGAGGATGAGAAGGAGGAGGAGGAGGAGAGGAGGAGGAGAGAAGGAGGAGAGGTGAAGGAGGAAGAGGGGGAGAGGTGAAGGAGGATGAGGACGAGAGGAGGAGGAGGAGGAGGAGGAGGAAGAGGACGAAGAGGAGGAGAGAAGGAGGAAGGAAGAGATGGAGGAGGATGAAGAGGACGAAGAGAAAGAGGAGGAGGAGAGGTAAAGGAGGAAGAGAAGTGGAGGAGGAGGGGATGAGAGGAGGAAAAGGAGGAGTGGAAGGACGAGGAAGAGGAGGAGGAGGAGGAGGACGAGGAAAAGGAGGGCGAGGAGGATGAAGAGGAGGAGAAGAAGGAGGGGTAGGAGAGGTGAAGGAGAAAGAGGACGAGAGGAGGAGGAGGGGGAGGAGGAGGAGGAGGAGGAGGAAGAAGAAATCGTCCATTGTCTAATAGATCGTACTCCCAGTACTTCCTCCAAGCAGAACTCGCCATTGGGGACCTGAGGAGGAGGAGGAGGAGGAGGAGGAAGAGGTGAAGGAGGAGGTGAGGAAGAGGAGGGGGAGGTGAGGAGGAGGGGGAAGAAAAGGAGGAGGAGTAGGGAATGAGGAGGAGGAAGAGGAGTATGAGTAGGGGGAGGAGGGGAGGAGAGGAAGAAGGAAGAGAAGAAGGTGGAGGAGGAAGAAGAGGAAGAGAGGGTGGAGGAGGAGTAGGAAAGGAGGAAGAAGAGGAGGAGTAGGAGGGGAGTACGAAGGGAGGAGAATCAGAGGAGGAGGAGGAAGAGGAGGAAGAGGAGGAAGAGGAGGAGGAGGAGGAAGAGGAGGAAGAGGAGGAGGAGGAGGAGGAAGAGGAGGAGGAGGAGTAGGAGGAGGACCATGCGATCCTGAGGACGACCTCCACATAAGGATGGCCCTCACGACGGAGACAGCACCGAAGTCGGTGACGTCAAGATACGCTAAAATTAGTGACCACCAAATTTAGTGGTCGTGATATTTGGCGGCCGGTAGATTTAGCGAAAGTTGAATTTAGTGTTTGCTGAGCATAGTGAACACTAGGCCCTGTTCACACTAGCGGTTTATACAGCGGCGGTTGAATTACAATGTGAGTCAATGGAGGGATTCACGCACATTTTCTTTTTTTGACTATGCGAAACCGCCGCGTTTTCCGCGTTACTCAAACCGCTCGTATGAACAGGACCTAAGGATAGTGAACTTTAAGTACAGTTTCAAACTTCCGATCGCTGAATATAGCAATTACCGCTAATTATAGCAACTAGTGTTCAAAGTTAGCGCCCGCTAAGTTAGCGTCAGTGACGAAGGTCCCCCTCGAAGTGGAGAACCACTCCGTAGACTTCTGAGGACGAACTCTCAAGGATGACCTTGAAGACAATGAGGTGCCTGAAGGCGGAGGGGAGTGGTGGTGGAGATGGAGGTGGAGGTGGTAGGGGTGGTGGTGGTAGGGATGGTAGTGGTGGTGGTAGTGGTGGAGATGGAGGTAGTGGTAGTGGTGTTGGAGGTGGTAGTGGTGGAGGTAGTGGTAATGGTGGTGGTAGTGGTGGAGGTGGTAGTGGTAGTGGTGGTGGTGGTGGTGGACGTGGTAGTGGTAGTAGTGGTGGACGTGGTAGTGGTAGTGGTGGTGGAGGTGGTAGTGGTGGAGGTGGTAGTGGTGGTGGTGGTGGTGGTGGAGGTGGTGGTGGAGGTGGTAATGGTGGAGGTGGTGGTGAATGTGGTAGTGGTAGAGGTGGTAGTGGTGGAGGTGGTAGTGGTGGAGGTGGTGATGGAGATGGTGGTGGTGGTGGAGGTGGTAGAGGTGGTAGGGGTGGTGGAGATGGAGGTGGTAGGGATGGTAGTGGTGGTAGTGGTGGTGGAGGTGGTAGTGGTGGAGATGGTGGTGGTAGTGGTGGAGATGGTGGTGATATTGGTGGTGGTAGTGATTGTGGTGGTAGTGGTGGAGATGGTGGGGATGGTAGTGGTGGAGATGGTGGTGATATTGGTGGTGGTAGTGATTGTGGTAGTAGTGGTGGAGATGGTGGTGGGGATGATAGTGGTGGTAGTGGTGGAGATGGTGGTGATATTGGTGGTGGTAGTGATTGTGGTGGTAGTGGTGGAGATGGTGGTAGTGGTGGAGATGGTGGTGGTAGTGGTGGAGATGGTGGTGGTAGTGGGAAAGGTGGTGGTGGTAGTGGGAAAGGTGGTGGTGGTAGTGATTGTGGTGGTAGTGGTGGAGATGGTGGGGATGGTAGTGGTGGAGATGGTGGTGATATTGGTGGTGGTAGTGATTGTGGTGGTAGTGGTGGAGATGGTGGTGGGGATGGAGGTGCTGGTAGTGGCGGTGGTAGGAATGGTGGTGGTGGAGATGGAGGTGGTGGTAGTGGTGGTGGTAGGGATAGTGGTGGTGGTAGGGATGGTGGTGTAGGACATGGAGGAGGATCAGCTCCCTAGGGATCTGCCGAGTTCATCGCTCCTTCCCCCGCGGCGTCATCGGGAGCGCGCTGGTCTCGAATCCTCCCAATCGCGAGTTCGAGTCCCGCACTCCTCTCCGATTCCCAGTTGCAGTAACCGTGTGTTACTTGCCCCCCCAACGGTCCTTAGAGCGCATCATAGGCCAAAGGCGAAGGCTTCGGCCGCAGCAACTACTCAGCGCCTCGTGGCGTGGGTTCCCCACCTTCTATTAAGAATTTCTCAAAATAAATAAATAAAATAAAAATAAATCTGAACTGTAAATAAAAATTAATAAAATATGAAATTTCAGTTTTGTAGCGATAGGTCGTGGTAGTGGTGACAGGATTTGTTAAAGCCATCCCTTCACTTACAGCAATATATATATATATATATATATATATATATATATATATATATATATATATATATGTATATACATAAAATAGTACAAAATAGATAAATAAAATTAAACCAAAAATAAATGAATAAATGCATTACCAAATAAAAAAGAAATTATAATAATAGATACATGAATGAAAAAATAAATTCATTGTAAGTGATACATGAAGTGACAAACGAAAAAATCAGAATAAAAAACAGAAAAAGACAAAATAAAAAGAATAAAAGAATGTGGAATATATATATATATATATATACCAGCAAAAGAATATGAGAAAGTAAAAAAAAAAAAAAAAAAAAAAAAACAGAAAGCGAAAGAATCAAAAGCAGAGAAAGAAAACGCGTTCTTTGGCGTCACGAGCGTCACTTTCTCCGTCGACGCCGGACGCCGCCTCCTTCGTAGTCGTCGTCGTTAGCGAGGGCGGTCAAGCGTGGTGATAACGTCTTCCCAGCTGCTCGCAATCACACAGAAATGCCAAAAGAATTTAGTCAACTGAGGGATCTCCGTCTTATATGTGTAAAAAAAAAAAAAAAAAAAAAAAAAAAAAAAAAAAAAACCCCCTTAAGGGAGCGCAAAAAAACAACAACACTACAGCTTTAAATAACACTAAAAATCAAACCTTAATAATCGCTAAAAAAAATAATTAAGATAAAACAGACAAGCTCTAAAAATCCCCTCAGAAAAAATAATCCATCATCACCAGTGTTTCAAGAAATAACTAAATAAAAAATAAATAAATAAAAAATAGAAAAATAAAATACATTTCTCTTACCATCCACCCCACGCCCTCCTCCTCCCCCTCCTCCCAGACATTTCCACTCCAGCGGGGAGTTATGCACTCTACAATTACTCCCAACTTACGTCACTTTTATACCTGAGTAAACCCTAATCCCCCACCCCCCAAAACAATTCCCCCACCCGACAAAACAACCCCCATCTAACCTCACCCCCAAACCAAATCCCACCCAAAAAAATACAACCCCGCACCTCCAAAATACAACCCCCCACACCCACTCCAGCCCCCACACCCACTCCAACCCCCCAACAACAAATCCCTATCCCCACCCCACAAAACAACCCCCTACCCCCCCAAACCAGCAACTACACCCACTCCAACCCCCCCCAAACAACAAATCCCTACACCCCCAAAAACAACCCCCAAAGAACCCCCACCCACCCCCAAAAACCCGCCACCCATCCCCAAAACAACCCTACACCCATCCCCCACATTCTTAAACATCCCCCAAACACTCCCACCCACCAAAACAAAACCCTACCCCCCACCCAATCGCTCCCCCCCCCCAACTCCCACCCCCTGGGCTACGATGGTCCTAAAAGTGAGTAACCCCCATTCCCCACTTAATTAAACTAAGCCATTATCTTACTCTGGGTTACGAGTATAGTATTTACGACCCAAACATTTCACTTTCGTTTCTTAAACGTTTATCTTCACAACACAAACGTTTTTGTCTCAAACGTTTCTCTAGATAAAGCAAACGTTTTTATTTCTGGTTTGAGAAGTTTCTCTTCTTTTCAAAACAAACGTTTTTATTTCGACTCTTAAACGTTTCTCTTCTATACAACTCAACTTTGAAACTTCTCTTTTTTACAACACAAACGTTTTCATTTTGTCCCTCAAACGTTTCTCCTCTTTACACCTTAAACGTTTTGTTTTGATTTATATTCTTTACAGCACAAGCGTTTTTATTTCGTCTTAAACGTTTCTCTTCTTTATAACTCAAACGTTCCGCTTTCGTATGAGAGACGGTTTTTTTTTCCTCCCTTTAACTGAATAAAATCATCTAACGACATCAAAGTACACAAATCGACCAAGACTTGTTCGGTAATGGTTCGAGTCCTGTTCGACTCTTCGATGTGTTGGAGAGAGTACCACCCCCTCCCGTCCCTACTCCCTATTCCTCCTTCTCCTCCTCACACTCCTTTACCCTTCCTTCCTCTTCCTCCTCTTCATTTCCTACCTCTTCCTCCTCCTCCTTTTCTCTTTCCTCCTCTTCATTTCCTACCTCTTACTCTTCCTCCTCTTCATCTTCTACCTCTTCCTCTTAATTCCCTACCTCTTCCTCCTCCTCTTCATTTCCTACCTCTTACTCTTCCCTCTGTTCCCCTTCCTCCCTCCTCCTCTTCATTTCCTACCTCTTACTCTTCCCTCTGTTCCCCTTCCTCCCTCCTCCTCCTCTTCTTCCTTTCCTACCTCTTACTCTTCCTCCTGTTCATCTCCTACCTCTTCCTCCTCTTCATCTCCTTCCTCTTCCTTCTCTTCATCTCCTACCTCTTACTCATCCTCATTTCCTCCCTCTTCTCATTTTTCTACCTCATCCTCTTCCTCTTCTTCATTCCTTACCTCTTCCTCCTCTCCCCCGTTCCTCCAAGGGGCGTCCAGAGGTCTAGTGACCCCCCCCCCGCCCGGGGGGCAAATTCCATGCCCGTGTTGCCCCAAGAGATTAAAGTCCAAATCTTCAAAGCAATGATAAATATGCGGGAGGCATTCTGAATAAGTATACATAAATGAAACATAAAATTATTATTTATTCGATTAAGATAATAAATCAACCAAATTGATTTTGTCTCCCCTCAAATGATCTCTTTGGGGTTCCCTCCCCCCTTTCCCCCCTTCTCCTCCCCCCCATTTGGGATCCCCGGGGCCACCACCCCTTCGGCCCCCCTCCCCCTATGCTCCCCACTGCCTCCTCCTCCTCTTCCTCCTCACCCTCCCCTTCCCCCCACTTAAAGACACCCTCTCCCCTCAGAGTGGATGCCATTTCCCCCCCTTCCCCCCACCCATCTCTCTTTACCCTCAGTCTCCCCCCCATTCCCCCCTCCCCCACATTTTTGTGGTCGGACTTCCCTCTTCTGGGACCTTCTACTCCCTACACTCCCAACACTCCATACACTCTCTCCACTCCATACAATGCCTCCACTCCCTCCACTCCATACACTGCCTCCAATCCCTCCACTCCATACACTCCCTCTACTCCATACACTGCCTCCACTCCATACACTCTCTCCACTCCATACAATGCCTCCACTACCTCCACTCCATACACTCCCTCTACTCCCTTCACTCCATACACTCCCTCTACTCCATACACTGCCTCCATTCCCTTCACTCCACACACTCTCTCCACTCCATACAATGCCTCCACTCCATACACTGCCTCCACTCCCTCCACTCCATACACAGCCTCCACTCCCTCCACCCCATACACTCCCTCCACTCCATACACTCCCTCAGGCAGACGACTGACTGGAGCAGCATTCGAATAGGCGAAAATATTATAGAAAAAAAAATAATAATAATAATAAAAGAAAATAACAAAAACATTAATTAAAAGAACCATTAAAAAAAAAGGAAATAAAAACACAGAATGAAAAGATAAAAAAGAAAATTACAAAAATATAGAAAAACATATAAAAGCAAAAAAATATACACAAGAAAAAGAAAACAACAAACGGAGAGAAATGAAAAAGAAAAAAGTTTAATAAAAGAGACGAAGATGACTTGCACCATTGGCCCCGCCATCCGCGGGGCAGCGCATTTGATAAAGAACGAAAAATCACGCCAGCGCATTCGATAAAGAACAAAAAAACAAAATAAAAGTGACCAACCCAGCACCGAACTCAGCACACGCAATCAACTTTCCAATGTTAAGGTGAGACGTACAATTGGATACGCAAGTTCCCTCAGCATGCTCGCTGGTCGAGCGGATTAGAGCGTCGCTACCTGCGGCGGAGGTTGAGGTAACGGCAGTTTGAAATCTGCCGCCAGCGAGTTGGACCAAGGGCATGGTTCGTTAAATTTCACGCTACAAAGTCCTCTGTGAGGGGCACCGTCCTAGCCTCCTAATAGAGCGAGTTTGCGACGTTGCACCAATTCACAGAGGGGTCGGTGATATTGATTTCCTCCGTAGCGGTGTACAGTCACGTGCAAAAGCTTTGACAAAATGAACAAAACAAAAATAAAATAAAAAGTAACACGTAAAAACAAAAATAACGAAAGAATAAAAATAAATAAATGAAGAGGATCGTACTCACCAAATGCAGCGAGCACTGACCAGCGCCGTCGTCGTGGCGACGTTTTGTCGATTCCTCGGGCACCGACGGAGGACATTGACACTCCTTCAACACGGTGACCAGACGTCCCGTATTATACGGGATTGTCCCGTATTATACAGGACCGTCCCGTATTGTGCCGCGTCCTGTATTGAGCCCCCCGGGACGAGTTTTGTCCCGTATTTTCAACACGGTGACGCCCTTCACATATTTTATTCTGGCTGAAGAAAACCAATCTCCTTCATTTCAGGGGCCGGACCCCCGACTGAAAGTTGGTTTCAGTGGTCTAGACCCCATTGAGGTCCGAGTTCAAGTCCTCAAATGTATAGAAAATGGTCTGTTTCTTGGATAGAATAAAATCTCTCAAGGTCGTCACCGAGTTGATGGGGTTTGAACTTACCTTCGCCCGGAAGCGTCCCCCGAAGAGAAATATTCATTTTAACGGGATCATGGGGGGTTGTTCGAGTCCTGGGAGGCTGACCAGGTGGCCCAAGAGGGGCATCGTCGTTTCAGTCCCCGGGATGTGAACAAGAACAAGAAAGAAGAAGGAAAACGAAAAAAAAAGAATAAGGAGAAAAAGCCAAAAACAAGAGCAAGAACAAAAGAGGAAAATAAAAATAAGACAAAAAAAACAAAAGAGGAAAATAAAAATAAGACAAAAAAACAAGAACATGGGAAAAAATAAGAAAAAAAGAATAAATAAGACAAAAAGAGCAAGAACAAGGAGGAAAAAACAAGACGGAAAAATAAGAAAAAAAATCGTGAACACGAAGAATAAAAAAAAACAAGAAAAGGAAAATAGAAGAGCAAAAACAAGCAGGAAAACAAAGAGAAGAGCAAGAACAATAATAATAAAAATGCGAATATGAAAAAAGAACAAGAAGAACAAGATAAAGAAGAAAAAGAACAAGGTGAACAAGAAGAAAAGAGTGAATAAGAAGAAGAAAAGAGTGAATAAGAAGAAGAAAAAGAACAAGAACGAAGAAAACGATGAGGAAAAGAAAAGACAAAGAACAAGAACAAATAGATGAACAAGAACAAATAAAAAAAAAAACTCTCTTAATGACTTTGTTTAGCTCGAACGTGCCCTCAGGCCTAACATATAACCTACAACAGGCTATAACTTAGAACAGGTTATAACCTATAACAGGTTATAACTTAGAACAGGTTATAAACTAAAACAGGTTATAACCTATAACAACTTCACAAAGGTCAGAGCGTACTACAGCGGCACTAGACAGAAGCGTTGGTAAACTAAATATAAGAATGAAGGAGACTACAAGAGACCATATGGCCTACACTAAGAGACCATAAGCCCATAACAACGATCATCCATGTTTAAAGAATCGGTGAAGAGTGACATGAAATATTGGGGACATCCAAAACTGGTCCACTATACATCAGAACTATGATTTAAAATCACAACTTGACAACAGAATGGTCAAAGTAGACACTAGGTAAGGACAGAACATTTAAGCCCCGGTCACGCTATCACGACTCAAGCCCCGGTCACACTATCACGACTCGAGTGCGTTCGGTCGAGTATAAACGCCTTTTGTCTGTTTGTTATCAAATGTAGCGTTTGTATACCTGTGGGTGATCTCGCATTATATTACATTTCATAAACCAGAATTATAGTATTGCTACACTTGACAAAAATCAACTGTGTTACTAAAGGAATTCTTGTACACACAAACTAAAGACTGTTTGAATGTTGTGTGTGTGTGTGTGTGTGTGTGTGTGTGTGTGTGTGTGTGTGTGTGTGTGTGTGTGTGTGTGTGTGTGTGTGTGTGTGTGTGTGTGTGTGTGTGTGTGTGTGCGCGCGCGATTCACCATGGTCTTGGATCACGTGTTGGACTCGTGATCGACAGTTATTAACCTCCCGGAAGAGAGCTCAGAGCTCTCATGACCGATCTATGGGTAATACTGTGACCTTACACGCACACACACACACCCAACTCCCCGCCCAAGAGAGTTGGAGTAACACCCCGCAGCGAAGCGATAATGAAATTATTTCAGCCCTGGGCGGGAGTCGAACCCGGACCGCCGTAGTGGCAGGCGAGAACTCTAACCACAGCGCCACGTGTGTGTGTGTGTGTGTGTGTGTGTGTGTGTGTGTGTGTGTGTGTGTGTGTTTGTACCCTGGGGCAGGTTGTTGTGTCCACAGCCTTACATGGGAGACAGACAGTCAGTCTCTTCCTCACCCTTTGAGTAATTACCCCGTTATTATTACCAGCAGCCTCGGGGACGGTAACAATACCTTGGGTAATGAAAGGTGCAATTACCCGGGTATCATTACCACTGTCGGTACTTGGTGAAAACAACACTGACCCCTACCAACCCCATTTAAGACATACCATCCCCTCCCCTCTCCCTCCTCTCACCTCCCCTCTCCCTCCCTCTCCTTCACCTTCCTTCTCTCCTCTTCCCTTCCCCTCCTTTCCCCTCCCCTCCCCCTTCCCCTCTCCCTCCCCTTCCCTTCCTTCTCCCCTCCCTTCCCCTCTCCCTCACTTTCCCCTTCCCTTCCTTCTCCCCTTCCCTTCCCTTCCCTTCCCCTTCCCTTATTCTCCCCTCTTCTTCCCCTCCTCCCCTTCCCCTTCCCCTCCTCCCCATACATGCCTTCACGTTCAACGAAAGACAGGAAGAATGTCAAGTAGAGACAAAGCCTCAGACATGCCTACGGAAAACATCAAGAGTGCCAGATAGTGCCAGTCTCAGAGATACCTACAAAAAGAAAACCGCAGTGCCAGGAGCCTTAGACACGCCTACGAAAGACATGAAGAATGTCAGGTAGAGACAAAGCCTCAGACATACCTACGGAAAAATTATAAGTGCCAGCCTCAGATATCCCTACAAAAAGAAATTCACAGAGTACCAGGCAGTGACAGCCTCGCAGATACCTACGAAAAAGAAAATCACAGTGCCAGGAGCCTTAGACACGCCTACGGAAAACTTGACCCCTGTGCCGGCGGCGTCAGCATGTCGCGGGTGAGTGCCAATTTGGCATCCGGTGCCAACTGCGGTGTAACTAATTGGCGACAGTAAAACTGGATAATTGCTAGTTTAACACTAAACTTACCTGATGGTTAGAAAGTAATTATCTCACGTTTCCTAGAAAGTAACAATTACTCTAGCAGTAACAAAGGGATAATTACCCTTCTTAGAAAAATAAACAAATAAATAAATAAAAATAAATAAATAAAATTAGAAAATAGATACAAAAACAAGGATACATCTTTCTGGATTACTATAGTAATAGGGAACATGGATTCGTAAAATAATTAATAAATTCACAAGGATGACATCCGTGTCATTGGTCATTATCATCATTTTGACACCAAAATTCGAAGAATTTTTTTTATAATAATAATACTAATAAAATCTCTCCCCAATTGGCTGCAGGAATTTGCGAAAGAAAAAAAATTCTCCCCATCCCCCCATCTTTATCTCCCTAAGGGAAAGGGGGAAGGGAGAGGGGGAAGGGAGAGGGAGAGTGTGGATGGGGGAAGGGAGAGGAGGGAGAGAGTGGATGGGAGAAAGGGAGAGGAGGGAGAGTGGATGGGGAGGGGGGAAGGGAGAGGGGGAAGGGAGAGGGAGAGAGTGGATGGGGGGAAGGGAGAGGAAGGAGAGAGTGGATGGGGGGAAGGGAGAGGAGGGAGAGAGTGGATGGGGGAAGGGAGAGGAGGGAAAGGTGAAAGAGCGAAAGTAAAGGTGGCGGCACACTAGGTATTTCTCAATAGCATGCTACTTGCTTTTGCTACTGGGTTTGAGTAGCAATCAATTCGGGTACGATCTTTTGTTTTCCAAATTTTCAAATGTGAAATGACTTACGTTTGAGAAGCTGAATGACGAACTAAGAGAAGTTAAACCTAGAATAGGAACCTTAGACATATTGTTGAGATGCTCTTACGGATGTCTAGAATACTGTAACCCAAGTCGTTGCTACTCAAACCAAATAGCAAAAGCAAGTAGCATGCTAGGCACATTGTCGAGATGTTCTTACTACGGAAGTCTAGAACATTGTAACCCAAGTCATTGCTACTCAAAACCAAGTAGCATGCTAGGCAGATTGTCGAGATGTTCTTATCACGGAAGTCTAGAACACTGTAACCCAAGTCATTGCTACTCAAAACCAAGTAGCAAAAGCAAGTAGCATGCTAGCCTAGTGTGCCGCCACGTTTACTCTCGCCAGTCACTCGCGAGTCGAGAAGACGAGTGAGAGTTGCGAGTTTGATCTCGTGAGAGTAACTCTCACGTGGAGTGACGTGGAACGAGTTTTCTGGAAGGAAAGTGAGATGAAATGGGGGAGGGGGAGGAGGAGGGGAGGGGGAGGAGGAGGGGAGGGGGAGTGGGAGGGGAGGGAGTGGAGGGGGAGAGGAGGGAAGGGGAGGGGGAGAGGGAAGGGGTGGTTAGCGGGAGGGAGTGGAAGGGGAGGTGGAGGGTGATTGGAGGGGAGAGAAGGGGGAGGGGGAAGGGAGGAGGAGGAGGAAGAGGGGGAGAGGGGAGGAGAGAGGGGAGGAGAGAGGGAAGGGATGGTTAGCGGGAAGGAGGGGAAGGGAGGAGGAGGAGGAGGAGGAGGAGGGGAGGGGAAGAGAGAGAGGGAAAGGAGGAAGGAAGGAGGGGAGGAGGAGGGGAGGGAGGAGAGGGTGGGGAGTGGAAGGGAAGAGGGAGGGAGGAAGGGGGAAATGAATTTATGAAAGAATATTTCTCGGGATTGGGAGTGGGAGAAAGGGGGAGAGGAGAAAGGGGGTGGGAGGGTGAGGGGAGAAAGGGGGTGGGAGGGTGAGGGGGAGAAAGGGGGGAGGGGGAGAAAGGGGGGAGGGGGAGAAAGGGGGGAGGGGGAGAAAGGGGGTGGGAGGGGGAGGGGAGAAAGGGGGTGGGAGGGGGAGGGGAGAAAGGGGGTGGGAGGGGGAGGGGGAGAAAGGGGGTGGGAGGGGGAGGGGGAGAAAGGGGGCGGGAGGGGGAGGGGAGAAAGGGGGTGGGAGGGGGAGGGGAGAAAGGGGGAGGGGGAGAAAGGGGGTGAGAGGGGGAGGGGGAGAAAGGGGGAGGGGGAGAAAGGGGGAGGGGGAGTGGTAGGGGGAGAAAGGGGGGAGTATAGAATGGAGACGTTGAAAACATTATACAGATTAATAAAATAAGATTGGGAATTAAAACATCCAAACACAACGGGCAAAGGTAGTTAGTCAAATCGATACTGAAAAAGAAAAATTATGAAATTTCCGTTTCTTAGGCTACATTGACAATAAAACAAATTGATAACGTTTAGTAGGCTCGCGCGAACGCGAAGCCAAAGTCAAAGCCAGTAAGAGTTGAGCAAAGTTTCGAACACGGGTGTACAGAGGCTACTATTACACAAAACACCTCAGGACTGCCTTGTTCGAAAGCGTAGAAAGATTAGAAAATTAAAAAAAAATGTTCGGAAATATAGAAATATTAAAAAGAAAAAAACATACATACATAATATATGCATGCATGGAGAAAATGCAAGCAGATAATACATGTTCATTATGTGTGCATGATATTCGTTATTTGTGCATGAATACAAGACAAGCGTATATGTTTATGTAACAAGCATGCAACATCATGCAACGAAATCAAGTCAGAAATCGTCATGCAAATTTCTTCATGGTAACCGACATTGCAATAAAAAAAAATTCATGCAAGTATAATTTCAATTCACCTTAGTACTAGTGTACCATACATAAAAACATACAAGACGAGCATTCTATAATGATACTTATAAAGTCAAATTATAAGGTTCAAGATAGCGTGCATACAAAGAAACACGTATACAAAAGCATAAACATCACCACATCAACATGCAAAAACAAATTAAAATAAAATATAAAATAAAATAAAACAAATACATAATGCTTGTGTGGGTTCACTACGCTCGGCTTTGGAAATGAAAAGCCACAATGAAAGGTCTCTACCACCACCAACCACCCACCTACCTACCAACCAACTCCATACCACATTTCCCTCCACACAAAGAAAACGACAGATGCCTTGCCTTCACGGATCACTGGCTTTCCAGTCCAAGAGAGTTCCAGGCCATTCGTAGCTCTTACCTAGATGCATGCATGGATGCCTGGATGAAATACGCAGGATTGCAAGGCATGCAGTCTTCCGTGGAAGAGCCCATGGAAAGGAGTTGGGAGGGGAGCGGGGGGTAGGCGGGGGGGAGGGGAGCCTTGGGGTTGGGGGGGGGGTAATCAGGTGTTAACCACAAACTTAGTCATAATGAGACATCCAGGATCTACGGACAAGCTTCTACACGACTGAGGATGTTCTCTCAATGTTGGTTAAAGATGGGGGAAGGGTTTTTTCAAAAAGACCGAAGTCCCGGTGCAAGTAGCAGGCACTTTGAATTTCAAATTTTAACGGAAATAACGGGTTTTAACGGACTTTTTTTTTCTCGTGCAGGGTCATTTTTGTTAGTTTGTTTATACGGGAGTGATTTTTTCTCCCTTCGGGAGTACCGAAATAGGGGCTACAGATTCGGGATTATTTGTGGGATAAAAAACATTAGGGGGATTGAAAGAAGCATAGAATTTACGTTGTTATTGAAATGAATAGGGAGGGGTAATCCAATCCGACCTTTATTTACCGGGATAGTAAAGGCGAGACTTGCTTTCTTCTCTTGCAGATCCTGTTGTAAGACAAGAACAGAGACATCCTTCCATCACCAAAGACAATGTCCCACTTAGTTTAGTCCCTTCACCTTATCTTGCAGGATACTTGTGGTTAGGAGGTCAACCTAACTAGTATAAAGCAGTACTAAACCTCTTCATCTATACCACTATAACTAAGCTTATCTTCTAGATAAACACACTAAACACACAGCCATTAGTAGTGTACAGTGATTTAGTGACCACTGCTAAGAACAAATCACCATCACTACAAGACTGTAAAGCCTTGTTTACACGGGGCAAGTTGAGAGGCAAGTCAAGTGTGCAAGTTACTTGAACTGGAGAGGAAAGTGAGCAAGTTCACACAAGCCACTTGTCTCTGACTTGGGCCTGTGTCAACATATACTTGCTCGCTTTCCTCTCCAATTCAAGTAACTTGCACACTTGACTTGCCTCTCAACTTGCCCCGTGTAAACGAGTGTTTAATAACCTCAAGGAAAATAGAAATAAATGATCACCACCACCGACTGCCAGAGTCCATCAAACGCTTGGTTAAAAGTATAAATTCTAAGTCCGGACGACTTAAAAATAAAATAAAAATTCCACCATCAAACTTGGAGGAAAACTTCTACGTTTGGACGACTTAAAAATAAAAAAAATTGTCACCATCACCAAATGTCTACAAAGGTTCAGAGTTCAATCGAGGAAGCAGGCAGGTAGTAGTCAGGCAAGCAGGAACTCAACAAACGTGTTCTTGTCCCACCACCGGTTAATCCATTCATCCGTAGCGTTGTCAGGATGATCTAGTCGAGGTGAGAGTGTTTGGAAGCCTCAGAGTCGTTAAGGAAGGAGTTAAAGGAGTCCCGTTAAAGGGTCTTCCTGATGTGGGTGGTTTGCTCTTAAAGGGTGAGGGAGTTTCCTCGTCTTATTTTTACTCTTAAAAGGGTGGAGGAGTTTCCTATTGTTATTTGTACTCTCATGGAGTATGTGGGGATGGAATAGGTGGGAGTGGATTTTATGCCTTTGTTTTCTGGCTACCTACCTTGTAAAGGGAAAAAGCCTTTGGTACATGTATATATTTTTACTCTCAAGGGATGGAGGAGTTTCCCTTTGTTATTTTTGCTCTCAAGGGATGGGGGAGTTTCCTCTTGTTATTTTTACTCTTAAAGGGTGGAGGAGTTTCCTCTTGTTATTTTTACTCCCAAGGGGTGGAGTTTCTTCTTATTTTTACTTTCAAATGGGTGGAGGAGTTTCCTCTTGTTATTTTTACTCTTAAAGGGATGGAGTTTCCTCTTGCTATTTTTACTCCCAAGGGGTGGAGGAGTTTCCTCTTGTTAATTTTACTCTCAAAAGGGGTGGAGGAATTTCCTATTGTTATTTCTGAGGATGATGACATGATAACAAGCAAGGGAGGGGAGGGGAGAAGGGGAATACATGATTGTTACAAAATAGGGAGTTTTTACGGCTAAGTTGTGTCCACAAGGACCTAGGGATCTAATGGTTAGGGAGTCTCGACTGTTGGGATGTTTACATACCAATGGGTCTCAACCTGGGGTCCATGGGGGGGCCGTGACCCCCCCAAGGGAGCCATGAGAATAGGGGGGGCACATGGCCTGTTGTTACAAATTTTACATTTCTATGTAATGTGAGGAATCTGGATATAAAAAAGTAATGTAAGATTATTATGATTGCTAAGTTTGTTATAAAGCATTGGGTCCCACACGAATATTAAGAATTCATGAAGTGGGCAATGGAGTCAAAAAGGCTGAGAACCTCTGGTTTACACAAAGACTAGTCAATGTAAAATAGGGACCTAACGACTAAGGAGCATAACTCACAGGGTGGGAGTGAATGATGGGATTCTTCACACACTGGGCTGTGTTCTCCCACTTGGGGGAGGACACGGGGGGGAAGAGGGGAGGGGGAGAGGGGGGGGAAACTGCGGGTGAGTACCTCCTAATAAGCAGCAAACCACAACCACACTAGCTACGCAGAGGTACTCGAAAGCTTCCGACCCGAAGAAGGGCTCGAGCTACTTCGACCTTCCTACCTGGAGCAGAGCCGAATCCGCGGACGACAAACGGGTGGTTCTGGTCCTCCTCCGGGAGCTGCGGACCTCGGGCGAACTCCGGGTCGAACTCCTCTTCCTCGTACTCCAAGGTCTCCTGTTCCGTGGACTTGCGGTAGCCTTCGCCGAAGCCGACTCCACTGCCACGGTTCACCCCATACCTCGAGTCGTAGCGATGACTCGTGTACCTCGTGTCCGAGGTTCCTCCTCCTTCTCCTCCTCCTCCTCCTGCCGTAGTCGCTGACGAAGACGACGATCCCGAGGTCCACCTCGTAGTGGACGACGTTGTCGAGGACGACCCGGAGGAGGAGGAGGTGCCGTGTCCGGTGGTTCCTGTGGTTCCGGTAGTTCCGAAGGTCAGGTGGTCCTGTCCAGTGCCACCTGGGGTATGGGAAGTGTAGATGGTACTGTTCCTGTAGGTTGTCACGCTCGTCCTCCCCGGACTTGTGTACGTCGTCACGGACACGGACGGCTTGCCATCCCGGCCGACCGTGGTGGTGGTTTTCGTGGTTTTTGTGGTTTTCGAAGTGATCCTCCGCCCGGTGGTCACCTTCCCCCCGGCCGGGTACCTCCGGCCGTTCCACCTGAAGTAGGTGCGTCCGTCCTCGCCCTCCTCGACCTCGCCCCTGAAGTAAGGTTCCTCGACCACAGGAGGCCGCTCAGTGTCCTCGTCACCGCCGTCGGTGCCGCCCCGGGCTCGACCTCGACCTCTTCCCCTCGATCGTCCTCGGGACTTCGAGCGGGAACGAGATCTTCCACGCCCGCGGCCGCGGCCCCGGGAGGAGGAGGAGGAGCCTGTGGCGGAGGAAACGTCACCTCCTCCTTCGCTACCGGAGGACGAGGACGTGACATGCCCAGAGGACCCTGGGCCTTCGTGAGTGTGACTATACGAGTATGAGGAGTTCTCTATCCCAGAGCCTGGGGTACCGTACTGAGACCCAGACACTGTCTCGAGCACGGCGCCGTCGGCTCCCGTGCGGGTGGACTTGGAGGAGGAAGTGTAACTATAAGAAGAAGAGGAAGAAGAGGTGCGATCTCGCTTGGACCCGCCCCTTCGGGAGGTGGAGGGCACGCGGGACTTGCCATAGAAGACTCCCCCGTGCCGCTGGGGCGGCGGGGGGACCTGAGGGTCGGGGTCGCCTCTGGCATCAGCCGAGCCTGCGCATTCAAGGGGGAGAGGGGGTTAGCTTAAGGGAGGAACAACCTGAAGGAGGGGATGAAGGAGGAACAACCTGAAGGAGGGGATGAAGGAGGAATAGCCTGAAGGAGGGAATGAAGGAGGGACGTAAGGTAGGGAAGGTAGTGGGCTGTCGCTGTAGAACGTTTAGCGCCCTTCTACGTGATATCTGTCACTCTACAGGGTCTACAAGGGTGGCGCAGCTTTTAATGCCACTCTATAACTACATGAGGTTGTTCTAATGGCGGGGAGGGAGAGAAGAACTATATCACATTGCAGGTTTCGGGAGGGAGCGAGGGCGGAAAAAATGTGGGAAAAGAAAAATATACAAAGATTTATTTTCAAAAAAATCCTCAGTTATCCGAAAAAAGATAAACATGGGGTTTACAAACCATGAGTCTAACCCAGATGGGTTAGTTTACTAGCATTGTCCCGGTTACTGTTGTTGAGCGGGTTAGGTAATCCGGATGACATATGTAACTGACCCATTTGTTACCAGAACTACGTCAAAGACATACTTTTTCAAAAAAAAAAAAAAAAAAAAAAAATGTAATTACAAGAGCCCCCTTACACTAAAGATTCGTAAATATGTTTTTCTTAATCCAATAACTTAAAGATATATCTGGAGTGTTCTGGTAAGTTCTGGGCCAGTTTCGGATGTCCGTTTTAGCACTCGTTAGTTCCAAAGTTAGGAAAAAAAAGGTAAAACTTGTTGTTAAAATCAAAGCTCTTTTCCCGAAAAAAAAAATCCCGAAGAACGACGACCATCACCGAAGTTACCACCGAAAAAAAGAAACAAGATGGCTGAAGGGAGAACTGTTCTTTGTGTTCTTCTTGTTCTTCCTGCTGTTGTCAGGGTTGTTCTTGTTGGTGTTGTCGTCAGATACGTGTTCAATGTTCACACAAAACAAATTCTTCAACATGAACATCAATGTCTCACTTTGGACATCTCATTCCCCAGAAGCACAAAACAGTGTTAAACAATTTCATAAACATGACTCCAAATATTTTTAACTTAACTGATAAGAAATGCTATGTACAGTTTAACTTAAACTAATAAAAAGAACATTATTGTTGTGTTGTTATAGCAGGGTTTGCACAGTCGAGTATAACAGACCCTAAGTGCTGTTATGAAAATGAACAAAAGTGAACTTGAACAAATCCACCTTAGGATTGAACACACAAACTTCAGGAAATATGAAGAACATCGTCAAAGGTAAGCGTAAACTGAGACGCATGTGACACAGGCGACGCAGGTGACACAGGCGACGCAGGTGACGCAGGCGACACAGGTGACGCAGGCGACACAGGTGACGCAGGTGACACAGGCGACGCAGGCGACACAGGTGACACAGGTGACGCAGGCGACACAGGTGACGCAGGCGACGCAGGCGACGCAGGTGACACAGGTGACGCAGGCGACACAGGTGACACAGGCGACACAGGTGACGCAGGCGACACAGGTGACACAGGCGACACAGGTGACGCAGGCGACACAGGTGACGCAGGCGACGCAGCACAGAGTAAAGGCAGACTTCCTGTTACTAAATCTAAATACAGTTTGAACTTCCCACTTGAAATACTGAGGTTGTGTATCCAGAAGCATTTCAGGTGAAGGAGAAGTTCAAACTATACTTCACTTCAGTAACAGGACGTCTGCCTTTGTTCTGTGCTGCGTCGCCTTTGTGGCCTGCGTCTCAGTTTGCGCTTTGGCTAAGGGATGCAAACACGCATGATGGGATAGGGTCAGAGAAATACTGAAAACAAAAAACAAAATACAAAAAGTAACCGGGGTGTGTGTGTGGGCGGGGGGGGGGGGGAGGAAATTGGTCATAAGATATTAAACAACTATGGCGACATCACAGAGTCCTGAAGATTAGTGAGAACTCAGGAATGAGGACAGGACCAAGAACTTCCTGAAGGAACTCTTAAAAGATTCCTCTTGAGGATGGGGAGGCTTAGGGAGGATCCTTTTATGCAAATAACTCCCCCCCCCCATCGAGGAACATTTGGGTAACGGGGGGGGGGGTTGAGTGATGAGGGAACAAGCGATCATAACTTCCTGAAGGTTTGGAAACAAAGGTAGATTAAGGTTGACCTGCATGACCACCATCACCATTACCGAAGAGGTCACATGCACATGCACACACACACACACATGCACATGCGCGCGCGCACACACACACACACACACACACACACACACACACACACACACACACACACACACATTTACGTCCATTGACATGACTATTTACATCTGTCATCTATCTTTTTTCACTTGAGATTATAGTCATATCTAATAACAAACTACAAAATAAATAAAAATAAATAAATAAAGCTTTCACCGGTTGCTCCACTGCCAATAGCTGTCTGGTCTACAGACATCTGTCTGCTATCACCAAATATGAAAAAAGAATAATATGACATTCTGAAGGCGATTCATCAGGATTGTCTACCTTAAAAATTGTGCACACACACACACACACATACACACACACACATACACACACAGACACACACACACTACACACACACACACACACACACTAGGTAAATACATACTCGTCAGCGAGAAATTCAAATCCCGGAAATCAACGAGTCTACTGGACTTTCAAAGCCTTTCCAGACCATGAGATACCTTTTAATACAAATGTGGACCAAAAAACAAGACGACCCTGAATACTGACACCAATTCATTCCTTTGGACATTTGCGAAAATATTCATGAAAACATGACACATCAGATGGACTTACTAATAACAACAACAGTATCATTAATTATATCATCATCACAAACAATAATAACATTTGTGATTAATTTATAACAAATAGGTAACTTGCGGAAGGTATGTACAGTCGACTTACAAATTCCAAGAGACTTTTTCTGGGAAATGTGAACATAAAAAAAAATAAAAAAAAATCCTTTTACCTCTTCGGAAATGCGTCGATGGGTAATGGTATAACACTATGAACACCAAGAAGAACAGTGTACAGTGTTATTAAGGCGTCAAATTGCGTTGGATTTTGTTCTTTTGACGAACAAATCAGAGCTTCTTCCGTTGGGGGTTCGTCGGACAAAAGCGACATGACGTCATCGGTCGGTTCGTTTCAAAACAAACTATTTTGCTTTCTTTCGTTTACAAAATACATAATTTCATTTATTTTCTTCCATGGCTGTTGAATGAGAATTCGTAATTAGACAAAAATATGTCAGGTTATTTATAAAATATCGAGTTTACCTTCGATCTTTATCATTTCCAGAGTTAAATATTTGAAAAATCTAAATAAATTAGGGACGGGGAGGGTTGAATAAAAAATCCCGAGTTTGGGGTTAGCACCTGGATATTCAAATTTCTTATCTTTCCATGATTTTCTTTTTTCTTTTTTCTTTTTATCAAGACAACAAGACGACATGCAAACGGATGCATCATGCAACGATGCACCATGCACCACGATCAAGACACATAACATGGACCAACAAGACAACGACTGAAGCAAAGACACATAACAACAGAGCAACAGAAAGCGTTGAACAAGAACCCCAAGTCTTCATAGAAAACGGGAAATGGTACCAGTGGTAGTAGCTGTCCTGGTAGTAGTAGGAATAGATGTAATTATAGCAGATAATGGCAGCAGCAGATGTAGTAACAGCAGATGTTGCTGGAGCATTTGAAGCAACAGATGCAGAAAAAGTAGATGTAGTCGTAGATAAGCCAGTAGATGTAGAAGATAGCGATGCAGTAGATGAAAATATGGTCGACCTTGAGGAAGGACGTTCCACCTCCAGGGTTGAAAATTATACCTCGAGGAAGAAATGTCGACCTCGAATGATGAAGGTCGATCTTAAGGGTCGACCTCGAGGAAGGAAAATCGACCTCGAGGAAGGCAAGTCTACCTTGAGTGGGGAGGGTCGACCTCGAGAGATGGTAGACCTCTCAAGAGTAAGGTCGACCTGGCGAGAGTAAGGTCGACCTCGAGAGAGTAAGGTCGACCTCGAGTGAGGAAGGTCGACCTCGAGGGGGGAAGGTCGACCTCGAGGGGGGAAGGTCGACCTCGAGTGAGGAAGGTCGACCTCGAATGAGGAAGGTCGACCTCGAGGGGGGAAGGTCGACCTCGAGTGAGGAAGGTCGACCTCGAATGAGGAAGGTCGACCTCGAGGGGGGAAGGTCGACCTCGAGGGGGGAAGGTCGACCTCGAGGGGGGAAGGTCGACCTCGAGGGGGGAAGGTCGACCTCGAGGGGGGAAGGTCGACCTCGAGGGGGGAAGGTCGACCTCGAGTGAGGAAGGTCGACCTCGAATGAGGAAGGTCGACCTCGAGAGAGTAAGACCAAATTTATGGGAGACCGAGGAACGCTTCTCCTGCCACAGAGGCGGGGAGGCGAGGCTGGAGGGCGAGCTTGCACCTCCTGAAGTCGCAGTCCTGAAGACATACGTGCATTCTTCTGCAAGTGCATGCAACAACGTGCGTCCTGCAGGCAGGCAGTGAAGTGTCTTGCATCATCATGCTTTACGATAAGCAAGAAAAATTATATATATATATTATATATATATATATATATATATATATATATATATATCAGTAACACTGTCAGTCTGCATGAAAGTTCTGCGACAGGAAAGACAGCAGAGATAAACTGTGACAGAACTTGAGATGGTTAAAAGAGAGAGAGTGAGAGTGAGAGAGAGAGTGAGAGAGAGAGAGAGAGAGAGAGAGAGAGAGAGAGAGAGAGAGAGAGAGAGAGAGAGAGAGAGAGACTTGGACCGGAGAAGGGACTCCAAAGCCCTTCAAATAAAAGAAAATGTCGGTCAAGATATATATATATATATATATATATATGCGCGAAGATAGCCCGCATGGAGACGGCGCTGAAAAGCGTATATGCGTGCGTGCGTGCGTGCGCGGGGCGCCAAAAGCTGAAGAGAGCGTAAAATGAAAGAGAGCGAAAAAGAGTTTTCGAGAGATGAAAGAGAGCTGCTCGAGTGTACCTGGGCTCACGCGTGGTCGAGTGTGCGTGGGTCGCGGTCGGTGAGGCCGGTACTGCCTTCTACCGGAAGAAGAGGTCCGGTGGGTCGTGGTACCGGTAGGTCGGTAGTTCGTCCCGTTAGTAGACCTGTCGTTCTCAGTCTCCGAGGTCCGGTAGTTCGTGTTGACGGTCGGACGGTAATTCCCGGTTTCCGACGTCCGGTAGTTCGTGGTGTCAGTCGGACGGTAGTTCCCGGTTTCCGAAGTCCGGTATCTCGTGGTGTCAGTCGGACGGTAGTTCCCGGTTTCCGACGTCCGGTAGCTCGTGGTGTCTGTCGGACGGTAGTTCTTCGTACCGGATGACCAGTAGGTCCTCCGGTGAGTCGGGCGATCTCCAGAGACCTCGCGATGTCCGGTCTTGAAGGAGAACCCTCCTGTAGATACAGACACTTCGGGGAAGTCTTCGGGTAGTGCGTCGACCTCCACGATGTTCGGGAAGTCATCCTCCGCCAAGGAACCTGAAGCGACATCGCCGAGGAGGAGGAGGAGGAGGAGGAGGACAAGGAGGAAGAGGAAAATGACATGTTAGACCAGTTGTCTCAGACCTTTCCACCTCTGGCTACGTCACTCCTAGAAATAATTTCTTCAATGGTAAAAATCGCTTAATTTCTAACTAGTAATAAGTAGTTCCATGTCTGTGGACCTCCTTGGGAGGATCCAGAAATTGATCTCCCAAAGAACTATAGGTCCCTGGACTTCACGTATCCAAAAAAAAAAAAAAAAAAAAAATCCCACAGTACGGACAACTTTCAAAAAAAGCGTCACTACCACACGTTTTAATGAGTCAATCGTTCTCCTTTCACTTGCAAAGCAACACATGTTCGATGACAAAAAAAAAAACTTTCACTTGCAAAGCAACACATGTTCGATGACATTAAAAAGGAAATTCAAAATATTTTTCACAATATGGCGCCGAAGCAGAGCTGGGAAAGAAACATCAGAACTCAAAAGTGAACAACCGAATCTGAAATCATTCAGACCAAGCAGACCGAACGAAAGCCAAGTCAGGATAGACCGTAACAGACACACAAAGACCCGTATACTAAGGTCCTGTTCACATTAGCGGTTTTAACCGCCGCTGTTTGAACCGCGGCGGTTCAATTACAATGTAAGTCAATGGAGACGTTCAGACATAACCGCGCATTTTTTCCTTGACTATACAGTACCGCCACGGTTTCCGCGCGGTTCAAACCGCTAGTGTGCACAGGGTCTAAGAAGCCTGTGTCAACAGCCAAGGCGGAGTGGAGACCAATAAGTGGAGACCTCGTGGTGGGAACAACGTCAGTTTGCAAATCAGCTAAGATAGTTTGCAAATCAGCTAAGACAGTTTGCAAATCAGCTAAGACAGTTTGCAAATCAGCTAAGACAGTTTGCAAATCAGCTAAGACAGTTTGCAAATCAGCTAAGACAGTTTGCAAATCAGCTAAGACAGTTTGCAAATCAGCTAAGACAGTTTGCAAATCAGCTAAGGTTGTTTGCAAATCAGCTAAGATTGTTTGCAAATCAGCTAAGACAGTTTGCAAATCAGCTAAGACAGTTTGCAAATCAGCTAAGGTAGTTTGCAAATTAGCTAAGACAGTTTGCAAATCAGCTACAATAGTTTCGCATCAGATCCTTCTTTCGCCAGCGCCTTCATAAGAAATACTGGTAAGTTGGACAATGATCTCACTGCTGTAGACTCCAACAAATATTGTATCCAAAATTACCACTTCACAATATGAATGATATAAACAAAAATAATAATAATAACAATAATAATTACTAATAATAACAATAGTAATAATAATAATATTATTATTAATAATAATAACAATAATAATAATACACGGAAAAATTAATAAATAAATGAATAAAAAAAATCTAAGTATTTTCTTTATTTTTTTCTATTTAGAAACTAGCTTACGCAATATCAGAATGGCCCACAAACTAAACACCACTTATCATGCACCACCACGGGTGCGCGCGCCCACACACACACACACAAACCAAATACACGTACAGACTTATCAGAAAACAAGGACGTTGTCAGTCTTTGTAAGACAACGGCCAAAAAAAAAAAAAAAAAAAAAAAAAAAAAAAATAGTTTCCACCAACTTTTCCTCTTAATCTCCATCTTCTTCTTCTTGCTCCTCTTCCTCCTCCCTCTTCTCCTCTTCCTTCCTCTTACTGTTTCTCATGCTCCTCTTCCTAATCGTACTCTTCCTGTTCGTTCCTCCTCCTCCTCCTTTGATCCCAAAACGGGATTGGGATTGACTCCCCGCCCCATCTCCTCCCAATCTACCCTCCAACTCCCTCCCACTCACTCATCATCATCACTACCATTGTAGAGTGGAGAGGTGGAGAGGATGAGGAGATGGAGGAGTTGATGGAGAAGGAGGAGGAGGAAGAATGGGAGGGCTAGGAGTGGGAGTGGGGGGTGAGAGTAGGATTGGGAATACGAGTGGAGGTAGAAATGGATGTGGGAGTGGAAGTGGGTATGGGTCTGAGAATGGAAGTGGGAGTGGGAGAGGGTCTGGGAGTGGAAGTGGGAGTGGGAGAGGGTCTGGGAGTGGAAGTGGGAGTGGGTCTGGGAGTGGAAGTGGGAGTGTGTCTGGGAGTGGAAGTGGGAGTGTGTCTGGGAGTGGAAAATGGGGGTGGGATGGGTCTTGGGTGGGAGTGTGTCTGGGAGTGGAGGTGGGAGTGGGTCTGGGAGTGGAGGTGGGAGTGGGTCTGGGAGTGGAGGTGGGAGTGGGTCTGGGAGTGGAGGTGGGAGTGGGCCTGGGAGTGGAGGTGGGAGTGGGCCTGGGAGTGGAAGTGGGAGTGTGTCTGGGAGTGGAAGAGGGAGTGGATGGGTCTTGAGTGGAAGTCAGAATGGGAGTGGTACTTGGAGGTGGGCGTGGGACTGGGAGCCGGAGTCTGAGAACGGGAGGAATTGAGAGAGTGAGCGGTTAACGTGATGGGGGGGGGAGGAGGAGGAGGAGAAGGGGGGGGGAGGAGGAGAAGGGGGAGGGAGGAGGAGAAGGGGGAGGGAGGAGGAGGAGAAGGGGGAGGGAGGAGGAGGAGAAGGGGGAGGGAGGAGGAGAAGGGGGAGGGAGGAGGAGAAGGGGGAGGGAGGAGGAGAAGGGGGAGGGAGGAGGAGGTGCGGGAGGGAGGAGGAGGTGCGGGAGGAGGTGCGGGAGGAGGAGGAGGTGCGGGAGGAGGAGGAGGTGGGGAGGAGGAGGAGGTGGGGAGGAGGAGGAGGTGGGGAGGAGGAGGTGGGGAGGAGGAGGTGGGGAGGAGGAGGAGGAGGTGGGGAGGAGGAGGAGGAGGTGGGGAGGAGGAGGAGGAGGTGGGGAGGAGGAGGAGGAGGTGGGGAGGAGGAGGAGGGGAGGAGGAGGAGGTGGGGAGGAGGAGGTGGGGAGGAGGAGGAGGAGGTGGGGAGGAGGAGGAGGAGGTGGGGAGGAGGAGGAGGAGGTGGGGAGGAGGTGGGGAGGAGGTGGGGAGGTGGGGAGGAGGTGGGGAGGAGGAGGAGGTGGGTAGGAGGAGGTGGGGAGGAGGTGGGGAGGAGGTGGGGAGGAGGTGGGGAGGAAGAGGAGGAGGTGGGGAGGAAGAGGAGGAGGAGATGGGAAGAAGGAGGAGGAGGAGGTGGGGAGGAGTGGAGGTGGAGAGGAGGAGGAGGTGGGGAGGAGGAGGTGGGGAGGAGGAGGTGGGGAGGAGGAGGAGGTGGGGAGGAGGAGGAGGTGGGGAGGAGGAGGTGGGGAGGAGGAGGAGGTGGGGAGGAGGTGGGGAGGAGGAGGTGGGGAGGAGGAGGAGGTGGGGAGGAGGAGGAGGTGGGGAGGAGGAGGAGGTGGGGAGGAGGAGGAGGTGGGGAGGAGGAGGAGGTGGGGAGGAGGAGGTGGGGAGGAGGTGGGGAGGTGGGGAGGAGGGGAGGAGGTGGGGAGGAGGTGGGGAGGTGGGGAGGAGGGGAGGAGGTGGGGAGGAGGGGAGGAGGTGGGGAGGAGGGGAGGAGGAGGAGGAGGTGGGAAGGAGGAGGAGGAGGGGAAGAGGTGGGAAGGAGGAGGAGGTGGGAAGGAGGAGGAGGTGGGAAGGAGGAGGAGAAGGAGGTGGGGAGGAGGAGGAGGAGGAGGTGGGGAGGAGGAGGAGGAGGAGGACGAGGAGGAGGAGGAGGAGGAGGACGAGGGAGAAGGACGAGGGAGGAGGACGAGGGAGAAGGACGAGGGAGGAGGACGAGGGAGAAGGACGAGGGAGGAGGACGAGGGAGAAGGACGAGGGAGGAGGACGAGGAAGGAAGGAAGAGGAGGGAGAGGAGGACGTGGAGGGAGGGAGAGGAGGACGTGGAGGGAGGACGTGGAGGGGGAGGATGACGAGGAGGGAGGACGAGGAGGGAGGAAGAGGAGGGAGGAAGAGGAGGGAGGAAGAGGAGGGAGGAGGAAGAGGAGGGGGAGAAGGAGGAGGAGGGGGAGAAGGAAGAGGAGGGGGAGAAGGAGGAAGAGGGGGAGAAGGAGGAAGAGGGGGAGAAGGAGGAGGAGGGGGAGAAGGAGGAGGAGCGGGAGAAGGAGAAGGAGGAGGAGCGGGAGTAGGAGAAGGAGGGAGGAGGGGGAGGAGGAGGAGGAAGGGGAGGAAGGGGAGGAGGAGGAGGGGGAGGAGGAGGAGGGGGGAGGAGGAGGGGAGGAGGAGAGGGAGGAGGAGGGGGAGGAGGAGGGGGAGGAGGAGTGGGAGGAGGAGGGGGAGGAGGAGGGGAGGAGGAGGGGGAGGAGGAGGAGAAGGAGGGGAGGAGGAGGAGAAGGAGGGGAGGAGGAGGAGAAGGAGGGGAGGAGGAGGAGGAGGAGGAGGAGGTGGGGGAAAAGTGTTTTTGTTTTTAAGTGAAATGTCACTCCCAAGGGGGGGGGGGGTGGAGTTGTGGAGTCCAGCGGGTCGACCCAGTAGATCGTGACTTCCCGAAGCACTCGGGGCAGGGAAAGTGTCTTGGGTTCGAACGTGAGACGCGACCCATTGACCCCTCCCTCCTCCTCCTCCTCCTTTCTTCCCTCTACCGATCCTCCTCCTGCTCCCGCCTCTACTGTTACCTCTCCTTCTCCTCCTTAAAGGGTTATCACACTGGGATATTTTTCCTCCGACATTCTACCTCCAACCTCCATTTGAATAACTAGAATATAACTTGGCTTACAGAAATCTAGACTTCTCTAAGAAGATTCTAACAATATGTCTAACCTTTGTCTAGGTTTATACAATCAGTTTATCATTCAGCTTTGCTATATACGACAGAACGTTAATTTGAAAATTTGAAAATTTGAAAATTCAAATATCGTAACCGAAGTCGTTTTCACTCCAACGAACTCTCAACGGTCGGCGCTGGTGAAGCCCGTGGAAGAAGCCCAGTGTGATAGCCCATGGGAGCCCAGTGTGATAACCCCTTTTAGGCAGTCATGCAAGCGCGTTTCGGGAACTTGTTCCACGCTTCGGCTCTGTCCGGGAATTAATTGCCGGAAATCATATCTACATCTCCAGTTCAGCGATTTATTAAATTCATCCGTAATGGTCCACTGCAGGACCGGTCTACCCCCTTGAGGACGACACGGCCTCTGTACTTCACCACGCTGGCTTCATCCGGCTTGGTATGTTGGTATGTATGGTGAGAAGTGCATGTGGTATGTTGGTATGGATGTGGTTGTGCATGAAACCTGAAACCAGTGTACTCAGCTCGACCATACGGATGAGGCTTTAGCATATTTAAGCGACGCTGACCTACCGCACCTTTATAACGTCAGCAATAAACACGATATAGTATAGCAGGAAGTAGAGCGTGAGGTTCTGAGTTCTTTCTTGATCGAGGTCCACCTCGTAAAGGTGTCATCAAGTACGAGACGTTGAAGAGGATGTCGTTCTTAAGAACATACGAATGGAGACTGCAAGAGACCATAAGGCCTACACTAGGCAGTTCCATGTCCCTTACCACTTATCATCATCCATAAATTCATCTAACCTTCTCTTAAAACTAATAGTTTCAGCGCTCACTAACTACGTGGTTACTAAGTCTATTCCATTTGTTAACTACACTATTAGAACATAAGAACATAAGAACGGAGGAGACTGCAAGAGACCGTAAGGCCTACACTTGGGAGTTCCATGTCCATTACCACCTATCATCTCCATCCATAAACTTATCTCATATTTTCTTAAAACAACCGATAGTTTTAGTGCTCACTAACTACATAGTTAACTAAGTCTATTCCATTCGTTGACCATCCTATCAGTAAACCAGTTCTTGCCTATGTCCTTCTTGAGCCTAAATTTATCTTCTTCCAAGCGCCCAGAGGTCGACCAACTTCGGTCAGTTTTGGTTTACGATATCGACCTAAGCTACAGAGAACTTCGTCGCTGTGACGTCATCATTTATAATGACGTAATTATCTGACGTCATAACACCTGATAATGACGTTATCGTTTGACGTAAGTACGAAGAACGCAGGCAAGAGATCTTTTGGTCCATATCGAGATCAGATTAATATATATATATATATATATATATATATATATATATATATATATATATGATAAGATTTAACGTCACAAACTCTCCCCTATCGGGAAGCTAGGACGGTGCCCCTTACAGAAGACTTTGTAGCATGGAATTTAATTAACCATGCCCTTGGTTCAGCTTCGCCGGTGGCAGGATTCGAACCGCCATCCCCTCGCCTACATATACATGAAAGGCCAACAAATAAATAAATTGAAGTTCTTAGTAATGAAGCTTCCTGTTGACGTCAGCAACTGCGTAAGCTGACCATAATCAATCATTCGAACTCAGCAAATCAGCGCTGACGACAGCAGCGAGGCTGATTATGGTACTGCGACGCTGTGACTGACGACAGAGATAGTAATACTATCGATGTTGCTGATACTAATAGTATTACTACTCGCCAAACTCACCATCCCACTCCCCACGAAGTGGCAAGTGAGAAACCCATGTTTTTTTTTTTTTTTTTTGCCGATGTTTGGGTCGCCTCCCCGCCTGGCCAGGGCCGCTGGGAAACAACGCAAGAAGCGGGTCCCAGGAATCGAACTTGAGGTCACATTCTAATTCATCTATATATTCATTCATTTATTTATTTATTCACACATTTCCTACTTTATCATTTTATATTCATTAGTATTGTTATTATTATTATAATTATTTATTTATTTTCGTTTATTTAATTTATTTATTCATTTATTTATTGTAAGCGGTAAAGGAAATTGACGCATGTGCTCTCCCAGAAACAAACATCTGGATTAACGAAGGATTTGAGTAATCATAGTTTGCGTAACCGAATGCATTTAACCTAACAAACCTAACCCAACCTAACCTAACGTACATAAACCCCAAATAAATAAACACACAAATAGATACATATATATTAAATATGCACGCACACAAACACACACACAAACACACACACACACACACATACACACATCTTCGTCACCAACATGTCCTCCCATCTGACGCTCCCCCACCAAGCCACGCTACCAGGCACAACAACAAACTTGTGCCCATCAAAGCGCCGAGGACTGATCGCTACAAGAACAGGGCCATTCTATCCAGTGTATATTAGAAAAGATTTAGTCTAGTCATAAACTTAGCTTAAATTGTATGTTGTCAGTGTTTAAGTGTATCATTGTTAACTCAATAAACTAATTATTATTATTACCAGGTTGGGGCGTCGTTACTTGCGACGAGGGTCGAGGGGATGGCGGTTCGAACCCTGCCGCCGGCGAATTTGAACCAAGGGCATGGTTCATTACGTTCCACGATACAAAGTCCTCTGTAAGGGGCACCGTCCTAGCCTCCTTATAGGAGTTTGCGACATTAAACCATAGCACCATCATCATTTTTTTTTTTTTTTTTTTTTTTTTTTTTAACACAGACACACTGGGGGAACCCCACCCTACCCGACGTGCTGCTCCTGAAGAAGTCGCAGAGGCAACGACACGACGCCGTCACCGGTCCGCGTGCAGTCGGAGGACACCTCTTGCATACCAATGGCGTCCTACCACAACCATCACACGCCCCCCTCCCCTCCCCCAACTTCTCTCTTCCTCCTGTCTCCGCCCTCCGTCTCTCTCTCTCTCTCTCTCTCTTCCTCTCTCTCTCTCTCTCTTCCTCCCTCTCTCTCCTTCTTCTTCCATACAACTCCCGTAACCATCTGGATATACATATATACATACACAGGCAGGTACACACTCACACACACACACACACACACACACACACACACACACACTCACTCTCAAATATACACACACACACACACTCGCTCTCAAACACACACACACACACACACTCGCTCTCAAACACACACACACACACACACTCGCTCTCAAACACACACACACACACACACTCGCTCTCAAACACACACACACACACACTCGCTCTCAAATACACACACATACACTCGCTTTCAAATACACACACACACACACTCGCTCTCAAATACACATACATACTTACACACACACACAAACACACTCACTCTCAAATACACGCGCGCACACACACACACTCAACCCAGGGCAGTACAAGTTTCTGATCCAGACTCTCATTATTCTTCCTCCTCCTCCTCCTCCTCCTCCTCCTCTTTCTCCTCCTCCTACCCTTCCACCTCCTCCAGATCTCATCCTCCCCCTATCCTCCAGGATCCTCCAGATCCCCCCCCCAACCGAGTCTCCCCCTAAGAACCTCCATTCTCCCCCCCACCGTCCCCCTGGAGTGGAGTACTCCCTCCCCTTCCACCATCCCTCCACTTCTCATCTAGAATTCCACTTTCCTGGACTTTCTTTCCTTTTACGCCCATCCAGCTCTCTTCTCCACCCCTCCTCCTCTTCTTCCTCCTCCTCCTCCTCTTCCCCTCCTCTTACTCTTCCTTTCCCCCTCCTCCTACTCTTCTCCTGCAACTCCTCCTCTCCCCTCCTCTTCCTCCTGCCCCCCTCTTCCTCCTGCTCCTTCTCTCCTCATCCTCCTACTCCTTTCCCTCTCCCTCATCCTCCTCCTTCTCCCTCCTCCTCCTTCTCCCTCCTCCTCCTCCTCCCCCCTCCTCCAAGAGGACGGTGACCACCCCTTGTGGGCGTGCGTGCGGGCGTCCAGGTACTATGGCTGAACGCCCTATGGTCGCGAAAACCTCTTTGCACATCCCCAAAAGTGGAGACGACGATGTCTTCCCCCTCCACCTCCTCTTCTTCCTCCTCCTCTTCCTCCTCTCCCCACATCCTCCTCTCCCCACATCCTCCTCCTCCTCTTCATCTCCCCTCCTCCTCCTCTCCTCCCCCACCTCCTCCTCCTCTTCCCTCCTGTTTCTCCTCCCCCTCTTCCTCCTCCTCCCTCTCTCCCTCCTCCTCCTCCTCCAGTTCTCTTGACAAACGGAACCTCCCCTCTCCCTCTCCCTCCCTCCCTCCCTGCCTCAATTCTCTCTTCCTTATTCACACCCACCTCCCTCCCCCTCCCCACCTTCCTCCCACTCTCAGAACTCCTCCCTATACACCTCCATTCATTCCTTCACCTCCACAGCCCCTCCCACCTCCCTCACTCCCACCTGATCACTTATGGAGGGAGGGAGGGTGGGAGGAGGGAATAAAGGATTGGCATAGGGGATTGATTATGTACAGTACCAAAGACACATGTAAAGAAATATGCATATATAAGTTACGTCACTGCATACACAAAGCCTCCTCTGTCACACTATCACGACTCAAATGTGTTCGTTCGAGTGTAAACGACTTTAGTTACGATTTTCCATTTTTCGAATTTCCAAAATGTCAAATCACCTTTGCGTCATAGATTGAGAAGCTGAATGACGAACTAAGAGAAGTTAAACCTAGAAAATTATTAGACAAATTGTTGGATTAGACTTAGAGAAGTCTAGAATGTCATAGACGAAGTCGTCCTACAGGTTTTCGAATTCAAGTCATTTGACGTATTCGTGATAGCGTGACGGGGGCTGAAGCGTGTTCATTGGATAAATAAATAAAATTACGACGAAAATTATCTCGCTCACGTAGACAAAAGAGAGAGAGAGAGAGAGAGAGAGAGAGAGAGAGAGAGAGAGAGAGAGAGAGAGAGAGAGAGAGAGAGAGAGAGAGAGAGAGAGAGAGAGAGAGAGAGAGAGAGAGAGAGAGAGAGAGAGAGAGAGAGAGAGAGAGGGGGGGGGGTCGAATAATAGCGGAGAGTTGAGCGATGGAACCGAATTGCTGGTAACAATGATCTCCATATTGCTCAACAAAAACAACGCCGTAAAACTCACCCACGCGGCAACAGTGCAACACAGAATTTTTGTCTTCCTTGGCGGCAGAATTGCCACTAAAAATGGCACCACTAACAATGACACCACTAAAAATGGCACCACTGACAATCGCACCACTAAAAATGGAACCACTGACAATCGCACCACTAAAAATTGCACCACTAACAATGACACCACTAAAAATGGCACCACTAAAAATGGCACCACTAAAAATGGCACCACTAAAGCCTTGTTGATACGGGACTAGTTTAGTAGCCGCCAGGGCTAGTTACAAATTAACTTGCGTTGCAAATCAATGTTGACACTAGGATAGTATAGAGGCAAGCTGACTAACTTTCTGTTCACACTGTGCAAGTAGAGGGCTAGTTTACAAGTCGCTAGCATTAAAGGGTACTAAACTAGCCCTGAGGGCTAGCAACTGACACTAAGTGACAAAAAAAAAAAAAAAAAAAAAGGGGTAACAAGAAGGGGAAGACAGTCTTTAAAAGATGGAGTCCAGCCTCAAGGGTGCGAGATTTGAACTCGGACTCCAAAAGATCCCTGGATTTAGTTTCCCAACATTCTTGGATCCTTCTGCCTTCGCTTTAATGACCTGAGACGGTCGGTGACCTTACGGGCGGGGACCCGAGGACCCAACACCTGGCCAATTGCCAACATCATCATCATCCACTGGGGGTGTCACACGCCAGGGGACGCGTCGCTTCACTCACAGGCCGGAGAGCCAGTCCCAACGCTCTCTCCGAGGGACAAGCTCACATGCACACACCTTTCCATCCCACTCCAAACATCTCTCGACCTTTTCGATCAATTTGCCCCTTCGTGTCGTCCTTCATTGAGGGTTGTCTACTGTGGAGATGATCTTGTGAGCGGGGTCAACGTGAGGGAAACGTGCCACGTGATGCCCATATATGGTCGGAGTTGACGATGACGAATTATGCTGACGGTATCTTGCCTAGAGTGAACCTCAGCATAGTTTCTCGTTTGATAACAAGTCATTCCAGCGGAAACTCCCAAGATTCTCCTAAAGGGGTTCTGATAACAAAGATACAAATATGCAAAGGTACTCTTCCCCAGATAGTCAAATAAGGGAGGAAATGACATCTGTCCATTGTATGCATGCAATCATGCACGAAAGCATAGCAAACTCTCGCTTTGTGTCCACGAAGCTCAGGAGGCTTTTGGACACGTACACTGTGTGTGTGTGTGTGTGTGTGTGTGTGTGTGTGTGTGTGTGTGTGTGTGTGTGTGTGTGTGTGTGTGTGTGTGTGTGTGTGTGTGTGTGTGTGTGTGTGTGTCCCCGCGCGCGTATATGCAAGTCTTTTCCCTGTGCGCATTGCATGCATATATGCATGTTTACACACACAAATGCATGTAAATTTTCAACCTAAAGCTCTTTAGGCTCGCCTGGCCCAATATGTCGCGGTACCATCTGGTCCCTCTATAATCCTATCTATCCCCTTTTCCGAATCTTTTTAATTACTTTTTGAATATATCTTATTAATTTTCTCCTTTCGTAAGTATCTGACGGTGCATTGTCATGACGTCCATGTAGACAACAGACCTCTGGGAACACGTCAATTCTTTCTGCTTCACATTCCATCTGGCCACTGTTCTATTTGGAAAGTTGAACCATCTTTACAACCTTCTGTCCAGCTGGTTTAGGAGCTTATGTCCATACTCCATGTCGTCCCAACTGACAGCTGGATGTAGTCTTCCTTCTACAACATACCAATTTCTTCTCCCTAATGCATACACATATACGTATATGCATACATACATATATACATATATATATATTATATATATACATACACACAAATATATATATATATAAAATATATATATATACACACAAATATATATACATACATACACCAAGGCTATACATACACACAAATATATATACATACATATACCAAGGTTATACATACACAAAATATAGTGTGTGCAAACACAATACAAGAATTTAAGAACAAACTTGATCTTGCGAGATACAAAAACGGGTCACCACGAGCATAGGTCTCCTTCCCGTATAATACAATTTGGTAAATACATATTATATTTATATATGTATGTATGTATATTGGGTAGGCGTGCTATCTTTATGTGCATGTCAAACCTTATAAAACCCGAATCAATCTCGCGATATTTCCTCACGCACTTTGTCCTTTTTATATTTTTACTTTTATTTCTTTTTATTTTATTGAGAAGAATGTTGTTACACCCTGATCCATAATACAACACAACAATTCAAATAAATCTTTCGTTTTTTCTTTTATTACTTGACATATTCATCTATACACTAGTCTACTTACAATCGTATCGGTAATATTTTATCTAAAATAATATGATTTATACAACGAAAAATACATTTGAATTACTCTCGTACAACACGAGTGTCCCAAAAATACAATATGAACTAGATTTTTGATACTAGGTAACTAGTGTTTCTAGAAGGTGGTCCTAGGTGTGGTCTTTACTAGTTGTCAAATATGCTGACTAAGCAACAATTCCTAGCTCTTTTTGGCTCTAATTTTTGTTACCTTGTATATTCTAGGATGCAGGTCCTTGTGTCTAGTCTACTTCTAGATAGATGATGATTATTTATGGTCCATTGTGTGTAAGGTATTGTTGTTCTAGTATCATCTGCAAACATATTAATATGTATATTTTTAAACACGTATATACAAACACACACACACACACACACACACACACACACACACACACACACACATGAACACTCGCTCATACACATGAACACAGACACATGAACATACACACACGTACACACACGAATACACACACACACGTACACAAACGAATACACACACACACACACACACACACACACACATGAATATGCCCTCAAACGCACACACACACACACACACGAACATACACACACGAACACACACGAATACCCACACATAAACACAAATGCACACACACACACACAAACACACACATACACACACACACACACACACACACATTAACTCCATATATGGCAGCAACTCCCACACTGGTTCTTTTAAGCAGAGACACTCTCGCTTAGATGCAGCAGCGACCGAGAAAATATTCGCTAAATGCAAGCAGCGAAGACCGCTAAGATCGAGCAGGAAACTGCTGCCAAAGCAACATTAGAGGACATGTGTGTCACTTTAGACAGAAATGATGAGGAGGAAATGAAAGAAATGAATGAAGGAGTGAATGAATATAGAGATAAGAAAGAAAATGAGTGAATTAAAATAATTATAATAAATCAATTAAGCAAGTGAATAATAAACAGTTTGTGTACTTATAAATAAGTAAATAAATGAACGCATAAATGAATAAATAAATGAACTAAAAAATCCAAAAAGGTTAACCAGTGATTCTTGCCTAAACATTCCTTAAATTCCATCTCTCTCTCTCTCTATTTCTCTCTCTCATCATCACTCTCTCTCTCTCACCAAATATATCTCTCTCTCTCATCATCACTCTCTCCCACCATCACTCTCTCTCACATCAATTCTCTCTCTCTATCTCTCATCAACTCTCTCTCTCTATCTCTCATCAACTCTCTCTCTCTATCTCTCATCAACTCTCTCTCTCTCTCTATATATATCTATCTCTCATCAACTTTCTCTCTATATCTCTCATCAACTCTCTCTCATCATCTCTGATCTCGTTTCGTCTAAACAGGGTTAACAAGTCAGTTTACACGAAAACACGTTTCCTTAATAACTCAATTAAAATTCCCACCCAGAAAAAAAAAATACACACAGGGGTACAGTCACCCCTGTGAGTACTCTTCCCCCCCCTCTCCCCCGTGGGCCTCTCCCCCTCTCCCCCCTCCCCCATGGCTTCCCCCCGCCTGACCGGCACCATCGCCACATGAGCGGAGAGCTGTCGGTCAGCTGCTCTCCATATACGTCGTCCAACCTCCTCCTCTTCCTCTTCCTCTTCCTCCTCCTCCAGCCGCTGCTCACCTGCTAATGACTTCGTTTCACAGACGACGCCGGCTTCTCGCCTTCCAACTCCTTATCCTCTTCCTCCTCCTCCTCTTCCTCTTCCTCCTCCTTCTTCTCTTCCCTGTCCTCCCCCTACTTGCAATAAAAAATCTGACAGCCCGGCATTTAACTATAATTGGATAGGATAGTGGTAGCAGTGGTGTTAGTTCATCTTCTGCCCTATTTTCTTAACTGTAGCTTAGCATAGTAAACACAAACAGCCTCGTTAGGGCCAGTAGGCCCGCTGTTGTTTGTTCTTCCTGTGTGTTCTCTCCCTCTCCCTCCTCCTCTTCCTCCCCTCCTTTTCCTCTCCCTCTCCCTCCACTTCTTTCTCCCCCTCTCCCTCCTTCCTTCTCTCCCTCCTCTTCCTCTCCCTTTTCTCCTTCCGTCTCCTCCTCTCCCTCACCCCACTCCTCCTCCTCTCCCTCACCCCACTCCTCCTCCCACTCCTCTTCACACAAGAAGCGTGTCCATCCCTTCCTATCAAACCACTTCTTCCTATCAGTCCGCCCACTCTCTTCCTTATCTAACACGTTAGTGTTAGATGACGTAACTAACGCGCCTGGCCCTTTCTAACAATCCCGCCTCCATTCTTCCACACAACTTTTTATCTTTAACAATTTAATTTATCCTCAATTATCCTCAATTTGTGTCTTCACATATTTCGTCTCGTCTATCCCTACTAGGATTTTTTCTATATCAATAATAATAATAATAATAATAATAATAATAATAACAACAATAACAATGATATTGATAATGGTGATAATGGTGATGGTGATGCTGATCATGGTGATGATGATAATACCAGTAACTAATAAAAAATAACAATAATAAAAATAACAATAATAATATTAATAACCATTGATAATGAAGATAACGATAAAGGTGATGCTGCTGCTGATGATGTGATAATACCAGTAACTACAACAAAAATAATAACAACAACAACAATAATAATAATAACAATAATACTCGTAACATCAGACGGTACCTGTCAACTGTCTATGACCTCCCGTCCAATCACCCAAGCCTATCAGTCCCCGCCATCGCCCGTTCATCACTGACAACCGTCTACCTGTCTACTTGTCCTCCTGTCTACGCCGTGGCGGCTAAACTACCCTCTGAAGAGACTCCTCCTCCTCCTCCTCCTTCTTCTTCCTTCTCCTCCTCCTCGTCGTCTTCCTCTTCCTTCTCCTCCTCGTCTTCCTCTTCCTTCTCCTCCTTCTCTTCCTCCTCTTACTTCTCCTTTTTTCCTTCTCCTCCTCCTCCTCCATTCATCTCTCTCCTCTTCTTACTCCTCTTCCTTTTCCTCTCCCTCCTCGTCTTCTTCCTCCTCCTCGTCTTCTTCCTCCTCCTCCTCCGCCTCCTTCTTCTTCTCCTCCGCCTTCTTCTTCTTCTCCTCCGCCTTCTTCTTCTCCTCCGCCTTCTTCTTCTCCTTCTCCTTCTCCTTCTCCTCCTCCTTCTCCTTCTCCTTTTTTCCTTCTCCTTCTCTCTTCCTCCTCTTCCTCCTCCCACCTTATAAATCCTGCACCAAATCACAACATCCGGTGACTGAACTTCTACAACGTCGAGTTGTAAAAAAATTTACAATCACAACATCCGGGACTCCACCGTCGAGTACAGTTGTGAAAACAAGTTCCCAGACCGATGCTGCTGACATCTGTCGGGGACTCCAAGAAGACTGCAAGATACCCTAGGGCCTACACTTGGCAGTTCCATGTCTATGGCCACCTATCAAACCCAACCATAAAGTTGTCTAAGCTTTTCATAACCACCAATTATTCCAGCGCTCGCTAACTACATGGTTAACTAAGTCTATTTCAGTAGTTAACCACTCAATGGGTAAACTAGTTCTTGCCTATTTCCTTGGGCAAGAAGCTCCTGAATATTGGAAAATCGTAGGCAAATAACCTTGAGTAAATTAGATAACACGCTTGGATACAGAATGTTGATAAATATCAATAACAACAATGATAATAATAATAATAGCAATAATAATAATAATAATAATAATAATAATAATAATAATAATAATAATAATGACAATAATAACAATAGCAATAACAATAATTAACAATAGCAACAATAATAATAGCAATAATAATAATAATAGCAATAATAATAATAGCAATAATAATAGCAATAATAATAGCAATAACGGTAATAGCAATAATGATAATAATAATAACGATAATACAAAACTTTATGGAATCAATACATTTGATAGGTTGGATAAACAACAACAATAAATAATAATAATAATAATAATAATAATAATAATATATAATAATGATAATAATGATAATAATAATATAAAAATATATAAAATTTTCTTGTTTGCCATGTACCACTATTTCAATAAACAAATTAATAAATATATAAATAACTAGATAAACTCGCAAGAGATTGATGGACGAAAAGGTGAGAGAAGAAATGAAAGACGAGGAGGAAATGAAAACAAAGAGAAAATGGCGAGATGGGTAAACAGCAGAGCTGGGCGCGTTCCTCTATGCGTTCCTCGATGCGTTCCGCTTCAATTTCGCCGCGGTTAGCGCTCCCAAACAATTAAAGCTTCTTAAGAGACAGGAGGTTCATACCGAAATAAAAGTCCGGTAGGCCACATACTATATACCAAAGAAAATTTTTCGTAGGCCACATCCACAAGGTAGGCCACATACTATATCAAATAAAAATTTCGTAGTAGGCCACATCCAAAAGGTAGGCCGCACACTATATCAAATAAAAATTTCGTAGTAGGCCACATACTATATACCAAAGAAAAATTTCGTAGGCCACATGTCCAAAAGGTTGGCCACATATTGCTTTAATAGTTTAGGAACGCCAACCGCGGTTAAACTAATGCGGAACGCACCCGGGAACGCGCCCAGCTGTGGTAAATAGGGAAATAGGGAAGATGATCAAAGACGATGGAGGAAATAATGGGCAAATAAGAATTCGGACATCACCAGCGTTTCTATCAGATGGGGACAATATGGCGACAGAAGAGGAGAGGGAGAATGATAAAAAGAAGAAAGGAAAGGGAAAAGGAAAACTAAATGAAAGGGGGAAGAAGGAATATAGAAGGAAGTAGGAAGTAAGGGAGGAAAGAGAAAATGAAATGAAATAGGGAAATAGGAAAGATATAAAAGGGAGGAAGGAGAGGGAAAATGAAATGAAAGAAGGAAATAGGAAAGAGAGAAATATAAAAGGAAGTAGGAAGTAAGGAAGGCAAGAGAAAATTAAATGAAATAGAGAAATAGGAAAGAGATACAAAAGGAAGGAAAGGGTAATGAAGGAGGAATAAGGAATATAAAAGATAAAAATAAATAGGAAGTAAAGAAGTTAAGAAAAAATTAAATAAACGAGGACAAGAGGAAAGGGAGAGATATAGAGGCAACAGAGGACAAAGGAGGACAAAGGAAAGACGAAGGAGGACAACAGATGGCACAGGAAGGAGCAGAGAGGGAGAAAACGAATGCAAATGATGATGCCTTGCGGTGCGCAGTGTCCCCTAACACATGTTGACCCCTCAACGCGTTCACTCGCCTAGGCACGGCACGTCTAGCAATATTCTAGTTGCAAACACACACACACATACATATACTGTACACACACACACACACATACATATACTGTACACTCACACAAACACATATATACACACACACACACACATATATACAGACACACACACAGACACACAGACACACACACACACACAAAGACCACGTTTTTAAACTAGAGGCACCTGGCTCCAATAAAAACGTAACGTTTAACGAAAAGAGTATTGTCATTATTATCATTAACATGATTTTTTTATATTATCATTATCATTATTATTATACTATTATTATTATTATTATTATTATATCATTATATTATCATATTATTATTATCACTCATTTTTCTTATCATTCTTTTCGTTCAATTCCTTCAAGAAATTTTGCCAAACCAGGCTCTAATTCAAGCTTAACTAGACTACGTTAACCTGTTTTAATCTAAAACCAAACTAACTTAACCCGACTCCTCTAGAGAAGTTGGAGAGAAGATTCATGAAAGGGAAAAAGAGAGGAAAGAGAGGAAGAGGAAAAAAAAGAGGAAAAGAAAAAAGAATTAAAAAAGAGGAAGAACATGAAGAGGAAGGAAAAGAAGAGGAAGAAGAAATGGAGGAACAGGAAGAAGAAAAACGAAGAGAAAGATGAAACAACGAGAAGAGGAAGAGGTAGAAGAAGAGAAGGAAGAGAAGGAAAAGAATAAAAAGAGGAAGAGAAGGAAAAGAATAAAAAGAGGAAGAAAAAGAGGAAGAAAAAGAGGAAGAAATATCTCCCATGTGGCGTGTTCGATTTGCCCATCGCCTCGTGGACATAAACCCCTCAGATCGACCCCAGGACCTATCAATACCCCCCCCCACCGGCCATAACCCCCCCCCAGTCATCCGGATACGCCCCCCGTCTTCCTCCCCCCACGGCATCGGTTGCAAGTAAGTGCCTCTAGGCGTAAGCTCCCCACTTCAGAAGCCCTTCCCCTGCCCCCTTCCCCCCTCTCCCCCCGCTCCTGCCCCTTCCTCCCCCCTCCCCCCCAGATTGTCCGAACTCGCCCATGGCCCTCCCGGATGTCTGGGGGGCGTGTCTTTATCAGACTCCTCCCCCCCATTCCCCACCCCCCATCCACCCTCTCCCCAGGAACCGACGATAGTGTCACGCCCCACAACTCTTCCGGTCCATGTAATCGCTGTAGCCGTAACCACCAAGGCCACCCCTCCTCCTCCTCTTCCCCTCTTCCTCCTCTCTCTCCTCCTCCTCCTCTCTCTCCTCCTCCTCCCTCCGCCTTTCTCCATTCATAATACCATAAGAATGGAGGAAACTACGAGACCATAAGGCCTACACTAGGCAGTTCCATGTCACTATCCCCGTTTCCGCTGGTACCACCTCCACCTCCTTTCTCCATTCATAACTACACGAGAATGGAGGAGACTGCGAGAGACCATAAGACCTACACTAGGCAGTTCCATGTGCCTAACCATAAAGGTATCTAACCTCTCAAAGCAATCTACTGATTCAGCTCTCGGTACATAGTACATAAGAACATGAGAATAGAGGAGACTGCAAGAGACCATAGGGCCTACACTAGGCAGTGCCCTCAGTGACTCACTAACCCCCAAGTGTTGACACAATTTAACTCTGTTATTAACACTCTTGTTGTTACGCTGTTGTTGTTTGTGCTGTTGTTTTTCTTTTTAATGTTGGTGCTGTTTTTGTCGTTATTATTATTCTTGTGTTGTTATTGTTGTTGTTGTTACTGTTGTGGTTATTGTTGCTGTTATTGTTGTTGTTTGAGTTTTTTTAACGTTTTTCTTTAGTTATTATTCCTGTGTGTTGTTATTGTTGTTGTTGTTTGAGTTTTATTAACGTTGTTTTTCTTTAGTTATTATTCCTGTGTGTTGTTATTGTTGTTGTTGTTTGAGTTCTTTCTTTTTAACGCTGCTTTTCTTATGTTATTATTCTTGTGTTGTTATTGTTGTTGTTTACGTTGTTTGTCTTTTTAACGTTGTTTTTCTTAATGTCGTTGTTATTATTTCTTGTGCCGTTGTTGTTGTTATTATTATTGTTGTATAACGACAGAGGGCAGTACAACAACAACTCGTTTAAATCGTCTATTGTAATGGTTCTTCTATTTCTATTTCATAATCTTATCCACAATTTTCTATTTCTTTTTTTTCATCTTCCCATCCTTCTCATAACTCGAGAGAGAGTGAGAGAGAGAGAGAGAGAGAGAGAGAGAGAGAGAGAGAGAGAGAGAGAGAGAGAAGATACATGGCCAGAGAGAGAAAGAGAGAGAGTGTGTGTGTGAGAGAGAGAGACAGAGAGAAGATGCATAGCCAGAGAGAGAGAGAGAGAGAGAGAGAGAGAGAGAGAGAGAGAGAGAGAGAGAGAGAGAGAGAGAGAGAGAGAGAGAGAGAGAGAGAGAGAGAGAGAGAGAGAGAGAGAGAATTAGAACATCTCGAAGAAAACTTCGGTTGACAGTATTCTAGACTTCCCTAAGAACATCTCAACCCTGTATCTAGTTTTTGTCAAAGTTTTACTCTCTCCTAGTTTGCCCCAATCAGCTTCTCGGTATGTTATAACGCAGAGATAAATTGACATTTCGATACTTAATAAAAAAAAAAAAAAAAAAAAAAAGTAGTTTCTATGCATTTTTCTTTTTGGCTACCCCCCGCGTAAGGGGGAAAAAGCCATTGGTATATGTATGTATGTAGTTTCTAATCAAACGAGCACACAAAAATCGACGATAATGTCCCCAGTGTGAAGGGGGGCCTTTATGCTTCTATTCTGTCTGCCGCCAGGTGATTTTATTCAACTCCGTGGTAATGAGGGTTTTAGATTTTAGTAAATTTTCTTCTTTCTTCTTAATTAACTCTCAATTCTATCTCTATCTCTCTCCCTCTCTTTCTATCCTTCTTTCTATCTCCCTATTTTTATCTCTCTAGCTCTCTTTCTCTCTGTGTTTGTGTGTGTGTGTGTGTGTGTGTGTGTGTGTGTGTGTGTGTGTGTGTGTGTGTGTGTGTGTACTGATATTATTTCAGCCCCGGGCGAGGGTCGAACCCGGACCTCCGTAGTGGCAGGCCAGAGCTCTAACCACAGCGCCATGAGAGGTTGTGTGTGTGTGTGTGTGTGTGTGTGTGTGTGTGTGTGTGTGTGTGTGTGTGTGTGTGTGTGTGTGTGTGTGTGTGTGTGTGTGTGTGTGTGTGTGTGTGTGTGTGTGTGTATGTGTGTATATGTGTGCGCGCGCGCAAGTCCCGTTAACACTGTCCCTCTCCCGTCTGTCTGTTTGTCTGTCTGTCTGTGTCCGTTTGTCTGTCTGTTATTTTACACATGCATCTCCACCCGTACACGTTTCTGTCTATTTGTTCTTTAGTTTTGTTTGTCTTGCCTTGAAAGGAGGCCTAGGAGGGGGAAGAGGAGGAGGGAGAGGAGGAGGGAGAGGAGGAGGAGGAGGAAGAGGAGGAGGAGGAAGAGGAGGAGGAGGGAGAGGAGGAGGAGGAAGAGGAGTGGGACGTTGTGGGTAGAATAATAGTGAGAAGATGTGTGGGTGGAACAAGATAAGGAGGAAGATGAGGAGGAATAGGAGTAGGAGGAAGAAGAGGAAGAAGAGAAGGAAGAAGAGGAGGAAGAGGAGGAAGAAGAGGAGGAAGAGCACGAGAAAGAGAAAGAAGAGGAGGAAGAGCACGAGAAAGAGAAAGGAGGAAGAAGAGGAAGAAGAGGAGGAGGAGGAAAAGGAGGAGGAAGAGGAGGAGCAAGAATGGGAGGAAGAGGAGGAGCAAGAATGGGAGGAAGAGGAGGAGGAAGAGGAGGAGCAAGAATGGGAGGAAGAGGAGGAAGAGGAGCAAGAAGAGGAGAAAGAGGAAGAAGAGGAGAGTAGGAAGAGGAGGAGGAAGAGGAGGAGGAGGAAGAGGAGGAGGAAGAGGAGGAAGAGGAGGAAGAGGAGGAGGAGAAAGAGGACTGCGAAGTAGAGGAGAGGGGCAAAGAGGAATGCGTTGAGAGTTCGTTGAAGAGAAAACGGTTACAATATTTGAATTTTCAAATCTCCAAATATCAAATCATTTTTCCGTTATATATAGCAAAGTTAAATGGTGAACTGAGATTGTAAATCTAGACGAATGTTAGACATACTATTGGAATGTTCTTAGAGAATTCTAGACATCCGTAGGCGAAGTCACATTCTAGTAATTCAAATGGAGGTTGGAGGTAGAATGTCGAGGTAAAAATAGCTCAGTGTGATACACCCTTCAGTCAGTCAGCTCGTGTTGTTCCTGGTCAGCCAATCGCCTGAGGTGGTCGTCAGTCTGGTCGCTGACATTTGATCTTCAAGTTTGACTCGGTCAGCTGACACGCCACGCCGCGCGCTGACCAGGGGAAGGGGATGGGGGGACCACCATAGTCGACGTCCAGTCTGTCGTTCGTTGTGCACCAGGATATCAGCGTCGTTATTGACGTTATTGATGGTCTGGTCGTTATTGAGAACATAAGAATGAAGGAGACTGCAAGAGACCATAAGGCCTATACTAGGCAGTTCCATGTCTATTACCACCTCTTAGTAATATTATCGTTGTTGTTAACATAGTTCTTGTTATTAATGTTATTGTTAAGGGTGTTATGTTAATGTTCTTATTAAGGCTGTTGTTGTTCTTAACGTTTTTGTTGTTGATTTTGTTTTTTCTTTTTAACGTTATTTTTCTTTATATTATTATCATTCTTTGTATTGTTATTGTTCTTAACGTCGTTGTTGTTGTTGTTGTTTGGTTGTTGTTCCTCTTGGGGTCAAAACAAAGACAAAAGCCTCCGGTCACTGTGGAATACGCATAGGTCGCTTCCTGTCACTGTGTCAGGTCATTTCAGGTCGGGTGAGGTCACGGCCCTCTTCCTGCCCCTGTGGCACTCTCTGATGTGAGGTTCCCCTACTTTTTAGTGCCAAAAATAAATAAATAAATAAATAAAATAAATAAATAAATAAAATAAATAACATAAATTAATAAATAACACGCTCATGATGGGGCAACCAGGGCAACATTTTCACAAAGCCGTGGTCAAGTAGGTCAACAGGACATGGCCTCATTTTCACAGGGTCGTGGGCCAATTGGCCCACAAGGCCACATGTCCTAGAGCCAACGGGACATATTTTCACAGGGTCATGGGCCAATTGGCCCACAAGGCCACAGTGTCAATGGGCCAACGGGCCATATTTTCACAGGGTCATGGGCCAATTGGCCCACAAAGCCACAGTATCAATGGGCCAACGGGCCACATTCTCACAGGTTCATGGGTCAATTGGCCCACAAGGCCAGTGTCAACGAGCCACCAGGGCCACTTTCTCACAAAGCTTTGGGTCAAGCAGGTCCATAGGGGCCAAATGTCCACATTCTCACATGGGCCAATTGGTCCACAGGGCCACATTCTCACAGTCATGGGTCAAGCAGGTCCATAGGGGCCAAATGTCCACATTCTCACAGCGTCATGGGCCAATTGGCCCACAAGCCCACAGTGTCCTAGGGCTACCAGGGCCACATTCTCACAGAATCATGGGTCAAGCAGGTCCATAGGGGCCAAATGTCCACATTCTCACAGGTTCATGGGCCAATTGGCCCACAAAGCCACAGTGTCCTAGGGCCACATTCTCACAAAACTATGGGTCAAGCAGGTCAATAGGGACCAAATGTCCACATTCTCACAGGTTCATGGGCCAATTGTCCCACAAGGCCAAAGTGTCCTAGGGCCACCAGGGCCACCCAAAGGCCACACAAGGCCGCCGGCGCCAGATCCTGGCAGCGCCGTGCGAGTAATGTGACCCAAAGCGGTGTCCTCTGTCACCCCTTTCTCCCCCCACCCCAACTCTCCCCCCCCACTCATTCCTTCCCCCCTCTCCAATCCATCACTTTCACCCTCCAATCCACATCCTCCTCCTCCTCCTTCTCTTGTAACTCCTACTCCTGTAATTCCTACTCCTACTCCAACTCCTACTCCAATTCCTACTCATTCTCCTCCTCATTCTCCAACTCCTCCTCTAATTCCTACTCTTCCTCCTCCTCCTCCTCCTCCTCTTCCTCCTCAATTCATTTCTTGCCCATTGTTTCAATATTCTTCATTCATTCCCCTTCCCCTCTTCCTCCTCTCCCATACTACTCCTCTTCCTCCTCCTCTTCCTCTTCCTCCTCAGAAAAGGAAATTTACGCTTTTCGCTGAAACTATCGGTTGTTTTAAGGAACGGTTAGACAACTTTATGGATGGGGATGACAGGTGTTCATGGGCAAAGAACTACCTAGTGTAGGCCTTATGGTCTCTTGCAGCCTCCTTCATTCTTTTGTTGTTGTTATGGACTTTAGTTCACCAGCGCTTCTATGCTTATGAAACACTCAAACGCCGCCGTCGTGTGTGCGTGTGCGTGTGTGCGTGTGCGTGTGCGTGTGTGTGTGTGTGTGTGTGTGTGTGTGTGTGTGTGTGTGTGTGTGTGTGTGTGTGTGTGTGTGTGTGTGTGTGTGTGTGTGTGTGTGTGTGTGCGTGTGTACGTGTAGGTCTTTCCTGACCATTTCCCTCCACAGCAAACTTACCCAAGAGAAAGCTACATTTCCAACTCCTCCTCCACCTCCAACTACTACTCCTCCTCCATTCCCACCTCCTCCTCCTCCTCCTCTTTCTTCACCTCCTCCTCTTCCACCATCTCTTCCTCTACCTCCTCCTCTTCCTCCATCTCATCCACCTTCTCCTCTTCTTCCACCTCTTCCTTCACCTCCTCCTCTTCCTCCATATCCTCCTTCACCTCCTCCTCTTCCTCCTTCCCCTCCACCTCCTTTTTCACCTCCACCACCTCCTCCTCCTCTTCCTCCTCTTCCCCTCCTCCTGATGGTGGCGGCAACGACGGTCGCCGGGTGGATGCCCCCTCCCCTCTTCCCTCCCCCTCTTCCCTCCCCCTCCCCCTCTCCCTCTCCCCCTCCTTAAGGTAAACAAATTCGACGTTGGGTTCAGCTAGCAGGAAACCCAACTTACGCCAAATTTCCAGATCAAGTTTCATTTTTATACATACGCGAGAGAGAGAGAGAGAGAGAGAAAGAGAGAGATAGTAGTTTTTGAACAACGGGTCTGCGTAAGGGACGTGACGTCACAATAAACGGGACGTCACAAGACATGACGTCACAAGATGTCACAAAACACGTGACGTCAGAAGACGTGACGTCATAATACACGTGACGTCAGAAGACGTGACGTCATAATACACGTGACGTCATAATACACGTGACGTCATAATACATGTGACGTCATAATACATGTGACGTCACATGAGACCTGATGTCACATGAGACGTGACGTCACAAAAGATCTTCGAGACATTTTTGGGAATCCGAAAAAGAGGGAGAGAGATCTGCAATTCATAACCCAAGCCTTAATCGGAAGGGGGGGAGAAGGGGGGAGAAAGGGGGAAGGAGGGAGATGGAGGGAGGGGAAGGAAGGGGAGATACAGGGGAGGGGGGAGACAAGGGAGATAGGAAAAGACGGGGGGAAAGAGGGAAGGGGGAGAGGGAAAAGATAGTGGAGGGAGGGAGGAGGATGTGGGAAGGAGGGAGGAGAGGAAGAGGAGGGAGGAGAGGAAAGAGGAGGGAGGAGAGGAAAGAGGAGGAGAGGAAGAGGAGTGAGGAGGGAGGAGAGGAAATAGGAGGAGAGGAAGAGGAGTGAGGAGGGAGGAGAGAAAAGAGGAGGGAGGAGAGGAAAGAGGAGGAGAGGAAGAGGAGTGAGGAGGGAGGAGAGGAAGAGGAGAGAGGAGGGAGAGAGGGATGACTAATGAAGACGTGGAATTGGAGAACAAGGACGAAGGAGAAGGAGGAAGGAGAAGGAGGAAGGAGGAGGAGGAAGGAGGAGGAGGAAGGAGGAAGGAAGAGGAGGAAGGAGGAGAAGAAAGGAGAAGGAGGAAGGAGGAGGAGGAAGGAGGAGGAGGAAGGAGAAGGAGGAAGGAGAAGGAGGAAGGAGGAGGAGGAAGGAGGAGGAGGAAGGAGGAAGGAAGAGGGCGAGGTAGGAATTGGTGGGAGGAGGTGGAAATAGAAATGGAAGAAAAGGAACAGGACAAGTAGGAGTAGAAGGAGGACAAGGAGGAGGGGGAGGGGGAGGAGGAGGAGGAGGAGGAAAAGGAGGAGGAGGAGAAAAAGATACAGGGCAATGAGGAGGAGAATGAGGTGGTGGTGGAGGAGCAGGAGGAGGAAGAGGAGGTGGGGAGGAGTAGGAGGAGGACGAGGAGGAGATGGTGATGGAGGAGCAGAATTAGGAGGAGGAGGAGGAGGAGGAGAAGGACGAGGAGAGGGACGAAGAGAAGGACGAGAAGGACGAAGAGGAGAAGGACGAGGGGGAGGAGGAGGAGAAGGACGAGGGGGGAGGAGGAGGAGAAGGACGAGGGGGAGGAGGAGTAGTAGGAGGAGGAGTAGGAGGAGGAGGAGAAGGACGAGGGGGAGGAGGAGGGGGAGGAGGAGGGGGAGGAGGAGGAGTAGGAGGAGGAGTAGGAGGAGGAGTAGGAGGAGGAGGAGTAGGAGGAGGAGGAGGAGGAGGAGGAAGGCTCGTCCTTGACCAAAAGCAAAGAGGCAGCGAGGATGACCAAATAAGGCAACAAGACAATCCATCTCTTTCAGACCTCAAGCCTGACAACAAGCTTATATATTTTTTTCTTTTCTTTTTTTTACATAATTTCTTCCTCTTCCTTACTTTTATATTCTTATTTATTTTTCATTTATATTTTCATTTTTTCTTCAAGATTTTGATTAACTATTACGATTTTTATTTATTCTTATTTTTTGCACGTTCAATACGGATTCTTGATTCCCTGATCTTAAATACAGTGATGTTCTCTGTCGCCAGGCGATTTAATTCATCCCAGGGACAAACCCCTGACGGTCCCTGAGATCCCGTGTTGTCCAAGGGGCTTCCCTCAGCTGAATAAAATCATCTGGCGCTACAGAGAACAAAAATAATTTTAAAAATATCTAATGATCTTCATATGTTGCCCTCATGTTGTATATACAGACGTCTGAATTTTACATAAGAACATAAACATAGGAATGAAGGAGACTGCAAGAGACCATGAGGCCTACACTAGGCAGTTCCATGTCCATTATCACCTGTCATCCCCATCCATAAAGTTGTCTAACCGTTTCTTAAAACAACCGATAGTTTCAGCGCTCACTAACTACCTGGTTAACTATGTCTATTCCATTCGTTGACCACCCTATTAGCAAACCAATTCTTGCCTATTTCCTTCTTAAATCTAAAAAAGGCCAATTTCAACCCATTACTGCGAGTCCTGTCCTGTCGTCTTAGTGTGATGACATATACACATGTCTGAATTGTACATACACACACACGTCTGAAATTTACATACATACATATACACATATATACCTACATGTATACAGACATATGTATACACATTAATACATACATGTATGCATACACACATATACATATATACATACTATACCAAAAGGCTTTTCCCATCTTCTATGGGGCGTGGCCACAGTTAAGAAATTTAAAATTTAAAAAATAACGGTCACTTCCGGCGTCGTCAACGGAAAAGAATAACAGAAAATAGTGCCGTCGACGTCTGTACGCTGTATGAAATTATTATTAATATTAATAATGATAATAATAGAAATAAAGAATTATAATAACAGTAATAATGAAAACAAAAAATATAAAATAGTAAAAATAATAATAATGATAATAAAAATGTAATAATGATAAAATCAATAATAGTAATAAAGCAGCTGCGGCCGAAGCCGTCACCTTTGCCCTATGTGGTATGGGGCAGGTAACACACAGTCATTTGAAAAAGCATATCTGCGAAACTAGTCAGGATTAAACTCAGACTAAGACTCCCGTGTTTCCTACTCACACTCACATATACATATTATATATATATATATATATATATATATATATATATATATATATACATACTCTTCTATACAGTATGTGTGTGTGTGTGTGTGTGTGTGTGTGTGTGTGTGTGTGTGTGTGTGTGTGTGTGCGTGTATGTGTACACATATAAGAGCAGTTGATATTTTAGGATCAAGGAGAGGAAGGAGGAAAGAGAGGAATGAGAAAGATAATAAAGAAAGAAGAAGAAGAAGCAGAAGAAAAAAGAGGAAGAAGCAGAAGAAGAAGAAGAAGAAGCAGAAGAAGAGGAGGAAGAAGCAGCAGAAGAACCAGAAGAAGAAGAAGAAGAGGAAGACGAAGAGAAAGAGGAGATGAGGTCGAGGCGTGTAAACGCCGGATACGCAGGATGAGTGCAGGAACAAGCAGAAATTACCTCCAACGACTGTGTGGGAGTGGGGGGAGAGGGGGGAGGGGGAGGAAGAGAGTGGGAGGGTGGGGGGAGGAGACCAGGGAGGGGCCAGGAAGACCAACAGGAGGGGAAGGGGGGGGAGGAAGGGGACAGAAGACATCAGGGAAGGTCGGAAGGGGAAGGTAAAGAAGAGAGGGGAAAGAATGAAGGAAGGAAGGAGGGAGGGGAAGGAGGGAGGGGAAGGAGGGAAGGGAAGGAGGGAGGGGAAGGAGGGAGGGGAAGGAGGGAAGGGAAGGAGGGAAGGGGAATGAGAGAGGAAAGGAGGGTGGAAAAGGAGGTAGGGGAAGGAAGGAAGGGGAATGAGGAAGGGGAAGGAGGAGGGGAAGGAGGAAGGAAGAGGAGGAAGGGAGGGGAAGGAGGAAAGAGGAGGAAGGGAGGGGAAGGAGGAAAGGGAAGGAGGGAGGGGAAGGAGGAAGGGGAAGGAGAGAAGGGAAGGAGGAAGGGGAATGTACAAAAGAAAGGGGAAAGAATGACTGAAAGAAGGAGAGAGGCGAAGGAGGGAGGGGAAGGAGGGAGGAGGAGGGAGGAGGGAGGGGAGGAGGGAGGGGAGGAGGAAGGGGGAGGAGGACGGGGAAGGAGGGACGGGCAGGAAGGAAGGAAGGGGAAAGGAAGAGGGAGGGAGGGAAAGAGGGGAAGGAGGGAGGGAAAGGGACGAGAGGAAGGGGAAGGAGGAAGGGGAAGGAGGAAATAAGCGAACGAAGGATGGAAAGGAGGGAGGGTAAGGAGGGATGGAACGAAGGAAAGGGGAAGGAAGGGGAAGGAAGGAAGGAAGGAAGGCAGGATGACGGCTATTGGGTTGATACAGCGAGACACCCAAGTGAGCTAATCATATATGGGAGGGGAAGAAGAGGAAGGAGGGGAGGGAAGGAGGGAGGGGAGGGAAGGAGGGGAAGGAGGGAGGGGAGGGAGGGAGGGGAAGGAGGGGGGGAAGGAGGATAGAGGAAGGAAGGGAGGGGAAGGAGGAAAGTGAAGCAGGGAAGGGGAAGGAAAGAAAGGGAAGGAGGGAAGAAAGGGAAGGAGGGAAGAAGAAGGAAGGGAGGGGAAGGAGGGAGGGGAAGGAGGGAGGGGGAGGGAGGGGAAGGGAGGGGATGGAGGAAAGTGAGGCAGGGAAGGGGAAGGAAAGAAAGGGAAGGAGGGAAGAGGAAGGAAGGGAGGGGAAGGAGGAGAGGGGAAGGAGGAGAGGGGAAGGAGCGAGGGAGAAGGATAGTAGGGTGGGGGGAGGGGGAGGGGGAGGGAGAAGACCACCGTTGCCGAGTTCCCCCCAAGCAAACCGCGTCTGTTCTCGTTCTTTCCTCGACCCGTCTCCTTCCGTCTATGGCACGGTCAGACTGTGCCAATCAACAGCGGACATTTGTAAGTGACCCAGCGTGTCCCGAAAGGTGATTGGACAAGTGGTGGTGGCACACACAGCGCTACTGGCTTGTTCAACACTGCCACAGGGAATTGGGATCATATATACCAGGCACCCGGTGGCACTATCTGGCACTAGTGGAGATACGACCTACACCTTTATGCCAAGAGAGAATAAGGGTCGATATTGCTTGTTATGACTTTATGTCTTGGGTTCTTAAACCTCGTTTAGGAATATGAACTTAATGTCACCCTTCCATAAGGGCTATTTTCCTTTGTCCGGTGTATATTTCCTTCTGGTTAGTGTAAAACCGTTTTCTTTCATCCAAGAAGGAACCCCTGGGTCAAGCTAGGTCAACACAGGGCGCCACTGACCTGACATCCGAGGTCATGACCTTAAGGGTCAAATTACCGAATCACACTGACCTGACATGACGCTTACGGGCCTTCGACACGTGATACACGTGACCGACTCGCAAGTGACCTTCATGAGGAAGGAAATGATATGCGAGCCTTCGCCGAGCCTTCCAACAGGACCTTCCGTCTCGAACTTCAGTCTAGACCTTCAGTCCAGGCCTTCCACCGGGGCCTTCCGTCCGGACCTTCAGACTAGACACTTCAGTGTGGACCCTCAATCTGGAGATTTTGTCCGGTCCTTCCGTCCGGACCTTCAGTCTGGACCTTTCGTCTAACCCTTCCGTCCGGACCTTCCGCCCGGTCCTTCCATCTGGTCCTTCCATCGGGTCCTTCCGTCCGGACCTTCCGTCCGAACCTTCCGTCCGGACCTTACGTCCAAACCTTCCGCCCGGTCCTTCCGTCC
>NC_134816.1:41665591-41688091 GCF_046742065.1 Oratosquilla oratoria
AATAGATAAGAAAAATGTATGAACGCCGAAGACACAGCGACGTAAACGTTCTTCTTCTGTTCCCCAAAACCAACTCATTATCGAGGCCATATGGTCGCCTATCACCTTCGCAGCTGGTTCCAGACGCTATGCTCGTGGGGCATACCTCATTAATGCCGTATTTCCAAGCATGGCATACCAACGATAACATACAAAACAATGCATGTACACGCATACGTACACACACACACACATACACACATGTACACACACACACACGTACATAAGTACATATACACACACGTGCACACACACACACGTACACGTATACACACATACACACACACATACATACACACACATGCGTACACACAAACATGCGTACACACACATGCGTACACACAAACATGCGTACACACACATACATGTATACACACACACATATACGTACACATACACACACACATGTACATACGCACACACACGTACACAGGTACACAAAAAATATCTTTCCACGCTCCGACGGTTGTCTACTTTCGCGCGGATTCCGCTCTATCGGGAAACTCGTCACAACACTCCCCACCCCTACGGACCCCCTCCTCTTGGATTCCCCTCCCCCCCATCCCCACTTCAACAAATCTCCCCCAGAATCCGTAACCTGCCCCCCCCCCTAGATTGCCCCCCCCAGGCAGTAACGTCACTAGCGATTCTATCCTATGGGACAGTACCACGCTACCGTTGGGCAAGCACGCGATCCAGCCATGTGCGTATACACGTGTGGGAAATTGCCTTCCTCCTCTCCCCCCCTCCCCCTAAAAAATCCGGTACCTTAATTGCCCCCACTTCCCCCCTCTACCCCCTCCCACCTCTCCCACCCCCTCCTACCTCTCCGGAATCTTAATTGCAACCACCCCTCCCCCCCATTCTCCCACCCGGCTCGTTAACTCTTCACCTTCCCCCAACTCCCCCTCCTCTTCTCCCCCCCTCCCTCCCCCCAAGCCCTCACCGGGAATTCTGAGCAAACTGCATTCCTTCCCTAAGCCCCTCTTCACACTAGCGGTTTCAACCGCGGCGGTTCAATTACGCTGTAGGTCCATTGAAGGGTTCACAAACAACCACGCAGTTTTACCTTAACTACGCGGTTCCGCCGCGGTTTCCGCGCGGTTCAAACCGCTAGTGTGAACAGGGCCTAACTTAAATTCTACATTTATTCTGGGTCCATCGGATTAATTTCAATAAAATAAATAAAATCGTCTCCCGTTAGCCAGAATAAAATGAGGCTAAACAAAAACATTGCTAAACCCATTGTCAAACACATGGGTAAACCCATTATATCAAACCCGCAGCAAAACCCAATGTGAAGCACATGGACGTACACAATCTCAGAACAATTGGCAAAAACCAATGTTAAACCCATTGTCCAAACCCAGGGCCAAAACTCGACCAAAAACCCACAAGACAACAAACAAAAACACGAAAACCTTCAGGCAAAATAATAAGAAAATAAATAATAATAATAATGATAATAATAATAATAACAATAATAATAATAATAATAATAATATGATAATAATAATTTACAGCATTTGGTGGCAAAGGCACGCTTGCATATTCATAACGCGAGTATGGGTCCAACAGTAGGGGCTGTTATGAGGGGCTGGCGTGGTGGCAGCCACCTACTCCCCCACCTCAGCCACCAGCACCACCTCCTCCTCACACTGGACTATCACACTGGGCAATTTTTCCTCCAATCTCCGATTAATCGGCGGTAGCGCCTACCTCCAGCACTTTTTCCGCCGTCAAATCACAACAAACATACATAGAATGTCATTTGATATGCTGAAGGTAAATGATTTACCTCCAGCATATAACATTCCTTCCCGGAAGCTGCGGGATGCAAAACTGCTCCGACAGTCGGAGGAAAAATAGCCCAGTGTGATAGCGCCTTCATCCAGGCACCAGCTGGGATTGGCAGCTGGGGTCATGAACTTGAGGTGCAGGAGGAAAAGTGTACCACAGATGTGACCGGAAACGAGAAAAAGAAAAAACACAAACCAAACACGCAAACCTCCAGAGGAAACGACTTAAAAACAAGATGATGAAAAGTTCCCAACCACGAGGGGAATTCTTAATGACCCAGACATCATATGAAGCCAAGAACACACGTCCAGAAATAGCCATCAACACACACTCGGAGTTTGAAATCCAAATAACCATAACCATGGTCACTACGAAAAATAACTTAAATTTTCTTCTTTTTCCTTTTCCTTTCTTATCGTCCACTTCCAGCTGTGATAATCCTACCAATCAAAACAACAAATATATATAATGTCCAGTCATCTAGAAAACTAAAATCGACCTGGTCTCGATACTAGGCTTCCCTCCAGCCCAGCATCGACATAAGAAGAACCATTTACCACTCACGTGCACAAACATACAAAAAAAAAAAAAAAAAAAAACGCGCAAACACACTCGTTCTGCTAACTCCACCACCAACATTCAAAAAGGAAATTACAACCGTCACCAAAAGAATAGAGTTACTTGTCATTAATCAAACTAGGAGCACAAGATTAGTTAGATAAACACTATGATTCTAGAGGTTAGCCCACATACCAGATATTCTAAGCTGAGCTATCTGTTGATCTAATAACTATGTCAAATTAAAGTTCATTCTTACTAGGTAAAAGTTAGACATTGTGCTTACCTTGACATACTAAAACTAGAAGGATGCCTAGAGATATCCACAATATAGTTAACCTCTTCATGATTTCTTGAAGTTAGGGCGAGGTCGGCTGAAAGCTCAGCGACCTCTGATGACCTAAAACAGCGTTAAAATCTGGGGCACCAGATGATGGGCGAGAAGAGGGAAGGGAGGGGAAGGAAGGAGGTTGGAGGGTCGGGGAGGGGTATATATGAAGAAGGAAGTGGATTTGAAGTAGATGAATAGAAGGTCAAAGACGATTAAGATGGATGGTTTCGGTGGGTGTGAAACCGTCAACCTAAAGAGAAATAATTCTTTCTACTTCAGAGTGGCTTAGAAAAGAGAAATCTCGAAGAAAACGATGACAACAGCTTCTCTTGTTGCGCGGAATTTTGTGAGGTCGCGCTTCTTCTTCTTTCCCTCCTTTGTCTACTTTACTGTCACAACTCGACGCCTGCCGCCCGTGGCTGCTGCTGCGACTCTGGCTGCGGTCCTGTGTGCTCCTGTGGGCGTCAAGTGCGGGCGTGTCTGCTGCGTTGCATCCCGCGGAGAGCCACCTGCAACAAGACCAAGAAGGATCACTTGAGACGTTTCCTGTGCAGCCGCGGCTGGCAGTGGGCGTGGGGCGTGGGCGTGAACCCCATAATACTAAGTACACTAGGAATGTGTGTGTCTGTGTGTCTCTCTGTCTGTCTGTGTGTTTCTGTATGTGTATCTGAGTTTATTTCTGTCTGTCTATCTGTATGTGTCTGTATGTATGTATGTGTGTTTGTTTGATACGTGCGATTCACCATGGTCTTGGATCACGTGTTGGACTCATGATCGACAGCTATTTCCCTCCCGGAAGAGAGCTCAGAGCTCATATGTGTGTGTGTGTGTGTGTGTGTGTGTGTGTGTGTGTGTGTGTGTGTGTGTGTGTGTGTGTGTGTGTGTGTGTGTTTGTGTGTGTTTATTAATGGAATAACAATGTTAACATTAAATATCAGATTACAAGGAATTTACAGTGGAGTCATTTGTTGATACAAGACAAAAACGGATTCAAGTCTCCCGCCCTGCACCCGACCCATCCCCCAGGGGACCAGACCCTCTCCGAAGTCCCCCAACCACGACACTATAATGGCGTCTACAACAAAAAGAAACATTCAACAGACAAAAATAAATAAATAATTAAATAAGTAAATAGATCAAATATAATAATAATAATAATAATAATAATAATAATGACAATAATAATAATAATAATAATAATAATGAATAAACAAATTAATAAATTGATAAAATACTGAATTACACACTTCCAAAAAAAAAATAATAATAATAAATAAAATAAGTAAATAGAGGAAATAAAGAATAAACGGAATAGATAAATAAATACAAAGATCCAAATGGGAAAAGGGTGCTTCAGAATACCACCAACATTACCACCACCACTACCTCTACCACCATCATCACCACCAGTACCACCACCAACCTTGCCATCACCGCCATCACCACCACAACTAATACCAAAAACTCCACCACTACCACCATCGTTATCACAACTAACACCAACACCACCACTACCACCAACACCACTATCATTACCACCATCACCACCACCACTACCCCCATCACCACCACAACTAACACAAACACCACTACCACCTCCACCACTACCATTACCACCATCACCACCACCACTATCACCATCACCACCACCACTACCACCGACACCGCCACCGCTAACACCACTACCACCACCACCGCTGCCACCACTGTCCCAAGTCACCACGGAAGGCCAATTTTCAGAGGATCGCGTGGGATGGCGGACCATCACCAGCCTCGCCCACGAACTCGGAACTACAACGAAAATACGTCCACCACTCGGACAAGGACAAAGTATCAGATGGTCTTAATGAATATTTACATACCATTTGAATAATCAGATACCGGAGCGAGTGGGATTCGAACCTTTATAGAAGTGCGTCGTACCCTTTCTAGATTTGTGGATGCCTTATGACATACATTTGTATGTTCAGGGGACTCCCTTTGATAGGGGATTAGATAGGATATGGCCACTTTTATATTTGTTTGTAAAATTTGCTAAGATTTTTTTTCTTTCTTTTTTACAGGAATTGAGCAATGCGCTGTGTATCTATTGTATAAGGTTATGCCAGCCAGGAAACAACATCGCTTAAAAAAAAACTACAACTTCATCATATTTTTCTAAACATTTCATTGTAGAATGATTTTATTAAACAAATCATCGCCACATTCTGAGAGACGAAACTAGCCAAGGAAACACTATGGGAAAACTAGACATCTCGATTAAGACATTGTGTAATCATGAATGAAAGCTGGGCGCGTTCCTCGGTGCGTTACTAGGTGCGTTCCTCTGTGTCATGACTGTGCTCAGGACACCGAGTAACGCATTTGGGAACGCACCTAGGAACGCGCCCAGCTCTGCATGAATGATAAAGAGCTGAGTCATGACTAGATGAACTTTGACATTTTTAATTCCCTATCCTGTGGTCCGCAACACAATGAAGGAAAGTAATTCTTTTTTTAACTGATGAAATATATATATATATATATATATATATATATATATATATATATATATATATATATATATATATATATATAGCCTACAATAAGAAAATATATCACTGCTTCTCTATCATCATTTTTTTTTTTTTTTCTATCTATGAGATGTGGAGCAATAAGTAAATATTAAATGTCCTACGTTGTACTGGGTAACACTGGGTATCCCGGTATGGTATTGGTAACTTTTGTTTGGTTGGGGATCCTTGGCTGGGACTCTGCGAACCCCTGGTTAGTCCCTAATCTAGCGGATCTCCTCTCGGGTATGAACAACACAAATGTCCCAATTGGTGCCCATAAATTACTTTCATGACAAAAAATCAAACACATAATACATAAATAAACGAATAAATTAAATTCAGAATTAATAAATGGATAAATAAATGAATGTATTATACCCAAGAAAAGACAACAATGTTGATCGGAGTTATTAGCTAGATTAGGATAAAGGTAAACAAGCATTGTCGTCGAACTTTAGAAAGTAGATTTACGTCTACTGCTGCACCCCACCAACCATCACCATGAACACCATACTCTCGGCAATTGTCACAATCATCACCATACCTTGGGCAAGCGAATTCGGGGTCATAAGATACACAACCAACGCCCTTAAGCTTAGGGATAATAAGGTTGGTATTTGTTAATGCGGATGCACATTAGGCATTTGTCGCTAGCATGCTACTTGCTCTTGCTTCTTAGTTTAAGACGACTTCGGTGACAATATTCTAGACTTCCGTTAGAACATTTCAATAATGTGTCTAACATTCGTTTTCTAGGTTTAATTTCTCTTATTTTGTCATTCAGCCTCCAAGTATATGACGCAAGAAATTTGGAAAAAAAAAAAAAAAAAAATCGTAACCGAAGTCAATTCTCCTCAAACCAAATAGCAAAAGCGAGTAGCATGTTAGCCTAGTGTGCCACCACCTTTATTTGTTTTCGGGGTTTTCATCGGCCAACGCCAAGATTGGCGCCAGATTTACTATCGAGCCTTCCTCGACTTTTGCCAACAACACACGGAGAGTCACGCCGAGCAGTCGGTCCGAGTTCAGTTGTTTGTTGTTGTCGTTGTTGTTGTTGTTCTTCCTGTTGTTCACAGTAATGTCGTAGCACATTAGTAAAATAAACTTTTATCCCACCGTCGGAAAAGAAGACATTAATGTCGAAAGTTCTGTATATTTCGATCACTAAATGTGATCCTCTTCAACAGAATGAGTACATGTATATGTCTTCTACTATGTACTCATTCTGCTGAAGAGGATCACATTTAGTGATCGAAATATAGAACTTTCGACATTTGTGTCTTCTTTTCCGACGGTGGAATAAAAGTTTATTTTCCTGTTGTTGTTATTGTTCCTATTACTGTTCTTGTTGTTGTTGTCGTTGGTGTTGTTTTTCCTGTTGTTGTTGTTATTGTTCCTATAACTGTTCTTCCTGTTGATATCGTTGTTGTTGTTCCTGTTACTATTATTCCTGTTACTGTTATTGTTGTTGTTGCTTTTGGTCGTATTCCTGTTGTTGTTTTTTTATTTTTGTTGTACTTGTTGCTGTTGTTGTTGTTGGGGGTCGTATTCCTGTTGCTTGATATCTTTGTTGTACTTGTTGTTGTTGTTGTTGGTCGTATTCCTGTTCTTTTTTGTTATTTTTGTTGTATTTGTTGCTGTTGTTGATGTTTAAGCCAAGGCGTGAGTGAGTTATGACACCCGATACCCTCCTCCCCACATATGTTGTGTTCGTCTCTGTTAAGACCATAAGAATGAAGGAGACTGCAAGAGACCCTAAGGCCTACACTAGGCAGTTCCATGTCCCTTACCACCTGTCACCCCACCCAGAAAATTATCTAACCTTCTCTTTAAACAACCAATAGTTTCAGCGCTCACTAACTACATAGTTAACTAAGTCGTTAATCACTCTCTTGGTAAACCAGTTCCTGCCTATTTCCTAATTAAACCTAAATTTGTCCAATTTAAACCCATTACTACGAGTCCTGGCCTGTTGTCTTAATATGATGACCTTGCCTGTATCACCTTTGTTAAACCCCTTGACCCATTTGAATACCTCTATTAGATCACTCTTCGTCTTTCCACCCAAGTCACGTGTTCTCAACCAATCTGGTCCTCACCACTGTCTATTTCACCCTCAATTTTTTCCTCAATCTCGGAGCGAATCAACTCGCTACCCTCCATTATGTAATCAATCACAATCGAAGACTCGAGGGGGACAATTCAAGGACCAAGAAGAAACGCGTGGTGGCTGAGATTTGCAGAGTTACACACGCACGCACGCACACACACACGTACAGAAACTGCGCTACGAGTTGTTACTCCAACTCTCGGGGGCGGGGAGTTGTGTGTGTGTGTGTGCGTGTAAGGTGACAGCACTACCCATAGATCGGTCATATATGAGCTCTGAGCTCTCTTCCGGGAGGGTAACAGCTGTCGATCACGAGTCCAACGCGTGATCCAAGATCATGGTGAATCACACTATAGTTAATACATTCTTCGTAGACCGTTCTATATCATATACCACTCATACTTACTCCCATACCATTCCATTCCATACCTATACCTATTACATACCATACCATTCTATTCCATATCCATACCTGTACCTATTCTATACCATCCCATAACCATTCTATACCATACCATTCTATTCCATACCCATACCTATACCTATTCCATACCATCCCATACCTATACCATACTATTAAATTCCATACCCATACCTATACCTATTCCATACCATCCCATACCTATACTTATTACATACCATCCCATACCTATACCTATTCCATACCATACCATTCTATTCCATACCCATACCTATACCTATTCCATACCATTCTATTCCATAGCCATACCTATACATATTCCATACCATACCATCCCATACCTATACCATACCATTCTATACCTATACCTATTCCATACCATCCCATACCATTCTATTCCATACCCATACCTGTTCCATACCATTCCATAACATACCATTCTATTCAATACCCATACCTATACTTATTTCATACCATCCCATACCTATACCTACTCCATACCATACCATTCTATTCCATACCCATACCTATTCCATACCATACCCATACCTATACCATACCAGATGTCCCTTTCCCATTTCTGTCGCCGGGAGAGTGCCAAGGAGTGCCAAGAGAGTGCCAGTCAGCATCGCCTGATAGGGTCACTCAATTCTCAGCAATCTATCAATCTCGAGAAGAGTTGAAGCGAGGTACAGATGATCACTTAGCTCAGCACAGAACACACACGCACACACGCGCACACATACACGTACACACACACGTTGTATATGTATATATATTGTGTTGGGTATGTTGAATCAAATCTACAACAAAAGATGCCAAGTGTACTTTATTTGTACATACATAGGCTACATACATATACATAGGCTATGTGTGTGTGTGTGTGTGTGTGTGTGTGTGTGTGTGTGTGTGTGTGTGTGTGTGTGTGTGTGTGTGTGTGTGTGTGTGTGTGTGTGTGTGTGTGTGTGTGTGTGTGTGTGTGTGTGTGTGTGTGTGTGTGTGTACAACACTGAATGGGTCCCAGGGAAATGATATACATTTACGAGACACTCGAGGAGGCCAACATGCAGAAACTGAAACGTGGTACAGACAAGGACTCGACATACACACACACGCATTAATTTTCATGTAAAAGAAACAAGGGTATCAACAGTTCACAGGTAATAGGGACAAAGGTGCAATTTCCTCCAAAAACACAGGTAATGGGAACAGGGAAGCGGCTACACCACAGGTAGTGGGGTCTAGGAAAGCAACTACAGTAACTATTCGACCGTTTTCCTCTTCCCCTGTGTTTACATATTCATACAACTCCTGCAAACTTCTCTACCTCGTATCTTCCCAATACATGTACATACTGTATATACATATACATAAGAGCATACATATATATACAAATACATATGCATATATACATGCATATGAATTTGCATATATATGCATACATGTTTACATATACATATGAATTTGTATTACATATACGTACACACATATACGAACACACACACACATATATATATATATATATATATATATATATATATGTATGTATGTACAACACTGAATGGGTCCCAGTGATTAGATACATATATATATATATATATATATATATATATATATATATATATATATATATTATATATATATATACATATAATATGCCTGCCAGAAAGTCTTGACAAACTTGTTTTCACGACTGTACCTCCGTTCGTGAGCTTCCGTCGCCACGCCCATTGGGTACGCAGATAGGTCAACACGATCCGCACGCCCACGGCACGCCCTCACGCCCACCGGCCCGGCCCAAGTTTATTTTGGTGCCGTCGTCGCTTTCCACGAAGACAAAGCCGAGAGGCCAAAGGCACCGACACGAGTACCATGACTCTCTAAATTAAGCGAAAGAGAGCGAGAGCGAAAAAGAGAAAGAACTAAAGAGTGAGAAAGAGAAAAAGAGAAAGGGAGCGAGAGAGAGAGAGAAAGAGCGAGAGCAAGAAAGAGAACGAGAAAGAGAAAGAGAGAAAGAGCTAGGAAGAGTGAAAAAGAGCGAGAAAAAGAGCGAAAGAGAGCGAGAGCAAAAGACCGAAAGAGCGAGAAAGAGAGAAAGAGACTAAAGAGCGAGACCAAGACGGAAAGAGAGCGAGCATTTATACGCATACATATATACATGTACACAGAAGTGCATACACAGATACATATACATACAGGACACATGTGCGGATATGCGTATAGACATGTATGTATACACGGACACACGCGGCCGCTAGCGTTTGGCGCCAAATGGCTCTGTCTGGCGTCAAGCACATTCTCGGTGCCAATGCCAGACATGGCCCTCTGCTTGGTGCCACGTCCTCTCCTCTCCCCCCCTCCTCTTCTCCTCTCTCTTCCTCTCCTCCCCTCCTCTCTTCCTTCCCCTCCTCCCCCTCCTCTTCTCCTCTCTTTTATTCTCCTTCCCCTCCTCTCCTCTCCTCCCCCCCTCTTCCCCTCTCTCTTCCTCTCCTCCCCTCCTCTCTTCCTTCCCCTCCTCCCCTCTCTTACCCCTACTCTTCTACTCTCTTTTATTCTCCTCCCCTCCTCTCTTCCTTCCCCTCCTCCTCTTCCCTTCCTCTTCTTCTCCTCTCTTCCTCCCTCCTCTCTTCTTTCCCCTCCTCTCCTCCCCTTCCTCTCCTCCCCTTCCTCTTCTCATCACTCTTCCTCTCCTCCCGTCCTCTCTTCCTCTCCTCCCTTTCTCTCTTCCTTCCCCTCCTCTCCTCTCCTCCCCGTCCTCTTCTCCTCTCTCTTCCTCTCCTCCCCTCCTCTCTTCCTTCCCCTCCTCTCCTCTCCTACCCCTACTCTTCTCCTCTCTTTTATTCTCCTCCTCTCCTCTCTTCCTTCCCCTCCTCTCCTCTCCTCCCCTCCTCTTCTCCTCTCCTCCTCTCCTCTTCTCCTCTCTTTTACTCTCTTCTCTTCCCCTACTCTCTTCTTCCTCTCCTCTCCCCTCATCTCTTCCCTCTTCCTCTCCTCCCCCTCCTCTCTTTACTCTTCCTCTCCTCCCCTCCTCCCTTTCCTCTTCCTCTCCTCTCCTCCCTTTCTCTCTTCCCTCTCCCCTCCTCCCTCTCCTCTTCCTCTCTTCCTTCTTCCTCTCCTCTCTTCCCCCTCCTCTCCTCTTCCTCTCCTCCCCTCCTCTTTTCTCGTCCCCTTCCTCTCCTCTCTTCCCTCTTCATCTCCTCCCCCGCCCCCCTCTCTACCTCTTGTTTCCACAACCACCACTTTCATCTCCATCACCTCCACCAATCACCTCCTCCTCCACCTCCACTACCACATCCTCCTCCACCACCACCACCACTTCGTCCTCTGAACTACCTCGTACTCAACCTTCTCCAATTCCACCTCCTCCTCCACTTCCTAATCATCCTCCACCACCACCTCCTGTACCTCCTCCACCTCCTGTACTTCCTCCTCCACCTCCTGTACTTCCTCCTCCAACTCTTGTACCTCCTACTCCATTTCCTCCTCCAACTCTTATACCTCCTTCACTTCCTCCTCCAACTCTTGTACCTCCTCCTCCACTTCCTCCTGACCTTCTACTCCACCACCTCCATCCACCACCACCACTACATCTTCCTCCTCCTCCTATACCACCTCCTGCACCTCTTCCTCCTCCTATATCTCCTCTTCCTTCTCCACTTCCTCCTCCTCCTCCTTCTCCACTTCCTCCTGACCTCCTACTCCACCACACCTCCTCCTCCTATACCACCTCCTTCACCTCTTCCTCCTCCTCCTCCTCCTCCATCCCCCGGAAGGACGTGTGGGGGTGGGGGGGGGAGACGAGACTCCGGGAGCCAAGATGAAGCGTCCGGTTTATTTAAGGAAGATTTTTTCCGGAATCCAGACACCTCCTCCTCCTCCTCTTCTTCCTCCTCCTCCTCCTCCGCCTCCTCTTCCGACACATACTCATCCTCGGACAACAACTCCTCCTCCTCCTCCTCCTCCTCCTCTTCCTCCTCCCAGTCCTCCGACACATCTTTCTCATCTTCCTCCTCCCAATCCTCCGACACCTCCTCCTCCTCCTCCTCTTGTGACACCTCCCAGTCCTCCAACACCTCTTTCTCATCTTCCTCCTCCTCCTACTCGAACACCTCCTCCTAGGACACCTCTTCGACACCTCAAACACCTCCTTCTCTTCCATCCCTTCCTCCTCCTCCCTTCTCCTCCTCCTTCCTCCTCCTCCTCCTGAAGAGGATTGACGTCCATCCCCACCCCATATACGCCGGTTCCCCTCGTGATGCCCTTTTGCAATGTCTGTCTTGCATCTGGACTTTGCAACTCATAATAAGAACAAAAAATTGCAAACAAGAATACATGTCCTTGCAATAACGCATTGTATCCTTTGCAATATTACCTTGCAACGCTCTGCAACCCGTGAAAGTATAACTTACAAAGGTACAAGATGATGCAACATTTGCAACAATGCTTTGCAACATTGTAATGCAACATTTGCAACTATGCCATACAATCCATGCAATGTCTTGCAACCCATGCAAAAACACATAGCAACCCATGCAACCTTTGCCACATCGTAATGCAACTTTTGTATCATAATACAACTTTTGCAACATGGCAATGCAACTTTTGCAACGTTGTCATGCAACCCTTGCAACGTTGTAATGCAACCCTTGCAACATCGTAATGCAACCCTTGCAACATCGTAATGCAACCCTTGCAACATTGTAATGCAACCCTTGCAACATTGTAATGCAACCCTTGCAACTGTGTAATGCAACTTTTGCACCCTTACAATGCAACTTTTGCAACACCGCAATGCAACTTTTGCAACATGGCAATGCATCTTTTGCAACATGGCAATGCAACTTTTACAAGGTCACAATGCAACTTTTGCATCATCATGCAATATTTGCAACATTACAATGCAACATTGTAATGCAGCCTTTGCAATATAAACCCTTTCAACATCACAATGCAACTTTTGCAAAATCGCCATGCAACCCTTGCAACATCGTAATGCAGCGCTTGCAACAACGTAATGCAGCCTTTGCAACATCGTAATGCAACTTTTGCAACGTTGTAATACCTTTGTAACATCATAATGCAACCTTTGCAACATCGCAATGCAACCTTTGCAACATCGCAATGCAACCTTTGCAACATAGTAATGCAACCTTTGCAACATCGTAATGCAACCTTTGCAACACCGTAATGCAACCTTTGCAACACCGTAATGCAACCTTTGCAACATCATGATGCAACCTTTGCAACATCGTAATGCAACCTTTGCAACATCGTAATGCAACCTTTGCAACATCGTAATGCAACTTTTGCAACAACGTAATCCAGCTTTTGCAACAAGGCCTTTCGTCCCTTGCAACCCATGCAACAACTTCTAGCCTTTGCAACGTTGATCAGTGTGCCCTGGGGTAACTTATCGCAACATCGTGGAAGAAGGGCACAAGTGCTTCCAATTCAGAGCTAAAAGGTCACATTTCTTTGTCGCCGGTGACCCCCCCCATTCCTTGTGGCTCAGATGTCCATGTCTGTCGCCAGGCGATTTTATTCAGCTGGGGGCCACTGAAATTACCCCCCTACCCCCATCCCCACCCCGTGTAGGTTTACAAAATCGTGTATATACAACGCGTTTTTGGTAATTTTATGAAAACGTACATGTGTGTGTGTTTGTGTGTGTGTGTGTGTGTGTGTGTGTGTGTGTGTGTGTGTGTGTGTGTGCGTGTGTGTGTGTGTGTGTGTGTGTGTGTGTACGTGTGTGTGTGTGTACGTGTGTGTGTGTGTACGTGTGTGTGTGTGTGTGTGTGTGTGTGTGTGTGTGTGTGTGTGTGTGTGTGTGTGTGTGTGTGTGTGTGTGTGTGAGTGAGAGAGAGAGAGAGAGAGAGAGAGAGAGAAAGAGTGAGACAGTGAGAGACAGAGAGAGAGAATCAGAGAGAGTGAGAGAGAGAAGAGAGAGAAGAGTGAGAGAAAGAGACCGAGAGATACCGAAAGAGAGACCGAAAAAAGAGAGCAAGAGACCGAGACCAGAAGAGAGGGAGACCAAGACCGAAAGAGAGCGAGAGCGAACGAGAGTGAAAGAGAGCCAAAGAGAGTGTAATAGACCAAGCACATTGGACCCCATTACGCAACATCGCACAAGGATTCTGAATATATCAACCCGCAAATTGCAAACCTCTACAACATGAACTACACTAGGGGAGCTCTCCCACGTTCATCAACTCTATTAACTAACCTTTTAACCATAAACACGGTCAAGTTACTTAAACTCGTTTGAAATAAAGCCAGTTAGGCGAGGCTGAAGGGATTCGAGTCCTGTGAAAGGATATATCAAAGGATACTGAAAGTGACACCTTGATGATATCCTACAGTTAGACCGATGACGTCATACAATTGGTGACGTCATAGTTTAGTTACGTCATAGTAACTGATTACGTCACCGTTTAATAGATAACGTCACAGCTGTTATGTTATAAAACAATTGCTAACGTCATAATTGTTCTGCTTACGTCATCGTTTAACTGATAACGTCATGGCTAAACGGCTTGTTATAAAAATAACTGCTGACGTCATAATTGTGCTTACGTCACCGTTTAACTGATAACGTCATAGCTGATCTGCTTATAGAAAAATAATTGCTGACGTCATAATTTAACTGTTGACGTCATAGTTCTACTGATTACGTCATAGTTTCTTACGTCATAGCTTAACCCGTTATAGCGGAACTCTTTACGTTATAAAATTAACTACTTACGTCAAAGATCAACTACTAAATACTTAGGTTACGTACTGACGTCATAAATGTCCCCCCTGCTTACGTCATACAGTCCGAATGCTTACGTCATACATCCTGAATGCTGACGTCACATGCACCTTGAAGGTGTCGGGTTAAGCGCTGTTCACACGAACAATATTTCGGCAACAAGTTCCCGTTTTCTCGGCAGCTTTTTTCGGGAACTAGGTGCCGAAACATGGATGGTGTGGGTGGCACTTTCTTACACCAAAGTGTAAGATATTTCACCACACAGGAAATTGCATACATACACACACACACACATACACACACAGAAAGAACATAAGAATGAAGGAAAATGCATGACATATGACATACACTAGGCAGTTCCATGTCTATTACCACCTGCCATCCTCATCCATAAAGTTATTTCATTGTCTCTTAAAACAACCAACAGTGTCAGCGCTCACTAACTACATGGTTAACTACGTCTATTCCATTCGTTAACGACCCTATTAATAAACCAGTTCTTGCCTATTTCCTTCACACGCACGCGCGCACGCACACATATGTATACATCAAAACATACTGAATGGTCCCCAGTACATTGATTTTCATCTTATCAACTACATTAAATTTTCCGTTTTAATTACTTGCAAACACGATCGAGACTAACAAGGAACTCGATGGAAACATATTCGGAAACTGATACGCTGTCGGACTAAGGACTCGAACCTAGCCGATACGTAACAAATGAACAGTGACTTAAGCAATTGCGCTCTTGATAATGCAATTGCAGTACGTGGTTGGACAAGGATTTGACATTTTGGGTAGAAACCTCTGGTCTTTGGTCTCAATTCACTCGTGTGTAGGTTAAGACCATATTGCGCCTATAGTAAAGGCATTTGCAACCTTATGAAAGCACAACTCTCAGCCCTATGGTCATTCTCTATGCAGCCTCCTCGGATGCTACTTTTCGGTATTCAAGAATTTTTTATAAACTGCCTCGCCAGAGCGTAGCTGTCCTTCATTTCAGGATTTTTTCTCCCTCTAACTACTATGAGCTCTTTCCAAGTAAAAATTAATTAATTAAATAAATGAATAAATAAATAGATAAACAAATAAATAATGAGACTTATTAACCCACTATCGGAGAATAAGACAGAAGATCTGTATATTTCGACCACTAACTGTGGTCCTCTTCAGCAGAATGACAAAAAATAAAGATCTTTCTCATTTCATTCTCCAACAGCGGGTTCACAAGTCTCGTTTTACAAATGTGCCAATACATTATATCTTCCTAATAGATAAATAAATAAATAGATAAATAAATAAATAAATAAGAGGGGCTGACTCAGTGTATTCTCTGTTCTCGTCTGAACCGCCCCACTAGCTCTCGCGGTTCATTCTGCGGTTTGCCCTAAGGTCAACCGCCCTAAGGTCGACCGCCCGACCCTTAGACTGACGCTCGCACTTTCACCATAATAAAGCCAATAACCACCCAAACCTTCATTAACTCCCTTGATGCCAGAACTCAAATACACACTCGTCTGTAACATATACGCCATAAGGTCGCAGGATAGTCGAAATATACACTTATCCCACGCCCATCCACAAGAAAATGGAACGTTTAAAGAAAACATAACACTTAGAAAATACAAAAATTCTAAAAAATGAAACTTTAAAAAAATAAACGTTTATAGAAATTAAATGTATGGAAGTTCAACGTTTAAGAAAACTGGAACGTTAAAAAGATACGTTTCAACAAATTAAACGCTTTAAAAACGAAACGTTTACAGAAATTAAACGTATGAAGGTGCAACGTTTAAAGAAACTGGAACGTTAAAGCAATACAAGTTTCAAAAATGAAAAACATTAAAAATGAAAAGTTCATAGAAATTAAACGTTTATAGCAATGAAATGTTTATAGAAATTAAACGTATGAAGGCGCAACATTTAAAGAAACTGGAACGTTAAACCAATGGTTAGAAAAAAAAAAAAATAAAAGTGTAAATATGAAACGTTCAGTTAAAGAAACTTCAACGTTTAAAAAATACAATGTGAAAAAGAAACTTCAACATTTAAAAAATACAAGTTTCAAAAAATGAAACGCTTAAAAGATTAAACGTTTATTCAAAGAAACCGAAACGCTCAGCTTCAAGAAACTACAAACGTTTAGTTTCAGAAACTGAAACGCCGTGAAGGAGAAAGAAACTTGACAGCCCGAACAATCGAGGTAATATTTTTCCTCTTCCTCCTCCTCCTCCTCTTCCTTCATCTCCTACTCCTCCTTCCCCTCCTCCTTCTTCACCTCCTCCTCCTTCATCTTCTCCTCCTTCACCTACTTCTCCTTCTCCTTCACCTCCTCCTCTTCCTTATTTTTCACCTCCTCCTCCTTCACCTCCTCCTCCTTCACCTCCTCCTCCTCCTCCTTCATCTCCTCCCTCCCTCCCTCCCGATACTCCTTCCTCCACCTCCATCTTCACCTCCTCTCTCCTTTCTCCCCCCTCCTTCTCCTCCTTCATCTCCTCCTCCTCTTTCACCCCCTACCCCCCTCCTCTTTCACCTCCTACCCCTCCTCCTCCTCCCTCACCTCCTCCACCTCCCTCCCTCCCCCTCCTCCTCTCCCTCCTCCTCCATCTCGCCCTCCTCCTCCATCTCGCCCTCCTCCTCCATCTCCTCCCCCGCCACCTCCTCTTCCTCCCTCCCTCCCACTCCTCCTCGCCCTCCTCTTCCTCCTCCACCTCATGTCACTCTTCAAGACTCAATCTCTGGGAAGTGCCGTACTCGCCCAGTGGTGAGTATTCTTCACACAGTCACTTACACACACACACACACACACACACTTATACACACGTACAAACACTTTAGCTCTCTTCCGGTAACAGCTGTCGATCACGAGTCCAACATGTGATCCAAAACAATGGTGAATCAGACACACACACAAAATTGAGCTCTCCTCCGGGATATTAATGGTTGGCGATCACTAGTCCAACACGTGATCCAAGACCATGCTGAATCACACACACATACAACCAAAATGAAGCTCTCATCCGAGAGGTTAAAAGCTGTCGATCACTAGTCCGACACGTGATCCAAGTCCATGGTGAATAACACACACACAAACACACACACACAAAGTCCAGCTCTCATCCGGGGTATTAATAGTTGTCGATCACTAGTCCAACACGTGATCCAAGTCCATTGTGAATAACACACATTTGTCGTCAGATGATTTTATTCCACTCAAGAGAGCGACAACCTCCTCCTCGAACTCGGGTCCTCCTTGAACTCACCTCCTCCTCCTCCTCCTCCTCCTCCTCCTCCTTCAAGGGCCAACCCCCTATACGCGATGAGTCACCCCGTCAAGAGGTGGAGGAGGAGGGCGGAGGTGGGAGGGAGGAGGAGGAGGGTAGAAGGAGGAGGAGGGTAGAAGGAGGAGGAGGGTAGAAGGAGGAGGAGGGTAGAAGGAGGAGGGTGGGAGGAGGAGGACAGAGGGAGGAGGACAGAGGGAGAAGGACGGAGGTGGGAGAAGGGAGGAGGTGGGAGAAGGGAGGAGGGAGGAGGAGGAGGAGGGAAGAGGAGGGAGGAGGAGGGAAGAGGAGGGAAGAGGAGGGAAGAGGAGGAAAGAGGAGGAAAGAGGAGGGGGAGGAGGAGGTAGTAGGAGGAGAAAGAGGCATAGGAGGTAGGAGTAGTAAGAGGAGGGAGTAGGAGGAAAAGGAAGACTAGGAGGACGGAGTAGGGAGGAGGAGGAGGAGGGAAGAGCAGGGAGGAGGGAGGAGGGCAGAGAAGGGAGGAGGGAGGAGGAAGAGGAGAAAAGGGTATGGAGGAGGAGGAAAGAGGAGGGAGGAGGAGAGAAGAGTAGGGAGGAAGAGGAGGAAGAGGAGTCACATGGAGGAAGAGAAGTCACATGGAGGAAGAGGAGGGGAGATAAGGGAGGAGGGGGAAGAGAAGGAAGAGGGGGGAGGAGGAGGAGGAGTAAGATGAAGGAGGAAGAGGAGGAAGAGGAGGAGGAGTCACGTGGATGAGAGAGACGGGACCAGATCGTCTCCGACGTCAATGCGATCCGAAGGATTGCATCCTCTCGGATTACATTTCGTCTACGTGTGCGTACACGTGTACGTACACGTGTGTGCGTGTGTACGTGAGTGCTTGAGTGCGTGAGTATGTACACGCGAGCGTGTGTGTGCGTTCGTGCGTGCGTATGACATTAAATATGAGTGTGTCAATATTTATAGAAAAGCACACATACGTACACACATGTACGTACATACACACACACACACACACACACACACACACACAAGTGTACGTACACGTGTGTGCGTGTGTGTACGTGAGTGCTTGAGTGCGTGAGTATGTACACGCGAGCGTGTGTGTGCGTTCGTGCGTGCGTATGACATTAAATATGAGTGTGTCAATATTTATAGAAAAGCACACATACGTACACACACGTACATACATACATACATACACACACACGTACACACAACCACTTAACTCAATAGTCTTCATAACTATAGAACACTTATCCTAAAAATATTTCATTTATTTATTTATTTATTTATTTATTTATTTTCCACTATCTATTTATTTATTTATTCTTATCCGCTAAAGGAGGATCAAATCCCAGTTTAATTACAAACGGAAACTCCTATAATCACGTTAATAAACACGACCTTACAATCCCTTACCAGTAGTGCGCTCCATCAGAGTTCTGTAAAGAGGAAACACCCGGCAGAAAGAAAGAGAGAGAGAGAGAGAGAGAGAGAGAGAGAGAGAGAGAGAGAGAGAGAGAGAGAGAGAGAGAGGAGAGAGAGAGGAGAGAGAGAGGAGAGAGAGAGAGAGAGAGAGAGAGAGAGAGAGAGAGAGAGAGAGAGAGAGAGAGAGAGAGAGAGAGAGAGAGAGAGAGAGAGAGAGAGAGAGAGAGAGAGAGAGAGAGAGAGAAATAAGCTATTTATTCAAACACGCTCAGTGTACACACAAGATGACAAAACACATTTCCCTTTTCTTCGTGGCCAGCAAACCATAAGACAAGGTGCTCACACTCTCATCATTGTAGCTGTCGCGGACGTCCCTTAAGCTCAAATTAGGACCTGATAACATGTGAACGTCGCCCTTATTCGCCCTCGCGTGTATCAACTTCAAATATGCAATTTGCTCTTCTTGTCATATAACAAAAGCTAATGTTTTCTGGGCATCGTAGTGTATGTCGTAAATTTACGATACGAACGAGTTTTTTTTTTACGAGGTATTAAGACTCGAATCGTACATGTGGAGGTACGTGGACAAACAAACAGCAGCAGACCTATTGGTACTTACATGGCTGTTTCGGTACCTAATCTATCATTAATACATGTATGAAATAGATCAGTTATATATACATACACACCCGGCTGCCACTATGGCGGTCCGAGTTCGAATCCCGCCCAGGGTTGAAATAATTCCAGGATCACTGTGCTGCGGGTTGTTACTCCATATATATATATATATATATATATATATATATATATATATATATATATAATATATATGTTTATACATTTTTTCTTTTTTGGCAAACCCATATATTTTGTTTTACCTTCCTCGTTAAATTCATACTAATTGCTCAACGCCATCTGTTGACTGAACGAGGAATTAACGATTGCTGTTCCCACATCATTCCTTTCTTTGTGGCTCTTTTGAGTATGTTGACAAAAACCTAAAACTTCTCAATTGTACAAAACATCTAGACATGACCCCTGCATGTCCTTCTCTGTCTTCCTAATCTTCTTCGTCTCTCTAATAAAGGCGTGGGGGAACGTCCGGCCCCCGGGCCGTATACGGCCCGCGGGACAATTTGGTCCGGCCCGCGAGGCAACTCATAAATATAATACCATAAACTCATGAATGAGGATATCTAAACTAAATTAAATATCTATCAATTAGAGAGTGCGGCAACATCATAATAATTCAATTAATTTACTTAAATTATTAATTGTAATTGGTTGTTTTTCAAAATCATAATTTTGTATGGCACTTTTCAATCCAATTGGGTAGTTTGCTTAGATTTTCTAGAACAACTGTTCACAAGTTATGGTCCACAATCCCCCTAGCTGGAGGAGACTACAGGAGACCATAAGGCCTACACCAGGCAGTTCCAAGTCTCTTTCCACCTTCCATCCTTATCCATAAAGTTATCTTCTCAACCAATTGTCTCAGCGCTCACTAACTACATGGTTAACTAAGTCTATTCCATTCGTTAACCACTTTGTTGGTAAACCAGTTCTTGTCTATTTCCTTCTTAAACCTAAAATTATCCAATTAGGTTCATAAACCGAAATCTAGTGGGAATTAGTGATTAACGATTCAATTTAGTGTCAAAAGTGGTATTTTCCAAGACGCTAATCAACAGCAAATCATAAGTCTGTGGTACTACACCACACCCACTGGCTCCTCTCCACAGTATCAGCCGTGATGTTCATAATACAACATGATGTTCAACACAGCCACAGTGTTACGAATTGTTCATCACGGCGTGTTGGGTGTTCATCAAAAGTTCTACGGTCAGTAGATCAACAAAACATCGAGTGTTCATATGAACAAATCCATTCTAGTTACTTTAATCCGTTGTTCATCACTATGGGTGCTCACTTCTTGAGTTGTTCATCACAGGTCATCCTTGTTCAACACAAGGATAGAAACGCCGGTAAAGGAAAGTTCATAACAAAAACTTTGTTCACCACAAATGACTTGTTCATCACAGAACAATACATTGGTTCTTACCGTCAAGCAAATATCTACACACACACACACACACACACACACACACACACACACACACACACACACACACACACACACACACACACACACACACACACACACACACACACACACACACACACACACACACACACACACACACACACACACACACACACACAACCTCGTGGTTAGAGTTCTCGCCTGCCACTACGGCGGTCCGAGTTCGAATCCCACCCAGGGCTGAAATAATTTCAGTATCGCTGCGCTGCGGGTTGTTACTCCAACTCTCGTGGGCGGGGAGTTGGGTGTGTGTGTGTGCGCTGTAAGGTTAGAATATTACCCACAGATCGGTCATACGAGCTCTGAGCTCTCATCAGGGAGGTTAATAACTGTCGATCACGAATCCAGCACGTGATCCAAGACCATGGTGAGTAACATAGAATTATATATATCAATATACTAAGAGTTTTTCCCCCTTATAAGGGAGGTAGCCAAAGTCAAAGGCATGTACCTACTCCCACCCATTCCACTCTCTTCCACCACCCTTCCCCCTCCCCAATCCCATTTTAGCTCCTCCTGGATGACGGGTCATCCCTGTATCCGGCTCACTGCCCTGGGTCAGAAGCAATGCAGCAAGACACAGCACGTCCACAGCAAGGCCGCTTCATTTCATTGGCGACCACCCCCTCTCCTCGTCCTCTCATGCAGGAAAAGAAAAGACGGGGGGAAATCCCTTCTGGTTGCGTCAAAATATCATTCACACGTAAGCACCCACCCCCACATCCCCCGCCCCTAGATCTATTGAATATATAATAATAATAATAATAATAATAATAATAATAATAATAATAAAGAATACGGATGAATTAGTAAAATGACGAACTGGTAATCACTTGTTACCCTGACTCGCACTGTTGGTAACATTGACATACATGACTACTTGATCTACACCCTGAGCACAGACAACTAATATCACGCTTTACCGGTGCAAAACATTATCTGAATCACTTCTGAAAAACGTTAAAAAATTTGGGAAGATCTTCCATGCTGTCTTGGGTTCTTGCGGTGGCTTCCCCATTTCGCCAAATTGATTTTTCGCCAAATTAAATTTTGCCAAATAAAAATTTGCCAAAGTTCATTTCGCCAAATTAAAACTTGCCGAGGTATATTTCGCCAAAATGTATTTCACCAAATCAAAAGTTTGCCAAATTGTATTTC
>NC_134816.1:41693091-41728091 GCF_046742065.1 Oratosquilla oratoria
CAACCTCCGAGGGGGGGGTCGAAGGCTTTATTCCAGACGCGCAACACGTCCTGGAACCTGTTCCGCGCAGCCCGGAACCCGTTCCAGGCGCGACGTGTTGTTTATCCTGCCGCCTCTCGTTTTCCTCTCCATCTCGCCGGTCACCTCCCCGGGAGTGAGGTAGGAGCACCGACTCTGGTTTCTGATAATGGACCAGAGAACATCTGGTTTTATTCTTCGTCCAGATGGTCTGGCAGAGTCTTCCTCCAGAAGCTTTCGAAGACTCTTCGGTAGATTCTTTCTCCAGAAGCTTTGGGAGAATCTTCGGCAGACACTTCCTCCAGAAGCTCTCGAAGACTCTTCGGTAGATTCTTTCCCCAGAAGCTTTGGGAGAATCTTCACCAGACACTTCCTCCTGAAGCTCAGTCAGAATATTCGGCAGACACTTCCTCCAGAAGCTCTGGCAGACTTTTCTTCCTGATGATCTGACAGAAGTCTCGTCAGAATTTTCAGCAGATACTTCCTCCTGAAGGTCTGTCAGAATCTTCAGCAGATCCTCGACAGTCTTCCTCCAGAAACTCTGCCAGACTATTCGGTAGACTATCCTGGAAGCTCCGACAAACTCTTCCTCTAGAATTTTCAGCAAAAAATTTCGGCAGACTTCCTCCAGAAGCTGTGACAGACTCTTCGGCAGATTTTTTCCTTTAAAAGCTCGAGCAAACTTTTCCTCTAGAGTCTACAGTCTTCAGCAAAAAATTTCGGCAGACTTCCTCCAGAAGCTGTGACAGACTCTTCGGCAGATTTTTTCCTTTAAAAGCTCGAGCAAACTTTGCCTCTAGAGTCTACAGTCTTCAGCAAAATCTTCGGCAGACTCTTCCTCTAGAAACTCTGAGACTCTTGGTCAAACTCTTCCTCCAGAACCTCTGACAGACTCTTCGTCAAACTCTCTCCAGCAGACTCCTTGTGGCCAAGAACCCCTCCAGACCAGCATCTCTAGGACACCTCGAGTTCACTGCCCGATGTCCAGACATCGAGTTCCTTCCCACAGATCACCCTCGCCCTTTTCTCAGTCAGCCTCGCCCCCCCCCCCCCGTTACACGTCCGAGGCGTGGGCGCGGCGCCCCGCCTTCCCGACCGCTCACCGCCCTCAAGGGTCGACGTCGGCAACCCGCATGCACGCACGCACGCACGCACACACGCATGAGGTTTGTATTGGTAAACAAGGTCGAGCAAGTGGCTGAGGTTGGAAGGAGGAGCTGCAGGACACAAGTTCCCTGAGGGTTGCGAGAGGAGGACACAAGTTCCTAGAGTGTTGGGAAAAGAGGACACAAGTTCCTAGAGGGTTGAGAGAAGAGGAGACAAGTTCCTCGAGGATTGGGGAAAGAGGACACAAGTTCCTCGAGGATTGGGAAAAAGAGGACACAAGTTCCTCGAGGATTGGGAAAAGAGGACACAAGTTCCTCGAGGGTTGGGAAAAGAGGACACAAGTTCCTCGAGGGTTGGGAAAAAGAGGACACAAGTTCCTCGAGGGTTGGGAAAAGAGGACACACGTTCCTCGAGGATTGGGAATGGAGGACACAAGTTCCTCGAGGGTTGGGAATGGAGGAGACAAGTTCCTCGAGGATATGGATTGGAGGACACAAGATCCTCCCTCGATACTGGAGTGAAGAAAGGTCAGACGGAACAATAGGATGATAAGGGCGAGGGAGAGAAAAAAAAAAAAAAAAAAAAAAAAAAAAACATAAATAAACAAAATAAAAATAAACATGAATAGAATAACAGTAATAATGATAAATAAAATAAATTAATAAATAAATACAATGTGTTCAATTCACACAGAAGTAACAATGGAAATTGACAAACAGGAGATAGGAAATGGTCAGGTCACTGGACCAACTAGCCCATGAGGGAAAGAGAGGGCGATGAAGTGGAAGGGGGGTTGCATTTGGCCAAATTGGTCAGGTCCCCCCCCCAAAAAAAAAAAAAAAAAAAAAAAAAGGAATTGGCAACTCGAGTGTCGTTGCCACGCCATGGTCCTTTAGTTTGTTTATTTTGTGTTGAAAGTCATTCTACTCATTTTCTGCATTCTTTCTATTTTTATTTCATTTTTATTTTGTTTTATTTTTTGTTCTGCTTGTTGTAGAGCGATTTCGTTCATTCCGTGGGAGACGACATCCCACTCCCACACCACATCCCACTCCCACTCCCACACCCCATCCCACTCCCACCCCCATCCCACTCCCACACCCCATCCCACTCCCACCCCATCCCTCTCCCACACCCCATCCCACTCCCACACCCCATCCCTCTCCCACACCCCATCCCACTCCCACCCCCATCCCTCTCCCACACCCCATCCCACTCCCACACCCCATCCCTCTCCCACACCCCATCCCACTCCCACACCCCATCCCACTCCCACCCCTTATCCCACTCCCACCCCTTATCCCACTCCCACACCCCATCCCACTCCCACCCCTTATCCCACTCCCACACCCCATCCCACGCCCACACCCCATCCCACTCCCACCCACACTCCCACACCCCCATCCCACTCCCACCCACGTCCCCCTCCCTCCCATGCAATGGTGGGAATTCAAGATAATGCTAGACGTCTGTGGGCAAAGATTAGGACCGATTGGAAAGGAAGGAAATGAGGAAGTATGGAAGGAAGGAAGGAAGGAAAGGAGGAAGGAGGGAAGGAAGGAAGGAGGGAAGGAAGGAAGGAAGGAAGGAAGGAAGGAGGGAAGGAGGGAAGGAAGGAGGGAAGGAAGGAAGGAAGTATGGAAGGGAGGGAATAAGAAAGTAAGGCAGTAAGGAAGGAAGGAAAGAAGGAAGATTGGTCGGGGAGAGGGAGAGAGACAAAACTTGGGACTGAAGACAAGGTGGGGGGAAATAGGGAGAATGTGGGGAGGAATGTGGGGAGGAATGTGGGGAGGAATGTGGGGAGGAATGTGGGGGAGGTGGGGTTAAGAAAGTAGGATTCAAGGTGGGGGAAGGTGGGAGGTGGGGGAGCAGGTAGGGGAGAAAATAGGGGAGAAGGTAGGGGAGAAAATAGGGGAGAAGGTAGGGGGTGAAAGTGGGGGAGAATATAGGGAAGAATGGGGTGAAGGTAAGGGAGGTGGGAAGAAGATAGGGGAGAAGGTGGGGAGAAGATAGGGGAGAAGGTAGGGGAGAAGGTAGGGGAGAAGGTGTAGGAGGTGTGGGAGGAGGTGTGGGAGAAGATAGGGATGATAGGGGAGAGAGTAGGGGAGAAGGTGGGGGTGAAAGTGGGGGAGACAGGGGAGAATGTGGGGGAGAAAGATAGGGAAGGAGGTGGGGGGATAAGAGGACAAGTAGAAGAAGGATCTCGCCAGCCGCAGCCGCAACCGCACCCAGGGCCGCAGGTGTCCTAAGGACGCGGGCGGAGCGTGGGCCGCAGCGGGTCTCCTGCTCCGCTCTCAACTGCTGCAGCAGCAGAGGCAGCAGACGCAGCAGAAGCAGTTGCAACTACTGCTGCACCACAACAACTGCTGCCTCTGGCTACTCCCTCTCTCTCTCTCTCTTTCTATACCTCTTTCTCTCTCTCTCTCTCTCTCTCTCTCTCTCTCTCTCTCTCGCCCTCTACCTCTTTCTCTCCCGTTCTCCCTCTATCCCCCTCTCTCTCTATCCCTCTCTCTCTCTCTCTTTCTACCTTTCTCTCCCTTTCTCCCACAATCTCTTTCTCTCCCTTTCTCCCTCTATCCCTCTCTCTATCCTCTCCCTCTCTCTTTCTCTCTCTAACCCTCTCTTTCTCTCTCTATCCCCTCTCACTCACTCTTCTCTCTCTATCCCCCTTCTCTCTCACCCTCACTTTTTCTTTTCTCTGTCGCTTTCTATCCTTCTCTCTCTCTCTCTCTCCTACCTGACCCATCAACCGCCACCTAAATCCTCAACAATGAATAAAATCGTCTAGCGTCAGCGAGAACAAAGTCCTTGGGTTAACAGAGATCATTTAACCGAGAGTTAACCCCCTTTCCTAACCAGGAGTTCCTCCAAGCTCATTACGATCACCAGGCGTTAGCCAAAACAAAATATCTAAAGGGGACAAATTCGTAAAGTCGGGTTCAATGTCTCTTCAAAGCGCGTAGGAAATTTCTTAAAGAAAAAAAAAATCGAAAAAAATCGAAAATCTGTGAAAACGAGCTCTAATGTGACTAAAACACACACGCACCTACATACATACATACAATCATACACATACGTGTACACACATACATGCACACAAACATACACACACACACGTATACACACACACCTACACATACAGCTACATACATACACACACCTACATATATACACACAAACATACACAAACACACCTACATACACACCTACACCTACATGCACAGATACAAACATTCACATGCATACACACACACCTACATACATACACACAAACACGCACACACACGTGTATAGCTCGTTCACTTTGATGGCGCCGAAAGGCTCCGCCCATCAATCAGACATGCTGCTTTGTGATTGGATAATTCGACAATATTCTCAAGCGATTTTTAGTACGAGTGCAGAAGCAGCAGCAGCAGATCATCATCATCATCACGATTATTGTCATCATCATCATTATCGTCACCATCATCATCATCAAACTGCCGTGGCCAATCACAGGTCATAACGAAAATGACCTCTTGATTCACAAAAATGAAGATTACAAAGAAAACGGTAGCAGAGGTAAATAAAAAAAAATGCAAAATTTTATACATTACTATTTGAAAATGATATATAAAAAAGAATAAAAGAAAACTAACCCAAGATGTAAAATATACTACAAGATCTAAACATGTATCATCTACCAAGGAACAAATCACTTGTAGCATTCTGAGGGTCCCCAGGTCGAGTCTCGCGACGGTCGGGTTGATTATATATACGAGTTCATCCACATTTGTTCTGATACTGTGAAACGCTTGAGCAATGTGGGGACCCCCCCCTCCTCCACCCACCCCAACCTCACCCTTTATTAGGGTGACAACCCCACCCACCCCAGCCCCACCCTCCATTCTTAAAATTAATAAAAATAAATAAAAAATACATATGCAAATTTAGGGAGCGATAATTATTCGCGAGACAGTCAAACAAGTCAAGACTTATTCGCGCTAAAATTCCGCGAATATCGAGGAAAAACGCAGATTTTGGGGAAAATGCGAATTTCAGGGTAAACGCGAATTTCGGGTAAATTATATGTATTCAGTCACGCCATATACTGAGCACCTTAGGACTACCCTAGAAAGCTCACACACACAAATACATACAGACACACACATACACACACATGCATACACACACACACACACACACATTATAAATATTCATATATATATATATATATATATATATATATATATAAACACACAAACACCAGAATCTCCACATCAACCCAACCTTTACCTAACTAGATAACATGAAGTGTTTACGCCAAGAGGCACTTAGCTTCTACCCCTGTGCTTGGTCTACTGTAGTTGTTAGACTCGAACTCTGCCCCTGGGCATGCGAGACAAGCCCGAAACCAAAGCGCTACTCGGCACACTGTGCCCCAAACCAACCTGGCCTAGGCAAATCCGGTCCATAACAAGACCAACAACCTCTAAATTAGAATTAATATTTCGTTGTTCATTGTACAAAAATTTTCAATATACAATAGTAAATAAGTAAATAAATAAATATTAATAATAATAAGTAATATAAGATAAAAATGAAATAAAATAAAAATGAAATAAAATTAGAATAAAAGTAAAATAAATAAAGTCAAAACAGCTTTCTCGGTGCAATCTCTGAAAAAAGGGTGGGAAAGAGGGAAAGGGGGAAAGGAGGGAAAGGGGGAAGGGAGGTAGGGAGAAGGGAGGAAGGGGGAAGGGAGGGAAAGAGGATGGGGAGGATGGGGGAAAGAGGGGGTAAGGGGGAAGGGGGAAGAGGGGGTAAGAGGGGGGAAGAGGGGGTAAGAGGGGGGAAGGGGGGAGAGGGGAAGGGGGAAGAGGGGGAATGGGGAAGAGGAGGAAGGAGGGAAGATGGTGCAGGGGGAAGAGGAGGAAGGGGGGAAGGGGGAAGGAGGAGAAGAGGAGGAGGAAGGGGGGAAGAGGAGGAGGAAGGGGGGAAGAGGAGGAGGAAGGGGGAAAGAGGAGGAAGGGGGAAAGAGGAGGAAGGGGGAAAGAGGAGGAGAGGAGGAGAGGAGGAGAGGAGGAAGGGGGGAACGGGGATTGCCACCCAGTCTTCCACGGTACCATCTCTGGAAAAAAAAAGGGTGGGAAGGGGGGGGAAAGGGGGAAAGGGGGAAAGGGGGAAAGTATGAAAAGGGGGGAGGGGGGAAAGTATGAAAAGGGGGGAGGGGGGGAAAGGAAAGAGTAGAAGGGGGGTTCCCACACTCTCTGTGCTACTTTCACGCCCCCCCCCTTTTCAAGTAATAAAAATACCTCAGACGTGAGACGCCATCGTCGTCACCTGCCCAACAGCATCCCATAAAACCATTCTGTACCACACCACAGACCTCGGGTTCCATTACATAGAAACAAAGGCTTGGAATGTTTGTGACTATAGATATAATGAAATTAAAAAATTTAGACAGCTCTAATGAAGTTAAAAATAACAATAATAATAATAATAATAATAATAATAATAATAATAATAATAAATGTAAATAGAAATAAATAGAATTAAAAAGTAGAAAATAATCGTTGAAAAATATATTGTATATTACATCTAAGGAAAACGTGAATGGATTTCTAGAGAACAAGGAGAAAGCGGAATGGAGAGAGAGGAGAGAGGAGGGAGGGAGAGAGGAGAGAGGAGGGAGGGAGAAAGGGAGGGAGGAAAGGGAGGAAGAGAGGGAGGGAGAGAGGGAGGGAGGGAGAAAGGGAAGGGATGGAAGAAAGAAGGAAGAGAGGAAAAGGAGAGAGGGGAAGGAGAGAGGGGATGGAGAGAAGGAAGGGAGAAAGGGAAGAGAGAGGGAGAAGGGAGAGAGGGAAGGGAGAGAGGGAGGTAAGGAGGGAAGGGACGAAAGAAAAGGGAGAAGAGGGAAGGGAGGAAAGGAAGAAAGGGAATGGAGAGAGAGAGAGAGGGAATGGAGAGAGAGAGAGAGAGAGAGAGAGAGAGAGAGAGAGAGAGAGAGAGAGAGAGAGAGAGAGAGAGAGTGAAGGGAGAAAGGAAGGGAGAAGAGAGGGAGATGGGGAAGGGAGGAAAGGGAAGGAAGGAAAAGGAGGGGAGGGGAGGGGAGGGAGGGAGGAAGAGGAAGAAAGGGAGGAGAGGGAGAGGAGGAAAGGGAGGGAGGGAGAGGAGCAAAGGGAGGAAAAGAAGAAAGGGAGGGGAGGAAAGGGAGATAGAGGAAGGAGAGAGGGAGGGGAGAATGGGAAGGGAGGAAAGGGAGAGAGGAAAGGGAGAGAGGAAAGGGAGATGGGGAAGGGAGAGAGGGAAGGGAAAGGGAGAGGGAGAGGGAGAGGAAGAAGGAAGAGAGGGGAAGGAGGGAGAGTGGGAAGGGAGAGGGAGAGTGGGAAGGGAGAGGGAGAGTGGGAAGGGAGAGGGAGAGTGGGAAGGGAGAGGGAGAGTGGGAAGGGAGAGGGAGAGTGGGAAGGGAGAGGGAGAGAGATAAGGGAGAGGGAGATGGGGAAGGAAGAGAGGGAAGGGAGAGGGAGAGGGAGAGGGAGAGGAAGAAGGGAGAGAGGGAAAGAAGGGAGAGAGGGAAAGAAGGGAGAGTGGGAAGGGAGAGGGAGAAGGAAGGGAGAGGGAGAAGGAAGGGAGAGGGAGAAGGAAGGGAGAGGGAGAAGGAGGGAGAGGGAGAAGGAGGGAGAGTGGGAAGGGAGAGGGAGAGCGATAAGGGAGAGGAGACATACTATAGAAAGATCCTTCCTCTATTTTCACCGTTTTTCATTTAAATTATTTTCATTCGTTAAAATTAAGCGACGCGAAATCTTTGACACACATTCGCCATGTTTCAATACGAGATCCAATATGTTACACTTAGATATATAAATAGATCTGCTTTATGATACAATCATTTTACAAATAATTCAAGCCAATGACAATTACAAATAAATTAATCAACAAATGTAAGGAATATAGACAGAGTCACAATAATATACTAAGGATAACTAATAAATAAATTAATAAATCAATATTTTGTTCTGGCTAATGTCGGCTGATTTTATTCAGGTGATGGTTACCTCAGGTGCGACTGAAGTTGAGAAAGATGAAAGAGAAGGAGAAAGGGAAAAAGAGAAAAAAATATGAAAGAAAAGATAGAGAAAAGAGAAAAAATACGATGAGAAAGAGAAAGGGGGAGAGGGAGAGATAGAGAGATAGAGAGAAAGAGAGAGAGGGAGAGAGGGAGAGAGAGAGAGAGAGAGAGAGAGAGAGAGAGAGAGAAAGAGAGAGAGAGAGAGAGGGAGAGAGAGAGAGAGAGAGAGAGGGAGGGAGAGAGAGAGAGAGAGAGGGAGAGAGAGAGAGAGAGAGAGAGAGAGAGAGAGAGAGAGAGAGAGAGAGAGAGAGAGAGAGAGAGAGAGAGAGAGAGAGAGAGAGAGAGAGAGAGAGAGAGAGGGAGAGAGAGAGAGAGAGAGAAAGGGAGAGAGAGGGAGAGAGAGAATGAGAGAAAGGGAGGCAAAGAGAGAAAGGGAAGGAGAGAATGTGTGAGAGAAAGAGAGACACCAAAAGAGAGGGAGAGAGAGGGAGAGAGAAAATGAGAGAAAGGGAGGGAGACAAAGAGAGAAAGGGAAGGAGAGAAAGTGAGAGAGAAAGAGAGACAACACGAGACCGAGAAATATGGAGTCTCCCCCCCCACCCCCTGCACACCAATCCCATTGGGCAGCCGATGATACCAAACCATCCAAGTAAGTACCAAGTTATTTTTGGACTTCACGTTGAGTCTGCTCTCTCTCTCTCTCTCTCGAAGAGGAGGAGGAGGAGGAGGAGGAGGAGGAGGAGGAGGAGGAGGAGGAGGAGGAGGAGGAGGAGGAGGAGGAGGAGGAGGAGGAGGAGGAGGAGGAGGAGGAGGAGGAGGAGGAGGAGGATGGAGGGTGACTACATCGAGTCTCCTCCCCACTGCATTCTTTCTCTGGTCCTCCATATGAGCCATGATAGAATTTCTTTCCCAATGGGTCCGTTTTCTCATAATAGAATTTCTTTCCCAGTGGGTCCGTTTTCTATTTTTTTTTTGGGGGGGGGGGAGGGACTATCCACCCCCACCCCACACACTTTCACTCACCAATCACTGGTGATTTTTGTTTTTTTTTTTTTTTTGCGCAATGTTTGGGCGATATAGTTTTGGCTATGCAGTTCACGTATCATGAAGATCTTTGAAAACAAGTTAGAGAGGGTTAGGTTAGGTTAGGCTGGGTTGGGTTAGGTAGGCTGGGTTAGCCTGGGTTAGGTTGGGTTAGGTTAGGTTTGGTTAAGTTAGGTTCGAGTTCACGAATTATGAGGATTTTTTAAAACAAGTCAGAGAGGGTTAGGTTAGGTTAGGTTAGGTTAGATTAGGTTGGGTTAAGTTAAGCTGGGTTGGGTTGGGTTAGGCTGGGTTAGCCTGGGTTGGGCTAGGTTAGGTTAGACTGGGTTAGGCTGGGCTAGGTTGGGTTAGGTTGGGTTAGGTTGGGTTTGGTTGGGTTAGGTTAGGTTTGGTTAAGTTAGGTTTGGTTAAGTTAGGTTTGGTTAAGTTAGGTTTGGTTAAGTTAGGTTTGGTTAAGTTAGGTTCGGTTCGAGTTCACGAATTATGAGGATTTTTGAAAACAAGTCAGAGAGGGTTAGGTTAGCTTATGTTACGTTTAAGTTAAGTTAGGTTATGGTTAGGTTAGGTTAGGTTCACAAGCCGGGGAAGAGACCAAGAGGGAAAGAACTCAGATTTCCTCATCAGCTGATCGAGACCCGAGACGGAGATGAATAAAATCGCCTGACGGCAGCCAGAATGATGGGAAGAAAGGTCTACCCGTCGAGTACGCCTTAGACATAAATCCAAAGGGGGAATCGAATCGTCTATAGATCGTCGAAATGGATTCCAATCCTCTATAGGAGGATTTGATCGCTTTCGGTTACACTTATGATTCGTGTGCGAGTTTCCCTCAGCTGAATAAAATTAATCAATGGCGGACAGTTTAAGGTTTCTATTTCGTCTATGCTTGGTTTCTCTTAAATTAATAAAATGCCCTGCAGACAACCTGAATGAAATATATAAAGAGTGCTCCGGGCTGGGCGAGCTAAATTGTTTTTTTTTTTTTTTTTTTTTTTTTTTTTTTAAAGAGCATATGGGTCATGTGGGACCTAATATGCTTCTAGCTCTATATTAATGTTCAGTACACAAATAAATGAAACTAGATTATAGTAAAACTAATTATAATATCACTATACAATTTGACTCCAACCAAATACGAACTCTAATTAACATAGTCAAATTACTTGTGTTAACGTGGCTGCTACAGTGATTTAATGAAAAATAGATTTAGAGAAGGAGAGAGAGAGAGAGAGAGAGAGAGAGAGAGAGAGAGAGAGAGAGAGAGAGAGAGAGAGAGAGGGGGGGGAAGAGAGAGGGAGAAAGAGAGAGGCCACATCTTCACGACAGACCTCGTTAGACATTTGTGTTTTTCTTGGTCGAATGAAATCGTCTGTAATTAGCCTGAATAAAGTCATAAAGTTGTCTTAGTTCGCGCCTTCTCTATGGTACCAAGACCAATAATTTATTTTATTTTATTTTTTATTGATAATATCGCTTCAATTATCATCATCCAGAAGGAGCCAAGAAAAGGAGGAGGGAGGGAGTAAGGGGTGAATAGGAGTGGAGTATGTGGGGATGGAGTGGGTGGGAGTGGATTTTATGCCTCTTTTTTTTCTACCTTTCTTGTAAGGGGGAAAAAGCCTTTGGTATATGTATGTATTATTGTTGTGTAAATTGTTCATTATCGGTGCATTACCAGTACTATTAATATTCGTAATAGTAGCAGTAGTAGTCTATATACCAAGGACTTTTTCCCCCTTACAAGAGAGGTAGCCAAGTCAGCATGTAGTAATAGTAATAGTAGTAATATTAGTAGTAACATCCTTAATTGTTATTGTCATTAATACCATTTTGCTTTATCATTATCACCACCATCATCATTACTTTTTTTACATTATTTTTATTTATATTATAGTAGTAATATCCTTAATTATCACTGTTACTAATATCATTATGTTTCATCATTACCATCACCATTGTCATTATTTTTTACATTATCATTTACTTCTATTATCGTTGTTTTATTATTTTACATTATCGTTACACATTACTGGTGATTTGGATAACAACGTCCAATTCAATGCAGTGATCTTGTTAAGCATTTCTTTGCATATTTGTTATGTCTGTCGCCAGGCGATTTTATTCATTCGATGGCGTCCCTACGCCCAGTTATTTCCAGCTCGGATTTATTTATTTTTATTTTATTTTATTTTTATTTTCTATTTATTTTTTTAAAAGTTCATCTAACCCAGTGCTCCCCAAACTATGGGTCGCAACCCCAATGAGACGTGACGTCATCTGCTCAAAAATAATTATTTAATAAAAATAATTAAATCATTCCAAGAACAAGTATTTCCTGTTACATACGCGCAAAGTATAATACTAGTCACCCCATCCCGTTTTCTATTAAGACATAAATAGAAAATGTATACATACATACATAAATACATACATATACCAAGGGCTTTTTCATCCCTTTACAAGAAAGGTACACAAAGTCAAAAAGACATATTATATATATATATATATATATATATATATATATATATATATATATATATAAACAAAAATGTATATATATTTTTTCACATCAATGCAAATAAAACTGGGAGACATAGAAGTCTGATGGAAGCTATATGGGATCGTCCCATAAGATAATTTGGGAACTAATAATCAATCAATCCTTTTCGAAGGGAGTGGGGGGGAAGGGAGGGGAGGGGGAGAGGTGGAAGAAGGGAGAGAGGGAGGGAGAGGTGGGAGAGGGGGGAGTTGCCCTCTCACCGTTAAAAGGCTCAAATGACATAAATTACTAAGAAATATCTGAAGCTTTTTTCCTCACTCCTCCTCCTCCTCCCGCCCCTTCCCCTCCCGACTCCTTTTCGAAATCAGATCCCAAACAGACTATTATCTTTATTTCTATTTTATTTTTTATTCGACCTCATTGTGAATCGAAAGAAATGTCGGCAGGGTTTGTCAACAAACAATAATATCAGAACCAAAACTGAAATTCAGTATGAAATAAAGTTGTTTCTAAAAATGACTGTCCTCTAAAAATCAAGACATCCTTTAGTATAGAAAACTAAGAATATGTGTGTGTGTGTGTGTGTGTGTGTGTGTGTGTGTGTGTGTGTGTGTGTGTGTGTGTGTGTGTGTGTGTGTGTGTGTGTGTATTTACCTAGTTGTATTATACGGGAAGGGGACCTATGCTCGTATTGACCCGTCTTTGTATCTCCCAGTGTCTAGTTTGTTTTTAAATTCTTGTATGGTCTTCGCACACACTATTGTTTCGTCCAATTAGTTCCAGACATCCACCACTCTGTGCGTGCGTGTGTGTGTGTGTGTGCGCGTGTTTGTGTTTGTGTATGTATGTGTGTGTGTGTGTGTTTGTGTGTGTGTGTGTTTGTGTGTGTGCGCGTGTTTGTGTTTGTGTATGTATGTGTGTGTGTTATATATACATATACAGTATATATATATATATATATATATATATATATATATATATATATATATACATATATATATACATATATATATACATATATACATATACAGTATATATATTATATATATATATATATATATATACATATATATATATATACATATATATATATACATTATATATATATATATATATACATGTATATGTTAACAACGATGATGAAGACGATGACGATGATAATGACGATGATGATGATGATGATAATGACGACGATAATGATGATAATGACGATGATGATGGTGGTGTAGATGGTGGTGGTGATGGTGATGATGATGATGATGGTAAGATAATGATGATGACGATTATGATGACGACAACGACGACGACGATGGAAACTGAGCAGTTATATACGCCGTACCCACGCATCCCCCCTCCCCCTTCCCCACCCCCATCACTTCGCGATGTACCCGAGATCGAATCTCCTCCAGCGCTTCTGTCCATGCAGGAGACAGCATCGAGCCTGAGGCAGCTCGCACACCAAACGCAACCAGTTGCATGAAACCAGTCGCTTGCGACGCTGCAACCAGTTGCATGAAACCAGTCGCTTGCAACGCTGCAACCAGTTGCATTGTTCATATTCTTAAAGACAAAATCGCACCGAATGGGACACTAAGAAGACCCAGATACAATTAAATGAAAATAGAAATAAATACAAATATGATCAATTAAAACTAAATACAATAATTAATAATATTAATGAAATAATATGCGTGCGACCGGTTTCACGCAACTAGTTGCGTCGGTGAACGCACTGGCCGAGCAGGGGTAAAAGAGATATATAAAGAGAAACGCGGGACAGAAAAAAAAAAGGATCTATATTCTTCTTCAAATAACGACGCGTCTCCATTCACAAAAGAACACTACGAGACTCTGGTCCGGAAGGGAGCCACTCACCTCTCCCCCCTTTAACGCAAAGCTAACTTAGTCTTTGTCTCTATCAAGTTTATGTCGCCAGACAATTGAGAAACGGAACTTACGTTTCTTCTAGGAAACTCCTCTATGCCACAAACAGCCCTCCGTGGGTTACTGGAAGTTCCCTTTAGATGAATAAAATCGTCTGACGGCTGAGCAAACACGTGAATAAAACACAGCTGAGTTACTTCTGTTTTAATAAAATCGTCAGACGGCAATTAGAATAAAAATAATTGGTTCAAAAGACTAACCAATATATGTGTGACTACAGTAAGTTACGGGGTGGGGGGGGGACTATCCCAGGGTGGGTGGGTTGAGAAATCCCCCAGGGGCTGTTAACATTCCCCCCAGCGAGTACTAACAATCCCCCAGGGGGTGCTAAGAATCACCCATGGGGTGCTGGAAAGGTCTGCCCGTTGTAGTCATATAGTTGTTGCCCCTATAACCTGATATCCAGAAACTGCTACAGTACCTAGACATGACTATAGAGGGGTACTACGGGCGGCAAAGGTTAAAAAAAAAAAAAAAAAAAAAAAAAAAAAAAAAAGTTTAGAAGATACATTGAGTCTTTGCTACGGGTGGCACACTGCACTTATTCTATTCTGGTTAATATCAAATTATTTCATCCACTTTGGGGGGGAGGAGGAGGGGGAAACTTGCCCGATTCGGTCTCCAGGTCAGTAAAATTGTAAATTCGAGTAAAATTCGAGTATCACGCAAACACATTTTTTTTTCACAGATTTTTTTTCTATGAAATGTTCAGGTTAAGTCATGTTAAGTTAGGTCAGGTCAGGATATATATTACGTTAGGAGCTATTGAATAACGTAACTTTCATGATTAGGTTAGGTCACGTTAGGAGCTACTGAACAACATAAATTTCATGTTAGTGCTTGCCTGATTCTGGAATTTTACCATATTGTTTTGAATTAGTCAAAATTATATATAAACAAGCATCACCGTAATGGCGAAATCAACACTGGTGTGTTCGGCTTTGGGAGCCCACTGCAGGATTACCACTCTATCCCCATGGAGACGATACAGCCTCATATGTGTGTGTAAATTTTATATACATAGATATATATATAGAAATATACATAGATATACATAGATATATCATATAGAAATATACATAGATATACATAGATATACATAGATATACATTATATATATACATTATATATATACATATAGTGTGTTTGTGTTTGTGTGTGTGTGTGTGTGTGTGTGTGTGTGTGTGTGTGTGTGTGTGTGTGTGTGTGTGTGTGTGTGTGTGTAAATATCTTATTCAATCGCGTTTTCATACAGAATAAGGCGCCTGTCTCCTTACTGTGATTTTCCACCACCGAAAGATATATATTTTATTCTGGTTACCATCAAGCTATTCTATTCAGCAAGCGGAAGACAAACCCTGCTCATCCTGTGTATGAGTAACCCAGTTCTTCAGATGAATAAAATTGTCGGTTTATAGGACTCTAAGCTCAGGACGCCTCTTATTGAATGGAATTGTCAATACCGCGCGTTATTAATCATAACCGTATTAAACTCATTTTACCCCATAATTTTCTACAGGATGCCTAATGCTCAATATTTTTCCCTCTCTCTCTCTCTCTCTCCTTCTCTCTCCCTTTTACTGTCACCTCAGGTCAACTACAAAGCCTCTTTTGACCTTTCTCACAGGTCACAACCTGCCCCCTCGGCCCCCCACCCCGCTTCGCCAGTCAATGAAATATGAAATATACCATGCAGGTCATATTATCATTATTATTGTTGTTGCTATAAATCATATACGTCAATATACCTTTAAGATACTTTTTCATCTTTATAAATAACGGTCGTATATTACCCGTTACAAGGATAAATGTTTTTATTATTATGTTTTTAATCCTTTTGCAAATGCTGCTTGGTGTCTCGACATAAGATGCTCAGCTAAGCAGTTTTGGGCAGTCGACCTGGCACAGACGTTACATACAAACACACAAACATTTATACCTTTACCTACTGGTATGCACCCTGGTATTCCATTGCTAATTCGTATAAAAATAGTAAACAATTATTTTCCTCAATTGTGTAGTTGTTGTACCTACGCTCAGCTCGTGCTGTCTCAACTCACAAGTTCATCTGACTGTTTGGGGAATTTTAATTGTGTGTTGCATGCGCGGGCGACGATAAGATTCGTTAGATGTGTTCGGATGCATTGATACTTGTTTTCGGTTTAATTTGAACCTGTCGTGTTTACGAGACAGTGCCAACAAGGGGGCGTAATTATACTCTTCAACAAACCTACAGGTTCCGTAGGCCTATCAGAAACATACCTGCAAACAGGAATTAAAATAATAGCCACTGCAACAGAAAAGAAGACGTGACGAGCAGTCTGGTTCCTCGAAACACTGCAGGTAGGGGCCACTAAAAAGAGAGCTCCACAGCGACGACACCACCAAGATACCAAACGAAGAAGCACCACAGCGGTTAGCGTCCCGAAACACAGTAGGGATCGCACCCAACCACTAGCACTGCCACAGCAACACTGGGTATGTTCAGAGTAAGGTTTGTGCTCACGCCCGCTGGCTGTGTCTAGTTGCCAGATACCGCCAGCCGGTACATCTTCATGGCGGGCAGTAAACGGACACCGTTCTTCTTATCCTGCTCGCTTTCCTTCCTTCCTTCCTTCCTTCCTACCTACGTTTCCTGCCATGGAATTCGGACAGACTCGCTTGTTTTTCGCTAAACCAAAATTCTCAAACACCCACGCGTAGTCTACATCACCCACCCACCCTCCCTCCACGTACCCCAAGCCTTTGATTCACCTATACCTGCCCCCAAGACGACACATTATCGACTCCTTCACAGCTACTGAATCCCTTACAGTCATGCCCCGTTGGTGTTAGCGCATGCATTGCTGTGTACGCATATGTACGTCAATTTATGCAAAGCCATTTACCGTTTTATTTACACAAGGAAGCACAGTGACTTTGAGCCATGGCTCTGCCCTGCAATTTGACAGAAATCCGAGAGTACTCACTCTTTCCGTAGCTTGTAATCAACTCGCCGCCTCAACACGAATGTCGTTATAACATAGTTGGCCGAACAAATTCTTTGACGCCGTGCTTACATAGACTAATATTAAAAAATTTAAGTCATATTCTATTCGTAAATAGTCCTGTTTCTTGAAAATATTTATAAAAAGAGTAACGGAACTCATAGTCTTCAGTCATCATATATTTACCCCCTCCCACCCGCTACTACGTGATTTTTCTACCTCCATGAGGTAAATCCATGCCCTTCCTCTGTTTTGAAAATCCCTGGAGGGGGGGGGGATTGAGGTGTCTGGCAAACTGTAAAAAATATCAGCAACGTCAGCAAATGGTCAGCGACTGTGAAAAAATGAAATAAAATAAATAAGTCGTGTCATTACTAAAACATTAATTCTCCATGACTTGCAGACCAAACCGTCTAATCTTGTCGCGGCATCACGACATCTTGGATCAAGATTCCTGACATGCCTAACTTAATAAACCTAACCTAACTTAACCTAACTTCAACCTACCTTACGTAACCTAACCTAACCCAACCTAAGTTAACCTCACTTCATCTAACCTCAACCAAACCTAACTTAACCTAATCTAACCTATCCTAACCTAACCTAACCTTACCTAACTTTACCTAACCTAATCTAACCTAACCTAAGCTAAACTAAGCTAAGCTAACCTCCCAACTTAATATAACCTAGTCTAACCCAGCCTAACCTAATCTAACCTAACCTAATCTCACCTGACATGACCTGACCTAATCTAATCTAACATATTGCCTGGTAATAAAAACGTAGAAAATGTAAATCGTCATGGACGAGGCTTAGAAAACTGTCGTAGAGTAAATCATATCGAAGAAGAAAAATATCTTTATTTTATCAAAACACAGAGATCAGCCAATGTGCAATGAAGATGTTGAGAATTCAACCTGATCTTTGAGTCAACGTCCAAGGTCATCATATTAAGACCACAGGCCAGGACTCGCAGTAATGAGTTTAAATTAGACAAATTTAGGTTTAAGAAGGAAATAGGCAAGAACTGGCTTACCAAGAGTAGTTAACGAATGGAATAGACTTAGTTAACTATGTAGTTAGTGAGCACTAAAATTATTGGAAAGAGAAGAACTTTATGAATGGGGATAACAGGTGGTGAGGGACATGGAACTACCTAGTGTAGGCCATATGGTCTCCTGCAGTTTCCTCCATTATTAGATCCTTAGCGTACATGACGAAATAAAAGCAAAGGTGAAAATGATGTCACAAACTCCACAAAGGACTTTGTAGCGTGGAATCTAACGAACCATACCATTGGTTAAGCTTCGCCGGTGGTAGGGTTCGAACCGCCATCCCCTCGACCTTAGCCGCAAGGAACGACGTCCTGACCTGCTTGGCCAGCGAGCTTCCGAAGCTGAACATACATACATACATACATACATACATACACACATATACACACAATACATATATACATACATATATACATACATACACACATACATATATACATACACACAATACATACATATATACATACAGTATATATATACATACACACATACATACACATATACATACACACATACATACATACACACAATACGTACATATATACATTCATACAGACATACACATAACAAGTGCTTTTTTCCCCCTTACAAGGGAGGTAGCCAAAATCAAAGGAATAAAGGCTTAGATCAGCTGTCCTCTAGGAGTCGTGACCCCCCAGGGGGGGGCGTGACCCCCCCCCACCTGGGGTTTCTTAGGTGGTCACAAAGAATTCGAGAAAATAATAAATTTTCATGTGTTTGAATTAGACAATTGGGCTTTTACCAATTTGGTGAGTACAACACTGGTCATCCACATGTCCGATGCCCTGCTACAGTATACATATCAAAGGATTACAAAGGCGGAGCATGCCGACAGGGGACCTTTTGGTCCATAACTAGGTCGGATGCGAAAAAAAAATATAATGATAATGATAAATAGATAGAAAATATGATAACATAAATGATAATGAATAAAATAGATAAATAAATAGGTAAAGTTAAATAGTAAACAAGCAGGTAAATAGTAAATAATATAAACCACAACCCGTGTTTTATATTGCCTTTTCAAAAAGTTCACCGTTTCAAAATTTCTTAAAGAAGTTACGGTAATACCACTCAAGAGTTCCGGAGGATTGCAGGATGAAAAAGGCCATTGGCTTAGATATATGTGTGGAATAATAAAAACGGATAACTTTTAATGAAAGAAAAAGAAAGATAATAACCATAAGAACAAAATAACATAAGAATGGAGGAGGCTCCAGGAGACTATAAGGCCTGCACTAGGTAGTTTCATGTCTATCACTCTATAGGCCCCTTTACACTGTCAATCATGATTGCACAGTCATCGAGATTGTGCAATCAGTGTTTGGGCCACACACTGTCAGTAAGATTGAGCAATCATGACTTACCTCTTGGAGTTTGTGGAGTTGGATGAACTCCCTCCAAAATTCCTGAGTGTCCTGTGTGCTCGCCATGGTTACAAAGGAAAGACTGAGCTGTTGGCACAATCATCGACACTAACTATCACTCATGATGGTGTAACTACTATGCTTGAGCTTACAAGATCAAACCGCGTTGGAAATTCCTCAATCCCCTGCGCAAACACTCAATCACACCCACTCACACAGGAAATGCTTGCGCAATCATGAATATTGTGCAATCATGATTGACAGTGTGTAGGGGCCTTATGTCATCCCCATCCATAAAGTTATCTAACCTCTTAAAACAACCAATAGTTTCAGCGCTCACTAACTACATGGTTAACTAAGTCTATTCCATTCGTTAACTACTCTATTGGTAAACCAGTTCTTGCCTATTTCCTTCTTAAATTCCAAAATTGTCCAATTTGAATACATTACTACGAATCCTGCCCTGCTGCCTTAATATGATGACCTTGTCTGCATTACCCTTGTTAAAGCCTTTGACCTATTTGAAGTTATAGAAGAATATACCAGTACGGCCGCGTGATATGAAGTGCCATGAATATATATATATATATATATATATATATATATATATATATATATATATATATATATATATATATATATATATATATATATATATATATATAAGATTGAAGGTGAAAGAAGTTGACGAGGAGAAATGGGGGAATTTTACGCCTTAACGTTTCGACCCGCAGGGTCTTGATCACTAAGCTCTCTCTCTATATATATATATATATATATATATATATACATATATATGTATATATATATATATATACAAATATATATATATATATAATTATATATTTATATATATATGTATATATAGATATATGTGTGTGTGTGTGTGTGTGTGTGTGTGTGGTGTGTGTGTGTTGTGTGTGTGTGTGTGTGTGTGTGTGTGTGTGTGTGTGTGTGTGTGTGTGTGTGTGTGTGTGTGTGTGTGTGTGTGTGTGTGTGTGTGTGTGTGTGTGTGTGTGTGTGTGTAAATTATGGGAATAGATGTGCAAGGGAAGAAGAGGAAGACCTATGAACGTCAGGGGCTAGGGGGGGCAAGGGGGGAATTGCCCCCCCCCCAGAAATCCAGGACGTGTTTCAACCTTTGCCGGTCTTCACGTATAACTTTTAATTTTTCTAAGTTTTAGAATATCAGTGTATAATTGATGAAAGTAAAAATGTAACTCGTGTAGATGATGTAAATATATGTCTGTGCAACCAGTTTGTAGTGTGACATAACCTTATTAACAATATATATATAATATTCTTATTTTGCCCTCACACCTACAAAAGTTCCTGTGGGTGCCCATGGGAAGCCCGAAGCGTCGGTGGATGGGCTGCATAAGGCGGCAACGGAGAGAAAAATCGTCGACAACAAGAGGACGTATATGGGCGGATTGACTGGAGGAGGTGGAGAAGAGCTGTCAGAAACATCAACTCCATGTAAAAGTGGAAAAAAAGGTGAAAAGAGAAAGAAGAAGGGGAAGAAGAAGAAGAGAGAAAAAAAAAGAACAAGGACAAGAAGTAAAAAAAAAAGATGATAAAAAAGAATGAAATAATATCAACAAGAACATGAAGAAGAAGAAGGAGAAGAAAATGAGAGAAAAAGAACAAAAATAAAAAGGAGAAGAAGAAGACAAAGAACAACAACAGCATCAACAACATAAAGAAGACGGAGGAGAAGAAGAAGAAAGAGAAGAAGAAGAACAACAACAACAACAGCAGCAGCAGCAACATCAAGGACGTATAGGAGATGGAGAATGAGAAGAGGAAGAAGAAGAAGAAGAAGAAGAAGAAGAAGAGGAAGAAGAAGAAGAAAAAGAAGAAAGGTGACCAAATACAAGAAGGAGAAGAGGAGGAAGAGGAAAATGCTGAACAAAACACGGAGAAACTTGCCGGTCTCTCTGCACAGACTCAAACTAATTAATAAAGATCCCCTTTATGCCTTTTAGGGAGGAATGTGTCCCTTCCACCAGTCGAGAAAGTCGTGGGGAACCTTCTAGAACCTTCTGAAACCTGCTGGAACCTGCTGGAACCTTCTGGAACCTGCTGGAACCTTCTAGAACCTGTTGGAACATTCTAGAACCTGTTGGAACTTTCTGGAACCTTCTGAAATCTGCTGAAACCTTCTGAAACCTGCTGGATCCTTCTGGAACCTGCTGGAACCTTCTGGAACCTGCTGGAACCTACTATAACCTTCCGGAACCTGTTGGAACCTGCTGAAACCTTCTGGAACCTGCTGAAACATTCTTGAACCTGCTGAAACCTACTATAACCTTCCGGAACCTGCCAGAACCTGCTAAAACCTACTTGAACCTTCTGGAATCTTCTGGAATCTGCTGAAACCTTCTGGAACCTGCTGGAACCTTCTGGAACCTTCTGGAACCGTCTGGAACATTCTAAAACCTGCTGAAACCTTCTGGAACCTGCTGAAACCTTCTGGAACCTGCTGGAGCCTTCTGGAACCTTCTGGAACCGTCTGGAACATTCTAAAACCTGCTGAAACCTTCTGGAACCTGCTGAAACCATTTGGAACCTGCTATAACCTTCTGGAACCTGCTGGAACATTCTGGAATCTTCTGGAATCTTCTGGAACCTTCTGGAACCTTCTGGAACCGTCTGGAACATTCTAAAACCTGCTGAAACCTTCTGGAACCTGCTGAAACCTTTTGGAACCTGCTGCAACCTTCTGGAACCTGCTGGAACATTCTGGAATCTTCTGGAACCTGTTGGAACCTTCTGGAACCGTCTGGAACATTCTAAAACCTGCTGAAACCTTCTGGAACCTGCTGAAACCTTTTGGAACCTGCTGGAACCTTCTGGAACCTTCCGCAACCTACTGGAACCTTCTGGAACCTGCTGGAACCTCTGGAACCTTTTGGAACCGGCCACAAAACGTGCAGATCAACGAATGCATTTGCACAAGGCGCCCAGGATTCGAACCCCTTCCCCACGTTTGCAAATGAGGTGATCAAAATGTCACACCGATCTCTTCCAAGGCAGCTCGAAACTACACTAGAACAATCTTTCCAAAGGAGGACCACCGTGGCTCTGTTGGTACAGCGAGGGTCTGGTAACCGCGTGGTGAATTCAGCGTGTGTTCGAATCCTGGCCGCGGTGCAGAGGATAGGAAGGGATTCAACCACTCTGAGTGACGCCCCCTGATCGATGCTCACCTCGGACATGAGGTGAATTAGTGACGTCACAGTGTGTGTGATACGTCATCAGCTTCCTCCAGGTATCATCGTCACTGATGTGGCTGTAGCGTGGACTCACCGTCTATCCTGTGTTCGAACAGTTCCGAACCATCGGCGAGGTTGAGGTCCGGACGGGTACGAGTCCCGCTAACCACGACATAAAAAAAAAAAAAAAAAAAAAAAAAAAAACTGTGTTTGTCTCTCAAGCTTTGCGAAATTACATCAAGTTATATAACATTCAGGGGGACCCGTTGATACGGGATATAATAATTTTACAATTGTATATAAAAATCGTTAATAAAAGGTTATCTTTTCACAGGAATTGGTGTTTATCATCAAGGAAAAACTAGTGGAAAACTGAACATCTCGATTAAGACACATTGTGTAATTATGAATTATAGATAACTGAGTAATAACAGGATTAATTGTAACATGTTCAAGTCCCCGTCCTAAGGTCTTCTTGGTAGGTTTTTGCGGATTCCCCTAGGTGTCCGTGCCCCCCTTAGGGGTCCGTGCCCCCCCCCTAGGGGGGCCGGAGAGACCCCGGTTGAAAGACATTGATCTAAATGTCTTCATAGCGGGAAATCTTCAAGGTGACACCTCAGTGAACATGTAAGAGACAGTTACTACTAGAAATCGGAGAGGAGTGCGGGACTCGAACCCACACCTAAGCAAATGCGAGACCAGCACGCTTCCGATGACGTCATCAGCTCACATGTTTGGATTTTCTTATTTGGATAACACACACACATGCATGAATTGATGACGCAATGGTAGCGTTCCCGGCCGCCACTACTGCGGTCCGGGTTCGAATCCAGCCCAGGGCTGAAATTATATCAGTATCGCTGCGCTGCGAGTCGTTACTCCAACTCCTGTGGGCGGGGACTTGGGGGAATGTGTGCATGTAAGGTCACAGCATTACCCATAGATCGGTCATATATGAGCTCTGAGCTCTATTCCGGGAGGGGAATAGCTATCGATCACGAGTCCAACACATGATCCAAGACCATGGTGAATCACACACACAGGGAAAAGTTTACATACGTGAAAGAGTATGTGTTGACTGACCAAGTTACCAGGCGAAGCCCGACAGGGCGGAAACGGACTTACGTTTGTAACCTTACGACTGAACCTCTTAATGTATCCGCTATGAGATTTGACCTCGAGTGTCTCACCGTGAAACGTGCGCGTTGCCACCGAGCCATCCGGGTCTTCAATTAGGGATTTCGAACTTCGGGGAGACAGAGAGAGATAAAGAGAGATAGAGGGATAGAAATATATATATATATATATATATATATATATATATATATATATATATATATAATATAGACATATATATATATATATATAGATATATATATATATATATATATATATATATATATATAGATATATATATAGAGAGAGAGAGAGAGAGAGAGAGAGAGAGAGAGAGAGAGAGAGAGAGAGAGAGAGAGAGAGAGAGAGAGAGGAGAGACAGAGAGGGATAGAGAAAGAAAGATAGAGGAATAGAGATAGAATATATAGAGAGAGGTTGGAGAGACATAGAGAGTGAGAGAGAGAGAGAGCGAGAGAGAGAGCGGGGTGAGACAGACAGACAGTGGGAGAGAGGGGTGGAGAGAGAGAGAGAGAGAGAGAGAGAGAGAGAGAGAGAGAGAGAGAGAGAGAGAGAGAGAGAGAGAGAGAGAGAGAGAGAGAGAGAGAGAGACAGACAGACAGACAGAGAGAGAGAGAGAGACAGAGAGAGAGAGAAAAAGGGAGAGAGAGAATGAGGGAGAGAGGGGGGAGACAGACAGACAGACAGATAGAAGGAGAGAGGGGTAGAGAGAGAGAGAGAGAGGGAGAGAGAGACTCTCTCGAGGAGAAAGTGCAACCTTGGCCTCCAGTGCCCACGCCTTCCTCTTCTGCAGAGGAGGCGGAAAATGGTCGAGAATTTTTTTTTTTTTTTTTTTTTTTTTTTTTTGCTCACTACCACTGATAGTCCTCCACTTCATCTTATCCCACCATCACCATCTCCAACACTACTATCACCACTACCATCTCCACCACAATCACCACCATTATCACCATCACCATCTCCACCATCACCACCAGTATCACCATCACTATCACCACCATCTCCACCACCACCATCTCTACCTCTATCACCATCACCACTATCACCACCATCTCCACCATCACCACCACTATCACCATCTCCATCACCACCACTATCACCACCATCTCCACCATCATCACCACCTCCACCTACACCACCACCACTACCAAACCCAAATTTTTAAAATTAATTTTCGTTTTATCTTATTTTATTTTTCTTATATGTTGCATTCTATTCTATTTTATTCTATTCTCTGTTCTGTTTAATTCAATTTCATTGTACTGTATCCCATCATGTTATGTGTTATCTATCAATTTATTTGTGTAAATATCTTATTTGTTGTATTATATGTGTCCAACTCACATTGCACGCCCATATCTGCTCCTGCCGCGTGTGGGCGTCGCTGTGGGCGTGGATGAGGGCGTGTGGGCGTGAAAGATGTGGGAGGAAGGAGGGGTAACGACATTATGCAAAAACTTCACACTTTACCAAACTTCCGTTGTCGTAATATTCAGTTGTATAAGCTTTATATTTCTGATCCTACCTGCTCTTTCTCTCTCTTCCTCTCTTTCTCTCTCTCTCTATCTATCTATCTAACTAGCTAGCTAACTAGATAGCTATTTATCTATCTTTATCTTTCTCCTCTCTCTCTCTTTCTATTTCTCTATCTATCTAACTAACTAGCTAGCTATTTGTCTATCTTTATCTTTCTCCTCTCTCTCTCTCTCTCTTTCTATTTCTCTGTCTATCTATTCGCCTATCTCTATCTTTATCATTCTCTCTCTCTCTCTCTCTCTCTCTCTCTCTCTCTCTCTCTATATATATATATATATATATATATATATATATATATATATATATATATATATATATATATATATATATATATATATATATATATATATATATATATATATCTATAGGTGTGTGTGTGTGTGTGTGTGTGTGTGTGTGTGTGTGTGTGTGTGTGTGTGTGTGTGTGTGTGTGTGTGTGTGTGTGTGTGTGTGTGTGTGTGTGTGTGTGCGTGCGTGCGTGCGTGTGTGTGCATGCGCGCGCGCTCACGCTATCCTCGTTTCCTTGGTGCCAAAGCAAAAGGACCTTCAAGGACCCTCATCGTTATCCTTCTCCTTCTCCTTCTGTACCTCATCCATCCCCGTCTCCCGCCACCCGGCTCGGCCTCTGCGTGTCGCCAGACGATTTTAATCAGCTGGGGTTAGCTCCCCTAGTGGCTGAGCACATCCGGGACTTAATCGCTCAAGGACTTCGTAGACAACTTGGGAGAACGAAAGAAGATATCTTCAAGGGTCTAGTAGTCTTGGGACTTGTGTCTTAGATGAGATGGGACTGGGAGGTGTTGCTCTCTTTCTCTCTCTCTCTCTCTCTTTCTCTCTTTCACTCACATTCTCTGTCTTTCTTTCTCTCTATCTCCCTCTCTCTCTTTCTCTCTTTCTCTCATTCACATTCTCTCTGTCTTTCTCTCTATCTCCCTCTCTCTCTCTTTCTCTCACTCACATTCTCTCTGTCTTTCTTTCTCTCTATCTCCCTCTCTCTCTCTCTCCCTCTCTCTGCCTGTCTGTCTCTCTATCTCTCTATCTATTTCTATCTATCTTTCTTTGTCTTTCTCTCTCTCTTTTTTCACTCTAACTCTCACTATCTCTCTCTCTCTGTCTGTCTGTCCCTCTATCTCTCTACCTATCTTTCTCTCTCTCTCCCTCTGTCTGTCTCTCTATCTCTCTATTTCTATCTATCTCTGTCTCTCTCTTTTTTCACTCTATCTAACTCTCTCTCTCTCTCTCTCTCTCTCTCTCTCTGTCTGTCCCTCTATCTCTCTCTCTGTGTCTTTCTCTTTTTCTCTCTCTCCTCCCTCTCCCTCCGTCCTTCTCTCTCTCTCTCTCTCTCTCTCTCTCTCTCTCTCTCTCTCTCTCTCTCTCTCTCTCTCTCTCTCTCTCTCTCTCTCTCTTTGTGTGTGTGTCTTTCTCTCTTTCTCTCTCTCTGTCTTTAACTCTCCCTCTCTTTGTCTTTCTCTCTCTCTCTCTCTGTCTGTCTCTCTCTCTCTCTCTCTCTCTCTCTTTCTCTCTCTCTCTCTCTCTCTCTCTCTCTCACACACACACACACACACACACACACACACACACACACACACACACACACACACACACACACACACACACACACACACACACACACACACAACATTACCCATAGGACTACACATGAACTCCTCTCCTCCTCTTCCTCCTCCTCCTTCACCTCCTCACCTATTTCTTCTCCTTTCCCTCATCCCCTTCCTCCTCCTCTTCCTACCCCTCCTCCTCCTCCTCCTTCTCTTCTCCCTCCTCATTCTCCTACCCCTGTTACTCCTCCTCCTCATTCTCCTACCCCTGTTCCTCCACCTCCTCTTCCTCTTCCTCTTCTCCCTCCTCCTACTTCTACCCCTCTTCCTACTGCTATTTCTCCTCTTCCCCTCCTCCTAATCTCTTCCTTTTCCTCTTCCTCTTCCACCTCCTCTTCTTCCCACTCCTATTTCTCCTCTTCCCCCTCCTCCTAATACTTCTCTTCCTTTTCCCCTTCCTACCCCTCCTCCTCCTCTTCCTCCTCCCCCTCCCTCCCTCCCTACACACTCCACATTCCCTCTGTCCGTCCCATACCCTTCAATCATCAATCGACCCCCTCCCCCTCCACCTCCCCTCCACCTCCCCCTCCCCCTCCCCCTCCACCTCCCCCTCCCGTCCCCTCCATGACGTAGATCCCGGCCACCCTAACGACGGCGTTACTTTTATGCAGACGATGTTTCAGGGGGTTTTGTGACACACCCCTAAGGACCAGAGCCACGCAGCTTGCGCAGTGTTAAGGCTACCGAATCTCTCTATCTCTCTCTTTCTCTCTCGCTCTCCCTCTCTCTCTCTCCCTCTCTCTTTTCCTCTTTCTCTGTCTCTCTCTTTCGCTCTCACTCTCCCTCTCTCTTTCTCTTTCTCTCTCACTTTCTCACTTTCTCTCACTTTATCATTCTCTCTCTCTCTCTCTTTCTCTGTTTCTCCTTCTCTTTCTCTCTCTTTAGCTCTCACTCTCTTTCGCTCTTTCTCTCTTTCTCACTCTCTCTTTCTCTCTATATTTCTCTCTCTTTCTCTCTCACAATTTTTCTCTTTCTCTCATTCTCTTTCTCACAGACACTCTCTCTCTCTCTCTCTCTCTCTCTCTCTCTCTCTCTCTCTCTCTCTCTCTCTCTCTGAAAGAGAGACCTCAAAGTCTCAAGAGAGTTCTTGAGCTCATCATCATCATCAGAGGAGGAGGAGGCTTACGAGATTAAAACTCTCTTGTGGCGAATCTCTTTCGTCTTCTCAGAAGCTTTCTTCTCACTTGATAAAGATCTTTTGCGACCTGCAGTAGGAGGAAGAGGAGGAGGAGGAGGAGGAGAGGAGGGAGAGGAGAAGGATTGGTGGAGGAGGAGGAGGAGGAGGAGGGAGAAGAGGAAAAGGAAGGAGAGGTGGAGGAAGGGTGGAGGAGGGAGAGAAGAAAGGGGAGAAAGAGGAGGAGGGAGAGAAGGAGGGAGAGGAGAAGGAGGGAGAGGAGAAGGAGGAAGGGTGGATGAGGGAGAGAAGAAAGGGGAGGAGGAGGAGGAGGGAAAGGAGGAGGAGGAGGAGGAGGAGGTGTCACCGGGGAGAAGGTGTAGAGGTGAGGTGGAGGTGTCGGGAGTGGGGAGGTGTTGACAGGGTGGGAGGTGTAGTGGGGAGAGGAAGGTGTAGGTGTCAAGAGGGAGGGGGTCGAGTGGAGGAGGAGGTGTCCAGAGGGGGTGTCGAGAGAGGAGGTGTATAGTGGAGGGGGAGGTGTAGAGTGAAGGGGGAGGAGATGTAGAGGGGAGGGGGAGGAGGGAGGTGTCGAAGGGGGGGAAGGTGTACTCCAAAGAGAGGAGGGGGGGAAAGTAGGTGATGGTATAGGAGAAGTAAGATTTTTTTTGGGGGGTTAGGGAAAGGGGGTTAGGTAGGGGGGTTAGGGAACGGGGGGTTAGGGAAAGGGGGTTAGGTAGGGGGGTTAGGGAGGGGGGTTACGTGGGGGTTAGGGAGGGGGGTTAGGGTAGGGATGGTTAGGTAGGGGGGGGATAGGGATGGGGGGTCCTAGGTTCTGAGTGTCCTAGGTTCCGACCTGCAGGATCTATGGGTGTTACGTAAGGACGCTTTTCTAGAGCCTTTTCTAGTTTATGGATATTTTTATGTTCTATTCTAGATGGATTCTTTCTGGAGCGTCTCTCTACGAGTGTTTTGTTTCTGTCCTTTTTTTTTTTTTTCTTATCTTCAAAATGTGTGGACAAAAACAAGAAAATAATAACAAGTGAGAAAGAAAATAAGGATGAAAAAATAATGAAAAAGAAAGAAAAAATAGAGAGAAAAAGAAAGCAATAAAGAAAAAGAAAAGAGAAGAAAATAAAGAAAAAGAGGAGAAAAAGAGAAAAAATAAAAAAGAGAATAAAAGAGAAACCAAGACAGAAGAAGAGAGAAAAAGGAAAATAAATAAAAAGAAAAAAATGAAAGAAAAAGAGAAGAAAATGGAAAAAAGAGAAGAAAGAGAGAAAAATAAAATAAATAAAAGGAGAAAAAATGAAAGAAAAAGAAGAAAACAGAAAGAAAAAGAGAAGAAAATAGAAAGAAAAAATAATTAAAAGATAGAAGAAAAAAAAGACAAATAAAAGAAAAGAGGAATTAGAAAGTAAAAATAACCAAGAGAAAGAAAGAAAAAATAATTAAAAGAGAGAGAAAAAGAAAAAAGGATAAAAGTTAAGAGCGGAGTCCCACAAGGACCCGGCGGCGGCCACCGCTCTCTGATTGGCTGCTGGACATAAATCCTGAGGTCCCCCCCCCCAACCAATATTGGATATTGCTATCAGATCCACCCCACCCCCCAACCCCCACCCTGTACACCTCAAGCTACAGTCTATAATTCTCCTCTCTCTTTCTCTCTTTTCCTCTCTCTCTCTCTCTCGTCAGAGCCTTTTGTATACATAGAACCAAAAACTACACCCCTTCATTCTCTCTCTCTCTCTCTCGCCACAGAGCCTTTTGTATACCTAGAATAAAAAACAACACACCTTCATTCTCTCTCTCTCTCTCTTTGAAGACAGAAAACTTTTTGTATATCTGGAACCAAAAGCTACACCCTTTCATTCTCTCTCTCTCTCTCTCTCTCTCTCTCTCTCTCTCCATCTCTCTCTCTCTCTCTCCAGCTCCCTCTCGCCAGAGAGCCTTTTGTGTACTCAGATCCGAAAACTACACCCCTTCATCCTCTCTCTCTCTCTCTCTCTGAGACTCTGGCTGTCGCCAGGCGATTTTATTCAGTTGAAGGTGATCCTCCCCACCCCACCTGCGCAGTGAGTGGGAGGTCAATAATATTTAACGAAGTTAATTTTTTGTGTCAATCTCTAACGCTTTTCTTCTTATTCATATTTCGTTTTGCTTCGGATCGTTCCATTTATACTTTTGGCCTCGTCTTCCTTATTCAATTAACTTTTTTACATTCTTGTTGTTACACCTTTTTTGCATATTTAAGGAAATTAACAAAAAGGCTAAAATAATAATGATGATAATATTATTGAGAATGATGATGATAATAATAATAATAATGATAATAATAATAATAATAATAATAATAATAATAATAATGATAATAATAATAATAATAATAATAATAATAATAATAATAATAATAATAATAATAATAATAATAATAATAATAATAATAGTAATAATAATAATAATGATAATAATAATAATAACAATAATAATAATGATGATAATTATGACAATAAATACTATAACCACAATGATCATGATGACGACGAAGACGACGATGACAATGACGACGACGAAGATGAATAATAGTAATAATAATAATAATGATAATAATAATAATAAAAACAATAATAGTAATAATGATGATAATAATGACAATAAATACTATAACTACAATGATCACGATGACGACGAAGACGACGATGATAATGACGACGACGACGATGACAATGACGACAACGACGAAGATGATGATGATGATAATAAACAGCACACCTGGGGCGTTTCACCCATTTGTTCTGTCTGTCGCCAGGCGATTCTATTCACCACAAAGAAACCTTTGGCAGCGCACCATTCTCTAAGTATGCCCTGCGTCCCCGGCTGTCACGTTTCGTCAACGCATGAAAACATCGTCAGCGACGACGATCCACCCAAGAACCAAAATAACTATTGGATTGATATGCATTCAAGGGGAGAGGGACGAGGGGGAGAGAGAGGGGGAGATGGGAGGGGGAGAAGGATGTGGGAGGGGGAGGGGAGGGGGAGACGGTGGGTGTAAGGGGGAGGGGAGTGGGGTAGGTGAGAGTGGAGGGGGGAAGGTGAAAAGTGGGAGGTGGGAGGGAGAAGGGAAGGTGGGAAGAGGGAAGAGGGGGGTAGGTGAGAGGGGGAGGGGAGATGGGAGGGGGTTATGGGGAAGGGGGAGTAAGAGGGGGAGGAGGGAAGAGGGAGGTGGGAGAGGAAAGGGGAGGGGGAGTTGAGATTGGGAAGGAAAGGTCAGAGTTGGGAGAGGGAGGGGGAGAGGGAGGGAGAGAGGGATGTGGGAGAGGAAAGAGGAGGAGGTGGATAGGGGAAGGGGGAGGTGGATAGGGAAAGGGGGAGGTGGGAGGGGGGGTACGGGGAGGAAGGAGTGGGGGGAGGTGGAGAGGGGAAAGGGGGAGATGGATAAGGGAAAGGGGGAGGTCAGATGGGTGGGTCAGAGTTGGGAGGGGGAGGTGGGACGTGGGAGGGGGAGGGGGGAATTTGGCACCGTGGAGTCGAGGGGCCGTTGCCCCCCCATAGGTCTGACACACGTGTCATCTGTGTCATAAGCTTGGCATGCATGACACGGCTGTCATGCAAACGTCCTGACCCTCCCCCACCCACTCACCCGTCCTCTCCGTCTGTTGCTACCTCGACAATCTGTCCTCGATTAGAGAAAAAAAGGGGGAGAGGGGGGAGGGGGAGGGGAGAGGGGGAGGGGGGAGGGGGAGGGGAGAGGGGGAGGGGGGAGGAAGGTGGAAGAGGGGGAGGGAGAGGGAGGCGGAGGGAGGGCAGAGTAGGAGGAGGGAGGGAGAGGGAGGCGGAGGGAGGGGAGAGTAGGAGGAGGGAGGAGGAAGAGGGGGAGAGGGAGAGGGGGAGGTGGAAGAGGGGGAGGGGGAAGGGAAAGAGGGGGAGGGGGAGGGGAGGTGGAAGAGGGGGAGAGGGAGGGAGAAGAGAGGGAGGGGGAGGTGGAAGAGGGGGAGGGTAGGTGGAAGAGGGAGGGGGAGGTGGAAGAGGGGGAGGGTAGGTGGAAGAGGGGGAGGGAGGTGGAAGAGGGGGAGGGAGGTGGAAGAGGGGAAGGGGGAGGTGGAAGAGGGGGTGGCGGGAGAGGGGGAGGTGGAAGAGGGGAGGGGGAGGGGGAAGAGGGGAGGGAGGTGGAAGAGGGAGAGGGTGAGGAAAGTGGAAGAGGGGTAGGGGGAGGGAGGAAGAGGGGGAGGGAGGAAGAGGGGGAGAGGTGGAGAGGGGGGAGGGGGTGCTTATCTGGGTGGCACCCAACCACTGGCATCCTACTTCAGGACGATTTCAGGCACTCTGATGCTGAAGTTGTTTACGTCATGGGTTGTAAACTCATCTGAAGTAGTGAAGTTTCAAGAGGACTTCAGAAACCACTCGTTCTTACAATAACAACAACAACAAATTAGAGATAACACTGGGCCTCATACCGGAGACCGAGTACGGGCCTACAGGGACCGCACCTCCAGATAGAGGTAAGGATGTGTATGGGTTCTGAAGATGGGTGACGGCGGGGGGGGGGGCGATGACCCTCATCGACGTCCATCTCATGGGGCTACAACGACCTCTTGCACTTTTTTCACAGAACCTTAATGGGACTGATGACGTAAGCTACATGTCTGTGCAGACCATCTCTCCCAGCGTGGGAAAAGGAGTTCAAGAAAATCCTAAATAAAGAGATATTAGGAGTGACTGGGTAATTGCAGGATGTAATCATCCTACACAAAAGGAGTACACGCACGCACGCACGCGCACACACATACTGCTGCGCTGCGGGTCGTTACTCCAACTCTTGTGGGCGGGTAAGTTTGGGGTGTGTATAAGGTCACAGCATTACCCATAGATCAGTCATATATGAGCTCTGAGATCTCATCTGGGAGGGTAATAGCTGTTGATCACGAGTCCAACACGTGCTTCAAGCCCATAGTGAATCACATACACGCACACGCACACACACACACATACAAATACACACATATATACAAATACACACACATACAAATACACACACACACAAACACACACACACGTACACACACATACAAATACACATACACACACAAATATACAAATACACATACACACACGTGCATATACACACACACATACACATACACACACATACATATACACACACATGCACACACATACACACACATACAAATACACATACACACACAAATATACAAATACATATACACACGCATACACATACACACACACACACACGAACACACATACACACGTACAAATACACATACACACACAAATATACAAGTACACATACATACACACACACACATACAAATACACATACACACACAAATACATATACACACGCATACACATACACACACACACACACGAACACACATACACACACATACAAATGCGCATTCACACACAAATATACAAGTACACATACACACATATACATATACACACACACAAACACACACACACGTACACACACATACAAATACACATACACACACAAATATACAAATACACACACATACATATACACACACACACAAATACACATACACACACAAAAATACAAATACACATACATACACACACACACACATACACACACACACACGTACACACACGCACACACACACGTACATACACGCACACACAAATTAAGAATCAGTCAAGAAGACCAATCGGTTCTCTGGCCTTTATCTGGCCGACAGTGCAGACCGTAACTCAGGCGATCGCCCAGCTCGGCCGTACGTCTACTTCGGCCGTAGGGACGGGACGGGGGGAGATCCATTACGTCCGAAATGGACTTGCGGTTGCTTCCTACTAGCCTCGCAACTGGTCCCACAAAAAAAAAAAAAATCCATATTTTGGTTTTGGTTTATTGTTATCGGAAGTTTTATTAACTTCATTACGAGGTTTGTGTGTGTGTGTGTGTGTGTGTGTGTGTGTGTGTGTGTGTGTGTGTGTGTGTGTGTGTGTGTGTGTGTGTGTGTGTGTGTGTGTGTGTGTGTGTGTGTGTGTGTGTGTCTGTGTGTGTGTGTGTGTGTGTGTGTGTGTGTGTGTGTGTGTGTGTGTGTGTGTGTGTGTGTGTGTTTGTGTGTGTGTGTGTGTGTGTGTGAGAGAGAGAGAGAGAGAGAGAGAGAGAGAGAGAGAGGGGGGAGAGAGAGATAGAAAGATAGATATATAGATAGATAGAGGTAGATAGACAGAGAGATAGATATATATATAGATAGATAGAGAGAAAAAAATATATTCATATACATAACGTCGCCATTTCAGTTGAAATAGCCCCCCCACCAACCACCCACCTTCATACCTACGAAAAAAAAAATCCTGACGTTATCAAACGTAGCCCACAAAGGATTACAGAGGAGACTGCCGACAGGAGACCTTTTGGTCCATAACTAGGTTGGACACGAAAAAAGATAGACAAATAAATAAGTAAATAAATTGATCAATAAAATCAATAAATAGACAACCTGACGCTGCCTACACATTTATTTTTCGTAGGTAACACCAAGGCCTTATGGCTTTGACCATATCCAACACTACAATAAATCTATTTATACAACATAACCAAAATACATCCTCTCCTAATACCTATAAACCTACAAAAAATAATATTCAGATAAACTCACAAATAATTCAATGTCAGATATATATCTCAAAATTCTTATAAAAAAAAAAAAATATATATATATATATATATATATATATATATAATAATGATAATAATAATGATAATAATAATAATAATAATAATAATAATAATAATAATAATAATAATAATAATAATAATAATAATAATAATAATAATAATAATAATAATAATAATAATAATAATAATAATATTTAAACTCCCCAAGCACTCAAAGTCACAAATACTGTATATCTCAAAATTCTTCAAAAATAGATAAATAAAATAGAAAAATAAAATTAGATAACAATAATAATAATGATAATAGTAATAATAATATTTCAATAACAATAGTAATAATAATAATAATGATAATATTTAGATAAACTCAAAACTTCGTCTAAAAATAAACAAATAAAATAGAAATAAAATAAAATAACATAGTAATAATAATAATAATAATAATAATAATAATAATAATAATAATAATAATAATAATAATAATAATAATAATAATAATAATAATAATAATAATAATAATAATAATAATAATAATAATAATAATAATAATAATAATAATAATAATAATGATAATGATAATAATAATATTTAAATTCACCAAAACTCAACGT
>NC_134816.1:41735591-41740591 GCF_046742065.1 Oratosquilla oratoria
TATACATACACACGCACACACACACACACACACACACACACACACACACACACACACACACACACACACACACACACACACAAAATCATACGAGCTCCCAGCTCTCATCCGGGGCGGCAATTGCTGTCGATCACGAGTCCAGCGTCAGATCAAAAACCCACAAAGAAAGAAAGAGAGAGAGAAAGAAAAAGAGAAAGAGAGAGAAAGAAATAGAAATTGAAAAAGAAAGAGAAAAAAGTAGAAAAAGAAAAAGAAATAGAGAAAGACAGAAAGAGAGAGAGAGAGAGAGAGAGAGAGAGAGAGAGAGAGAGAGAGAGAGAGAGAGAGAGAGAGAGAGAGAGAGACTTCTCCCCTCCCTCCTACACTCCTCCCCCAATAGAAAAAGAGAGAAATAATTAGAAAAAGAGGAAAAGAGAAAGAGAGAAAGACAGAAGGGAGAGAGAGAGAGAGAGAGAGAGAGAGAGAGAGAGAGAGAGAGAGAGAGAGAGAGAGAGAGAGAGAGAGAGAGAGAGAGAGAGAGAGAGACTTCTCCCCTCCCTCCTCCACTCCCCCTCCCCTCCCTCCTCTCCCCCACCCCCCTTCTCTATTTCCTCGTAACAAGCGCATGGTACCGGGAACCCACGAGTTTAGTGTTGATCAGAGCTCAGATTAGGAACAAATTACGATTCAGATTGTGACCTTCATTTACATCGTTGGGGGTGGGAGGGGGGAGGGAGAGGTGCGTGGGAGGTGGGAGGGAGGGGGAGGGTGGGAGGCAATTAAGGACAGGTGTGCTCGTCGTCCTATTTTTTTTTTTTTTTTTTTTTTTTTTTACTCGAAAATTATCGTTCGGATACGTCGTCTCGACTTCGATTAACACAATCTTTTGTTTCGATAAGGGTGAGATAAGGAAGGATATTCGAGACGATAAAGAGGGCTGGGGGGGCTATTTAACCATCAAGGGGGGAATGGGGGGAGGGGGAAGGGGGATGACCTTTTGGTCGTCATTAGCCGAAGTCAGGGTCAAAGAGATGAAATCGGACAAGGAGGACCCCCTGGTCTCTCAGAGAGGCACCGACTATGTAGGATGATGGAGGAGGAAGAAGAGGAGGAGGAGGAAGAAGAGGAGGAGGATGGAGGAGGAAGAGGAGGATAGAGGATGGAGGAAGAGGAGGAGGAAGGGGAGCAGAAAGAGGAAGAGCAAGAAGGGAAGCAGGAGGAAGAGTAGGAGGAGGAGGAAGAGGAGGAGGAAGAGCAGGAAGAGGAGGAGGAAGAGGAGGAAGACAAGGAGGAGGAGTAGGGGGAAGAAGGGGAACAGGAGGAAGAAAACGAGGAGGAGGAAGAAGGAGAAAGAGGAGGAGGAGGAAGAAAAGGAGGAGGAGGAGGAGGAGGAGGAGGAGGAGGAGGAGGAGGAGGGGGAGGGTCCCAGGGTCACTCGCTGTAGGGGAGAGGATGTTTTTTTTTCGTAGGTAGGTGTGACATTCGTGCTGGTCATTCCTCCTCTCTTTCTCTTTTTCTGTCTCTATCACTCTCTCTCTCCATCTCTATCGTTATCTTTCTCTCTCTCTCTCTGTCTCCATCTCTATTATTATCTTTCTCTCTCTCCATCTCTGTCATTATCTTTCTCTCTCTCTCTCTTTCCATCTCTATTGTTATCTCTCTCTCTCTCTATTATTACCTTTCTTTCCCTCTCTCTCTTTTTCTATCTCAATCGTTATCTTTCTCTCTCTATCAGTATCTTTCTCTCTCTCTCTCTCTCTTTGCCCATGTCTATCGTTATCTCTCTCTCTCTCCATCTCTATCGTTATCTTTCTCTCTCTCTCTCTCTCTCTCTCTCTCTCTCTCTCTCTCTCTCTCTCTCTCTCTCTCTCTCTCTCTCTCTCTCTCTGTCTCTCTCTCTCCCATCATCGTATGAGTAAATACACAAGTAGAAACGCAATTGAAAAATATAGAAATACAAATAAATGAAATTATAAGTATGAATATCTTAATCAATGAGTATACATATGAGTATATATTTATTTATCTATTTACTTATTCTATTTATTATTATTTATATTATTATAATTTTATTTATTTGTTTATTTATCTATCATCATCATCATCATTATTATTATTATTATTATTATTATTATTATTATTATTATTATTATTATTATTATTATTATTATTATTATTATTATTATTATTATTATTATTATTATTATTATTATTATTATTACTATTATTATTATTTATTTATTTATTTATTTATTTATTTTTTATTTTTTGCATCCGACCTAGTTATGGACCAAAAGGTCTCCTGTTGGCATGCTCCTCCTTTGTAAACCTTTGTAATCCTTTATATAAGTGAACAAGTGAACAAGTTTATCAAAAGAAATAATGATAACTAGATAACAGATAAATATAGATAACAGACAAATAGGAGAAGGTTAAGAGCAGACACAGGTGGCCAGACACAGGCAGCGCAGGCAACGCAGGCAGCGCAGGCAGACACAGGCAAGGATAGGAAGAGACAGGAAGAGACAGATAATTAATAGACAGACAGACAGACATGTTAGAGTAGACGTAGTAGGCAGACGGAGAAAGGGACGGAAAGGAACAGAAAGGGACAAAGAGGGGCAGGTAGATAGTGTCAGGGGAGGTCAGGGGCAGTCAGGGACAGTCAGGGCTAGTCAGGGACAGTCAGGGACAGTCAGGGACAGGAACTGACAAAGCCTATTTCGAGTGTGTCCCTGAACAAAGAGACAGGAATATGGTGTCAGGGGCGGTTAGGGCTAGTCAGTGGCAATTAGGGGCAGTCAGGGACAGTCAGGGGCAGGTTCCGACAAGACCATGTCGAGTGTGTCCCTGATCAAAGGGACATGAAGATAGTGTCAGGGGCGGCCAGGGCTAGTTAGGGGCAGTCAAGGATACTCAGGGGCAATCAGGGGCAGTCAGGGGCAGTCAGGGGCAGTCAGGGGCAGTCAGGGGCAGGTTCCGACAATGCCCATCCCTGGTGAAGCCCTGAGACAGCGCCATCTCGGCCCTTAAGAGTCGAAATGCCAATTAGGTCCTCCTTAGCCTTAACTACGAACAGAAAGACTCATCCGAGGTAAAGAGGACAACCGCAAAGAAGAATTCGAGAGCGACTTCCCCCCCCACCTCCCACCCTCTCTTCCTCCCTCCCCCACCTCCCCCCTCTCTTCCTCCCCCCTCCCCCTCCCCCCTCTCCTCCCCCTCCCCCCCTCTCTTCCTTCGTAGGACTTTTGAGGAAAGGATACCCAGGGACCACCACGTTGCTTCCCTTCCAGGAAAAGGGGAATGGGGGGGAATGGGGGGGGAATGGGGGGAGGGGAAGGGGGGAATGGTGGGGGGAGGTGGGTAATGGGGGGAGGAGATGTGGGGATGGGGGAAGGGAGAATGGAGGGGGAAGGGGAATGGGGGAGGGAAAGGGGGAAAGGGGGAAGGAGGGAGGGGAAGGAAGAATGGGTGGAGGAGAAGGGGAAGGGGGATGGGGGAGAGGAAGTGGGGATGGGGAGGGGAAAAGGGGAATGGGGAGGGGATGGGGGAATGGGGGAGAGGGGATGGGGGAATGGGGGAGAGGGGATGGGGGAATGGGGGAGAGGGAAGGGGAGTGGGGGAGAAGGGAAGGGAGAATGGGGGAGGGGACGGGGGAAAGGGGGAATAGGGGAAAGGAATGGGGGAAGAAGGTGGAATGAGGGAAAGGGATTGGGGAGGAAAAGGGGAATGGGGACGGGAAGGGTAAATGGTGGAGGGGGGAAAGGGGGAATGGGGGAGAAGGAAGGGGGAATGGGGGAGAAAGAAGGGGGAATGGGGGAGAAGGAAGGGGGAATGGGGGAGAAGGAAGGGTGAATGGGAGGAGGGGGAAGGGGAAATGGGGGAGAGGGGGATGGGGTAAGGGATATGGGGGAGAGGGAAGGGTGAATGGGGAATGGGGGAGGATAAGGGTGAATGGGGGAGGGGGGAGGGGTGAATGGGGGAGTGGGTGGATAGTGGGGGGGGGTAACCGGCCCTGTGTGGGAGAATGCTGTCCGTGCATCAGCATAGGTAATGCTTCTTAAAACTACCATCTGCTTAGGAGGAGGCGAAACAACTCTTCTTCCTCCTCTTCTTCTTCCTCCTCCTCTTCCTTCTCTTCCTACTCCTTTTCCTTATTCTCCTCCTCTTCCTCCTCCACCACCTCCTCCTCCTCCTCCTCTTCTTCCTTATTCTCCTCCTCTTCCTCCTCCACCACCTTCTCCTCGTCCTCTTCCTCCTCTTCCTCTTCCTCTTCTTCCTCGTCCTCTTCCTCCTCTTCCTTATTCTCCTCCTCTTCCTTCACCACCACCTCCTCCTCCTCTTCATTGTCCATCACCTCCTCCTCTTCCTCCTCCTCCACCTCCTCATCATCGATTGCTTCATCCTCTCCCTTCTCCATCTCATCTTCCTCTTCCTCCTCCTCCTCCTCCTCTTCCTCCTCCACCTTTACTCACTCGAGGGCAACACAAATTCCTTTGCGAGGTATAACGTGTCCCGAGGACCAGCTCCGCTCTTCGAAGACGACCTCTTCCCCTTCGAGGACGACCACATCCTTCGAGGACGATCTCCCCCCTTTCAAGGACAAGCCCTCCCCCTTCGAGGACGACCCTTCTCCTTCGAGGACGACACTCCTCCTTCGAGGACGACTCTCCTCCTTCGAGGACGACTCTCCTCCTTCGATGACAATCCCTTCCCCTTTGAGGACAAAACCTTCTCTTTAGAGGACGATCACAATCCCCTTCGAGGACAAACTCATTCCCTAGGAGGACGACCCTCATCCCCCTTCGAGGACGACCACCTTCCCTTTCGAGGATAAGCCCTTCCCCTTCGAGGACGACCCCTACCCCTTCGAGGACGAGTCCCTCCCCGTTCGAGGACGACCCCCTTCCCCTCTGAGAACGAGTCCCTCCCCGTTCGAGGACGACCCCCTACCCTTTCGAGGACGATTCCCTCTCCGTTCGAGGTAGACCCCCTTCTCCTTTGAGGACGACCATCCACCT
>NC_134816.1:41745591-41753091 GCF_046742065.1 Oratosquilla oratoria
TCCTCCTTCTTCCTCCTCCTTTCCTCCTCGTCGTCCTCCTCGATCTTCTCCTCATCACCCTCTCCCTCCCCTTCCTCCTCCTACCCACCCAACTCTCCCTCCTCTTCCTCCCCTCCTCCTCTTCCTCCTTACCCTCTCCCTCATCTACCTCCCCCCTCCTCCTCCTCCTCCTCCTCCTCCTCCTCGAATGCGCTTCCAAGGTTAAAAAAAGAGGATTGGGTTCCCTTGCGAGCATAAGAGAGAGAGAGAGAGAGAGAGAGAGAGAGAGAGAGAGAGAGAGAGAGAGAGAGAGAGAGAGAGAGAGAGAGAGAGAGAGAGAGACAGACAGAGAGAAAGAGAATAGACAACCCCAGACTTAACAACCATTGACAATGAAACAAATACAAACACAAATAAACAAATAAATAAGTAAAAAAAATAAATGAACAAACAAAAACAAACGAATGAACAAACAAACAAACAAATAAATAAATATAAAGATAAATAGATAAATAAACCAATAAACAGATAAGTGAGCAAAGAACTTAATAAACAAATAAATGAATAAATAGATAGATAGTAAATAAGATCAATAAATAAATAAATGAAGAAATACATAAATAAATACAGAGATAGATTAAAGAATAAATAAATTATAGATAAATAAGTAAATGAATAGATAATAAAATTATTAAAAAAACAAATAAATTAATTAATTGATTAATTAACAAATGAATAAATAAATAAATGAATGAATAAATCATTATATATACGAAAGCGATCACGATGACGTCATCCCAGTACGTCCTCACCCAGAATGGATCTTCTTATTCGTTTCATCTCGACACCCCCTCCCACTCCCCCACCTCCCTCACTCCCCCTCTGCCCGGTCGTCGACTCCCTCACTCCCTCAACCCGATATTCATTCATTTTATGATTATTCAGACTCCCTCACTCCCATTCCCTCCCTCCTTCCCTCTATTCCTCCCTCCTTCCTTCTCCCTCCCTCCCACCTTCCCTCTCACTCCCTCGTTCCCTTCTTTCCTCCCACACCCTCCCTCCTTTCCTCCTTCCCACTCCCTCCACTTCCCTCCATCCCTTCTTCTCTCCCACTTCCTCCCTCCCTCCCTCCTTCTTCCCTTCTTTCCTCCCACTCCCTCCCTACCTTCCTCCCTCCCTCCCACTCCCTTCTTCCCTCCCTCCCTCCCTACCTCCCCTCCTTTCTTCCCTCCCACTCCCTCCCTCCCTCCCTCTGTGCTACTTTGCAGCTGTTCCTCCTCCTCCTCCTCCTCCTCCTCCTCCTCCTCCTCCTCCTCCAGATGAAGAAGAAGAAGAAGAAGAACTGGATCTTCAGGATCGGTTTACCCTGGCAGACATTGCCAAGGCTCTTAGGGGCTATCACACTGGGATTCCGTGGGCTATCACACTGGGCTTTCACGAATTATCACGCTGGGCTCCTTCCACGGGCTTCACCAGCTTCGACCGTTAAAGTTCGTTGGAGTAAAAACGAATTTCGGTTACGACATTTGAATTTTCAAATTTCCAAATATCAAATTATCTTTCCGTTATATACAGCAAAGCTGAATGATGAACTTAGAGATTGTAAACCTAGACAATTGTTAGACAAACTGTTGGAATGTTCTTAGTGAGGTCTAGATTTCTGTAAGCAAAGTCCTATTCTAGTTATTCAAATGGAGGTTGAAGGTAGAATGTCGGAGGAAAAATTGCCCAGTGTGATAACCCTTTTCTCTCCGCGATTAGATCTGCGGTCCAAAGCGGGGCCCGCCAGGAAGCATATTTTCCTTTCCGTTCCCACCCGGACTAAACACGGTGAAATGAATTAATGATAAAATATCTTTTAAAAGAGATTGTTTGATTTATCTTAGTTTGAATTCATAACGGATTTTTTTTGTCATTTATTTCAGATTTTAACGAAGGAGAGAGGGAGAGAGAGAGAGAGAGAGAGAGAGAGAGAGAGAGAGAGAGAGAGAGAGAGAGAGAGAGAGAGAGAGAGAGAGAGAGAGAGAGAGAGAGAGGGAGGGGGAAAGGGGAGTGGGAAAGGGGAGAGAGAGAAAAAGAGAGAGGGATGGAGAGAGAGAGAGAGAGAGAGAGAGAGAGAGAGAGAGAGAGAGAGAGAGAGAGAGAGAGAGAGAGAGAGAGAGAGAGAGAGAGAAGTTACGAGTCATGCTAAGAACCAGAACACCTTAACATACAGATAGCACCTTCCATCACCTCCGGCGACACCTATTCTCCCCTCCCACCCTCCTTCTCCTCCTCCTCTTTCTTTGCCTCCTCTTCTTCTTCTACCTTCTCCTCCTCTTCCTCCTTCTTCACCTCCTCTTCCTCCTCTGCCTTGTCCTCTTCCTCCTCCTTCTTCACCCCATCTTCCTTCTCCTCATCCTTTTTCTTCACCTTCTCATCCCCCACCTCCTTCTTCACCTCCTCCTCCTCCTCTTCCTTTTTCACCTCCTCTTCCTTTACCTCCTCCTCCTCTGCCTTCTCCTTCTTCACCTCCTCCTCCTCCTCCTCCTCCTATTTCACTTACTCTTCCTCCTCATTCTCCCTCTTCACCTCATCCTCACCCTCCTTCTTCACCCTCCTCTTCCTTTTCCTCCCTCTCTTCCTTTACCTTCTCCTTTTCCTTTACCTCCTCTTGTCTCTTCACCTCTTCTCCTCCCTCTTCACCTCCTCCTCCTCCTTCTTCACCTGCTCAGTTGATATTTCAGGGACTTAAGTTACATCCCTATGGACCAGAGTTCCATAGCACTGGAGACTACTTTCCAGAAAAAAAAGAAAAAGAAAAAAAAAAAAAATAATAATAATAATAATAATCATAATAATAATAATAGTAATAATGATAAAATAAAATAAATAGATCAAATAAATCAAAATAAAATAAATAAGATAATAGATAAATAAAAACAATAAATATATAAATCAAATAGAAAATCAAAACAAAACAGAAACAAACGAAAAACTAAACTAAGCCAAAACGAAACGAAAAAAAAAAAATAGACATAAAATCTTCTTCCTTATCCTTCGCCGTCTCTTCCTCCTCCTCCTCCTCCATATCTCTCTCCTCCTACTCCCATACGTCCTCCTTCTCTTCCTCCTTCTTCTCCTCTTCCTCCTTCTTCTCCTCTTCCTCCTTCTCCTCCTCTTCCTCCTTCTCCTCCTTCACCTTTTTCTCCTCCTCTTTCTCCTTCTCTTCCTCCTTCTCCTCCTCCTTCTTCTCCTCCTCTTCCTCCTCCTTCTCCTTTTCTTCCTTCCCTTCTTTCTCCTCTTCTTCCTTCTTCTCCTCTTCCTCCTCCTTCTTCTTCTCCTCTTCTTCCTCCTCCTCCTCCTCCCACACGTCCTCCTGAGCTCCGTACATTAGCAGCGAGGGAGGGAGCGAGTAACACACAAACGACCCGGGGCTGATGGATCTCGCTCCAAGCCGATCCACACTCGGTCAGCGGGAGAAAGAGGGAGAGAGGGAGAGAGGGAGAGAGAGAGAGGAGGAAAAAAGGTTAACAGATAACTAAGTCTGCATCATGAATCCGGTTTTAAGTGACTTTTATTATTCACTTAAACAGGGTTAGTGTCTCACTATTTCTCATTTTATTCCTCTCTCTTTCACTCAGTATCTCTCTCTCTCTGTCTCGCTCTCTCTCGCTCTTTTTCTCTCTCTCGTCCTCTCTCTCTCTTTCGCTCTTTGTCTCTCTCTCTCTCTCTCTTTGTCTCTCTCTCTCTCTCTCTCCCTCTCCCTCTTACTCCCTCTCTCTCTCTCTCTCTCTCTCTCTCTCTCTCTCTCTCTCTCTCTCTCTCTCTCTCTCTCTCTCTCTCTCTCTCTCTCTCTCTCTCTCTCTCTCTCTCTTATAATGAAGAGCATGCTGACAGGAGACCTTCTGGTCCATAACTAGGTCTGATGCGTGAAAAATGTAGATAAATGAATAAAATAAATGAATAGATAATGACAAATAATAAACAAACAGACAAATAACGATAACTTATAATAAATAATAAATCAAAATAAACAAATCAATAATAATAACTAAATAAATTATAATAATAAAATAAAATGAAATAAAATAAATTAGAGCCTTGGGACTCCATCAGCTTTAACTATGTATTTCTCTCTCTTTGTCTGTGTGTATCTCTCTCTTTCTCTCTCCCTTTATCTCTCCCTCTCTCTCTCTCTCTCTCTCTCTCTCTCTCTCTCTCTCTCTCTCCCTTCTCTCTCTCCCTCTCTCTCTTTCTCTCTCTCCCTCCGTCTCCCTCTCTCTCTTTCTCACACATGGAAACCTGACAACCGGCGACTGATCCCCTTACCACTTTCAACCAGTGACATAGAAAGAGACCCACACTCACACAACACGGACAGCAGTCCAAAGTCTCTTCCCGGAGAGGTCTGTGTGATAGCCCGAGGACCGTTGTCGATCACTATGGGGCTCCAGTTATATATATATATATATATATTATATATATATATATATATATATATATATATATATATATATATATATATATATGTGCGTGTATATATAAATACACACTGTTCTCTACTCTGTAATTCATATCTGCTGAAGAGGATCACAGTAAGTGATCGAAATATACATATCTGTATATCTTCGCTTATTCTTCTCCGAAAGTGGGTCATCAGTATTATATATATATATATATATATATATATATATATATATATATATATATATATATATATACATATATAATAAAATAAAATAAGATTCAGCAGTCACGGAGTCTCGAACCCAGGATCTCTAAATTACGAGTCCAGTCTGCTACCATGCTGCCACACAAAGCATCGAAACCTGCTACGAACTATATACATCATATGCGTCCATGCTGCACTAGTAAGCATGATTCCGGACGATGCTGTTCTCTTTACGGAAGCATAATCCTGTTCCCCCCGCGTCTGTCCATACCTGTAAACAACGGGTCTGTCTATTCCTCTGTTTACCTGTCTACATCGGTCTGTCTATTCCTATGTTTACCCGTCTACGATAGTCTGTCTATTCCTACCGTCTACAATGGGCTGTCTATTCCTGTGTTTACCTGTCTACATCGGTCTGCCTATTCCGGTGTTTACCCGTCTACGTTGGTCTGTCTATTCCTGTGTTTACCCGTCTATGTTGGTCTGTCTATTCCTGTGTTTACCTATCTACGTTGGTCTGTCTATTCCTGTGTTTACCCGTCTACGTTGGGCTGCCTACTCCTGTGTTTACCCGTCTACGTTGGTGTGTCTATTCTTCTGTTTACCTGTCTACATTGGTCTGTCTAATCCTGTGTTTACCCGTCTACGTTGGTATGTCTATTCTTCTGTTTACCTGTCTACATCGGTCTGTCTCATCCTGTGTTTACCCGTCTACGTTGGTCTGTCTATTCTTCTTTTTACCTGTCTACATCGGTCTGTCTCTTTGTTTACCTGTCTACATCGATCTGTCTATTCCTGTGTTTACCCGTCTACGTCGGTCTGTCTATTCTTCTGTTTACCTGTCTACATCGGCCTGTCTATTCTTCTGTTTACCCGTCCACGTTGGTCTGTCTATTCTTCTCTTTACCTGTTTACATTAGTCTGTCTCTCTGTTTACGTGTCTACATCGGTCTGTCTATCACTCTGTTTACCTGTCTGCCTCGGTCTGTCTATTCCTCTGTTTACTCATCTACGTTGGTCTGTCTATTCCTGTGTTTACCCGTCTACATCGTTCTGTCTATTCCTCTCTTTACCCGTCTATATCGGTCTGTCTATTCCTCTGTTTACCTGTCTACAGTGGTCTGTCTATTCCTGTGTTTACCTGTCTACGTTGGCCTGTCTATTCCTCTGTTTACCTGTCTAAATTGATCTATCTATTCCTGCTTTTACCTGTCTACGTTGGTCTGTCTATTCTTCTGTTTACCCGTCTACGTCGGTGGTCTGTCTATTCCTGTTTCCCTGTCTACATTGATCTGTCTATTTCTCTGTTTACCTGTCTACGTTGTTCTGTCTATTCCTCTATTTACCTGTCTACATTGTCTACCAACAAGGGCCAAACTGTCCTTCTATCTGTCTATCCGTATTTGGCCCCCCCCACTTCCATCCCCGTCTATCGTCTCATCAATCTCGACTCGGGGACTCTCTACTCGTGGGGTCCCGTCATATCCCCAAATGGGGACAGAGGGAGATGGGGAGGAAGGGGATAGTAGGACGAGGGAGAGGAAGGGACGAGGAGGAGGAGAAGGAGGAGGAGGAGGAGGAGGAGGAGGAGAGGGAGGAGGAGGAGGGGGAGGAGGAGGGAAGAAGGTGGAGGAGGAAGAGGAGGAGGAGGGGAAGTAGGAAGAGGAGGAGGAGGAGGGGAGGAGGAGGAGAAGGAGGGAAAAGGTGGAGGAGGAGGAGGGGAGGAGGAAGAGGAAAGGGAGGAGCAAGGAAGTAGGAGGAGGAGGAGGGGGGAAGAGGAGGGGAGGAGGAGGGAAGAAAGTAGAGGAGGAGGAGGAGGAGGAGGAGGAGGAGGGGAGGAGGAGGAGGAGGGGAGGAGGAGGAGAGGGAGGAGGAGGAGAGGGAGGGGGAGGAGGAGGGGAGAAGGAGGAGGGGAGGGTGAGAAGGACAAAGAGGGGGAGGAGGAGGAAAGGGGAAGAGGAGGAGGAGGAGATAGAGCAGGAGGAAAGGGAGGGGGGAAGAGGAGGGGGAGGGGAGGAGGAGGACGATAGGGGGGAGACGGAAGGAGGAAGGGGAGGGAGACAGGAAGGGGGAAGAGAGGTATATGAAGTCAATGTGACATCAGAAGTACCGAGGACGATGGCGGCTCGAACCCTGCCACCGGCGAAGTTGAACCGAAGGCATAGTTAATTAAATTCCAAGCTACAAAGCCCTCTGCGAGGGGCACCGTCCTAGCCTCCTGATAGGGGGGAGTTTGTGACGTTAAACCATATCATCATTATCATATATGTATTTATATATATATATATATATATATATATATATATATATATATATATATATATATATATATATATATATATATATATATGTATATATCATAACAGGTATTGTTACTTTACAACAATAGTATGAGACACTACAACCTAATTGTCTATTAGCGTGTGTGTGTGTGTGTGTGTGTGTGTGTGTGTGTGTGTGTGTGTGTGTGTGTGTGTGTGTGTGTGTGTGTGTGTGTGTGTGTGTGTGTGTGTGTGTGTGTGTGTGTGTGTGTGTGTGTGTGTGTGTGTGTGTGTGTGTGTGTGTGTGTGTGTGTGTGTGTGTGTGTGTGTGTGTGTGTGTGTGTGTGTGTGTGTGTGTGTGTGTGTATATACGCACATGTACACACCAACCACATTTTCTTCAGCTTGTCTTTTTTTTTTTTGTTCTTCATAACTCGCCGATTTTATCTGACGCATCGCCTAAGTCACACGCCACGAGGCGCTTGACAGCCTCATCTATTCTCTACTCCCCCCAGAAGAAGCCACTCCCACTCCCACTCCCTGGCACTCCCCTCCCAACTCCATCATGGACTCCCTTTGGACACTCCCTTCATCTTCCTCCTATTT
>NC_134816.1:41758091-41760591 GCF_046742065.1 Oratosquilla oratoria
GGAAGAAGAAGAAAAAAAATAGAAGAGGAAGAGCAAGAGCAAGAAGAGGAAAAAGAAGAATATGATGATGATGAAGTAGAAGAAAAGAAATAGAAGAAAAAAAGGAGAAGAAAAAGAAGAAGAAAAAAAAGGAAGTAGAAGAGGATGAGGAAGAAGATAATGAGGAGGAGGAGGAGGAGGAGGAGGAGGAGGAAGAAGAGGAGGAGGGGGAGGAGGAAGAGGAGGAGGAGGAGGAGGAGGAAGAGGAGAAGGAAAGATAATGACCCATCACATCCTCTCGCATTTCGTCAGCAAGGGTCAGCGGTCAGGTCATCCCAAGAGGTCTCGTTGTTCTTCTTGTACCTTAGTAAAGCATTTGCACAGAACCGCCCTCCCTGCCTCACAAAATGAGAGACACTTTTAATAATAACAATCTTGTATGTATCTTTAATCACTTTGAGAGAAAGTCGCTAGTGACGGCGACATCAATCTGATCATTTTTATGACAGTTGCATGTAGGATTCGAACCCACAGAGCTTCTCTACCTCACAAACTGAGGGACACATTTAACGATAATCTTGTGAGTAAAGTCTTTAATCCCTTTGAAAGTCGCTAGTGACAGCGATATCAATCTGATCATTTTGATGAAAATTGCATGTAGGATTCGAACCCACAGAGCTTCTCTACCTCACAAACTGAGGGACACATTTAACGATAATCTTGTGAGTAAAGTCTTTAATCACTTTGAGAAAAAGTCGCTAGTGACGGCGACATCAATCTGATAATTTTTATGACAGTTGCATGTAGGATTCGAACCCACTGCTTTACTCTTGTGAGTAAACGTTTTAATTACATGTTGACGGCTCTACCCGGTACGATTTCTACAGCCCACTGACACTAACCACAAAGCAAGAGAATTTCGAATAACAGATCCTTAGGGCGGAACAATGCCTACTGCTTTGAGAGGTTATCACACTGGGCAATTTTTCCTCCAACCTCCGATTCATCGGCAGTACCGTCTACCTCCAGCACTTTTTCCGCCGTCAGATCACTAAGGTAAGCTATTTTGTTTTCTCAACAAAATTACATAGAATGTCATTTGATATGCTGGAGGAAGCTTATTTACCTCCAGCATATTAGATTTCTTCCCGAAAGCTGCCGGCTGCAAATTTGCTCCAGTTGTCGGAGGAAAAATAGCCCAGTGTGATAGCGCCTAAAGTGAGGTCTACGAACACGAACCTACAACACTGAATAAAGAATAGATAAATAAAGATAAATAAATAGATAAATGAATAAACAAATAAATAAATTAGTAAATAAATTAACTAAATAAATAAACAACTAAACAACTAAACAGACAAATAGATAAATAGATAAATAAATGGATAAACAAATAAATATATAAGTAAATGAATAAATGAATAAATGAATAGCATGTATGGGTGGATTGCGAGATCAGAAAGTCCACCCACGCTCAAGGGAGAGTATACACGAAGACGAAAGGTCATAATGTCACTGTAAATGGTTTCCTGATGGTACGTTTAGTCACCGTGTGCATGCATGTTATGAACACATATGCATATGTAGGTATGTACGTGTGCGTGTATGTATGTATGTATGGATGTATGCATATATATATGCATACATAGGGAAGAATATAATTAGAAAAATAGAAAACATAAGAAAGAAAATCAACAACTTCCAGAATGCTGTCGTATTCAATCAAACATGTTTAAAGGAGAACCTGCTCCCAAAATACTCAAATACACAAATATGCATGTATGTATATATCTATATATGCATGTACCTACATAACGTATTTTATTGTTTACAATTATGTATGTAGGTATATAATGTATGTATATAGTTATGTATCTGTATAAACATGTATCTATGAATGCATGTGTATGCAATATATACAGGGTGTCCCAGAAGTCACGCACCATCCAGATTTTCATAAGAATACATATGAAGAGCAATTTTATTGATCATAATCATAACAGATGCTCAAATTGTTCACCTCCTACATTGACACATGCATCAATTCTCTTTATAAAACTGTCTTTCACTTGCTATCCATATGTATTTTTATGTAAAGCGCGACTTCTGGGACACCCTGTACATACATCACACACAAAAAACACCGTTCGAGTGAAAGAAAAACTTGTGAAAAAGTTGACTTCTATATTTCGGCTGCCAACTGCAGCCCTCTTCAGGACTCACACTTTCCTGAAGAGGACTGCAGTTAGCAGCCGAAATATAGAAGTCAATTTTATCACAAGTTTTTCTTTCACAGTGTTTTTTTTTTTGCGATTTATAGTTGTGCTACTAAATTTCTCTCTAGTGAATATACATACATGTTATATATGTATTTATGTACTGTATTATGTATACATATATCTGTATATATATACGAATACATATATGCATAACGTATTTCAAAGACCTTAGATAACTATACACCATCTGTTCAGGAACATTAGTGACAAAAAATTAACAAATAAATGAATAAAAAAGACAA
>NC_134816.1:41795591-41825591 GCF_046742065.1 Oratosquilla oratoria
TTGGGACATCTCCGGATATGATGGATTTCTTGAAAATAATTTCTAATGGAACAACAATCTCATTTTTTCATTTCCTTTAAGATTCTTGGATGCCAACCGTCAGGCCCTGGTGTTTTATCAACTTTGAGTTTGTCTATACACCTTTAAATTGTTTCTTTTGTTATATTTACCGTAGTGAGTAAGTTTACCCCAGATTTTTCACAGGTTTCAGTTTGGAATTCACTTTGAAAGTTAGCACTACTTTAAATAAATCTAAATCGAATTAAAAGCGGATGCAGTGGGCACAGCCTTTGAGAAACGCTTCAATGTCTTTCTGGCCTGCTTCGAAGTCCTTGCAGAGAGTGGAAAGCCTTTTCTGAAGGACTTTTGTATGTCTCCTCTGGCGCTTTTGTGGTGGTTGGCCTCGGGCATTTTCCAACAGTGTCGTTGCAACAAGGGCTTGGTCTTTTCGTAGAGCCTCGATCATCTGTGTGAAGGCTTGATTCCACGCCTCACGATGGTTGTTCGTACGATGCCCGCCAGACAAGGTTACTTCGTGTACGTTCCAAAGTTCGGGTGGAAAAAGGGGTGGTGTTCGGCGCATAAGAAGCGGCGGTGACACATCACCTGGGCGTTCGACAGGCATCTGGATACGACGATATCCTCCACACACTTGGGTCGCATCGAAATAATCTACCAGACAACTGAGTTGCTCCGGAATAACAGTTCTTAAAAATTCCATTCCCTCCGAAACTCTGTCACATGGCAGAAAAGCCAAGGCATCTAACATAGAACAAAATAATCTACTTTCTTCGTCTGTCTTGTAGTGTCACAAGGCCTAATTCCTGTATCTTCCTCCAGGTGTTCTGCGTTAAGTGGAAAAAAAAAAAAAAACGTGGCACTGAACGTGATCCCCGAAGACAGTCCGGATAGCATTCACAGTCGCGAGTTCGAAATCGGTTGTGATTGTCGTAGGATCAAGGTTGAATCCTAGTGTGGCACACTGTTCAACAATGGCTTGGAACAGTTCCTCATATATGCTCCGAGTTTTGCCAGAAAGAGAGGCGTAGACACATGTTATCGCCGACTCGCCTAAAGGGCAACGAATTATATAGAGTTGATGAAAGAGTTTCGGAGCAGTCCGGAATGTGCCATCCATAAACCATTGAGCGGAACGAGCAAGATAACGTAATCCTTCTTCAGTTGCAAAGGCAATAATCCGTCTACTGCTATCAGCACCACTATCATAGAACATGAACTCCTGACCATCAAACATAGTCCACGAATCGTCCAGTTTTAGATTTGGCAGACAATCGGGATCTTTCGGAAGAGCGTGGCGCTTATGGTTGCGAATCGTGCGTTTCACAGACTCAAGTTTCCAATCTCAGCACGCGCTGCGACAGGAAGATTAACAACAGTATCGGCTTGGCTTTCCTCTGGTGGCAGAAGCGTGCTCATTCATTTTGAACTCTTGCCTTCGTGGCATCTACTTTAGAAGTATTAGAATTATGACTATGTTTTGTACCTTTGATTTCAATAGATATATCCAAGTCCGTGTACAGTATTGCACTGCATTTCATAGCTTTTCTCCGTGAACACTCCCATCGTATAGACGTTTTGTTCACACTCTTCTTCGTGTATATATAACCATCGTAATAAAGTTTCTGTCCACCTTTGTTGTTTTTGATAATTTCCATGTTGAAATATATATATATATATATATATATATATACACACACATATATATATATATATCCACACAGATGAGCACACACTAATGATATGAATGATACTGTGATGAATGTGGGACTTGTATACCCACACCATTAGGGAAGCCTACTTCAAACCTTTAATGCAATTAATATATCTACCAGCGAAGAAAAGGGTGCTTGCTCCATGTTTTCTTTGTGTAGGGAGAAAGGGCTGGGTTGTACAAATGTGATATATCCTTTAAAGTTAGGGGTGGGAGTTGTGAGTGTGAATATCTAATTATGTCTTTTGTAAACAGAAGCTGCTGTGTTTACATTGCTGGAAAATGATACCCATGTTTTCTAGTTGTGATGAATCAGGTTACAAGAATTTTCTGAGGACCCTATTTGTAAATTACTTGTTTTGTATCGCTGCCACCTTCCCCTCCGAAAAATAATTGTAAATCCACTGAAAATAAAATTGATAAGATAAGAGGGAGGGTGGAGGGGTGTGGAGTGTATTCAGGGATGGAATGGGTGGGAATGATTTTATGCCTTTTTCTTTTTGGCTACCCCCCTTGTAAGGGGAAAAAAAGCCTTGGTATATGTATGTATGATCTAGAAATTTCCTACCCCGTATATGAAATAGAACTTAATAAAAATAAAAATAAATAAGTGAATTCAAATTAGCTATATATTTTCAACTCGGGAAAACGTTTTCTCTTACAACATATAAACCCAAAGAAAACGAATTTAGGGGTAACAATAATATAAAATTTATTTGTTGCCTACTCCACCCTACTACAATTTCCTGTCTCTATTAATAATATACCAAGGACTTCTCCCCCTTATCAGGGGGGTAGCCACCCACCACCCTTTCCCTCCTCTCATCTTAGCTCCTCATGGATGAAGGATCATCCCTGTCTCCTGCCCACTGATTGGGTCGGAAGCAATGCAGCAAGACACAGCAAGGCCGCTTCACTCAATTACCAACCCCCTTATGCAAAAAGTATAGAAGAGATGGAGAGAAATCCCTTCAGTTTGCATAAAAATATCATCCACACACATGAATATGAGGTTATGATAGGAAAACAAAAATCAAAAAATAAATAAATAAAATAGAGAACAGAAGGTACCCAGCAAATGTTTCCTCTATTCCTGTATAATACAATTATCCTATGCATACACATAACAACTCCCCCATCCTTCATTACCCCCCTCCCTTGCTCAACATAAAAAAAAAAAAAAAAAAAAAAGGATGGGGAGAATCCCTTCAGGCTGCATCAAAATATTATCCACACAGACACAAATAATAAAACCAATCTAACCCCCATACACATCCTACAGACAAAACCAATACACTTACTGTCCAGTTTCCATCCAGACAACAGTTGTTAATGATGTCGTTCCCTAGACTGTCTAGCCGAGCAGTCCCGTCTCCCTGAAGAATGCCACATCTGGAACTGAGTTTTCTCACAAATAATTTTCAAAGTGCATATTGTGTTGTTGGCTCGCATGATTGTGCACAAGGCAGTCTTCCATAATGTGTTGTATAGGGTCAAGTGTTACATCCTGGATAGTTATCTGCAATGTGGTCATCCAGCCTCTTCTGGTAGCTTAGAAGGGATGGATGGAGGCTGTCCCGCAGTCTGGCCAAGTGGATTTTGTCCTTTTTGGGGTGAGTGGATTCAGAGGAAAGGATATCAGGGGGTCAGGCATGCTGCAATGTGTTGTCTTTCAGTTCGTTGATGGAGCAGTGAGTGATATGATTATGGATATTCTTCTGGGGGTTGGTGTCTGGTGATTGTGGAGGAAAAGAGAATTTGTGTGATTTGGAATTTGGGTGTTGTTTTGATGTTTTTTGTGTGGGTGTTCTGCCATGTAGTGTACAGTATTTTACCTAGTTATCTTATACAGGGAGGGGTGCTATGCACATGGTGACCTGTCTTTGTATCTCTCAGCATCTAGTTTGCTCTTAGATTTTTGTATGATTTTTGCACACAATATTGTTTCGTCCAATTTGTTTCAGACATCCACCACTCTGTGGGTATGCTGTGTTTGCGGAGGCTGCGGTAAGAGTCTGTGTGCCTCTCATGTCAAGGTGATCCTTGGCTTTAAGGACTTTCATTTCATTGTGTAAATGGTCTGTAGGTGTTGTGTTTGTGCAGCCTGTAATTGTCTTTGGGGCTTTGTGTGGTCTGTAGGGTGTTGTGGTGTGCTTTAGTAAGATTAGAAGCCCATGCAAGGTTTGAATAATTCATCACTGAGCATATGCTTTGTTTGTATACTGTAGTAGTTTGTCTTGTTAAAATATTGTTCCTGTAATTGATTTAAGCATGTTAAGTCTAGGCGTGCATTTAGTCTACATGTTTGTGATGTGTTGTTTGAATGACATGGATGTATCATATGTTACGCCAAAAATCTTGGGTGTACATGTGTGTGGCGAGAGTGTTGTTGATATAGAGGTGTGGTATGTATTTATGTTCCATTGTCCATTTGGTGAGAAGTGTGGCTGATGATTTGGATGTGGCTGTTTTGAGTCTATTTGTAGTGAACCAGGTGTTGAGTGTGTCAAGGTATGGTTGTATTTCTGCAGCTTTGTCTGTGTTATGGTGCGTGTAATTGTTATGTTGTCTGTGTAAGAAAGGATTTGAATTTCTGTGGTGTCGGGTGTGGGTATATTGTGCATATATGGACTAGAGTGTGTGTTGGGGGATATAACTGAGCCCTGTGGTACTCCACTCTAAAAGTTTCTGGTGTGCAATGATTGGCCATTATAATGACACATAGGCATTTCCATCTGCCAGATGATTGGCTAGCCATCTTTTGATATTATTGATATTATTCCATCAAAAACATACATAGACCAAGGGATCTTTCCCCCTTGCCAGGGAGGTAGCCAAAGTCATAAGGCATAATTCCACTCCCTGTATATACTTGAATACATCAAAACCTCATCCAAAATGCAACAAAGGCCTTAATTGATACTTTTGACTAATTCTGTTTGTACAATTAAACTCCAATCTGGAAAATAACCTATAATATGCATAGTATCACCAAACCATCAGAAAATCCAGGCTGATAGCAGAAACATAGCTTATCTGCCCACCTCGCCAAACCAACAAGGATTCAAGGAGAACCACTCCACAAACACACTCCTCATAAATATTACTTAACAAGTATAGGATGAATTTCATGCAAGAGCAACACATAAAAGAACACTTATGGTGACAATAAGGCCCCTGATCAACCCCAGACACACACACACAAAAAAAAAATAATAATAATAATAATAAAAATACATACATACATATACCAAGGCTTCTTCTCCCTTACAAGGGAGGTAGCCAGAAAGGAAAAGGCATAAAATCATTCCCACCCATTCCATCCCTGAATACACTCCACACCCCTCCACCCTCCCTCTCATCTTAGCACCTCCCAGATGTTGGGTCATCCCTGCACCCTGTCCACTGCCCTGGGTCAGAAGCAGTGTCGCAAGACACAGCACATCCATAGCAAGACCGCTTCATTAAATCGGCGACCCACCCCTCTCCGTCCCCCTATGCATAAAAGCAGAAGACGGGGAGAAATAAATAAATAAATAAAATAACAAAATAAATAAAAATAATACATATACCAAAGTCTTTTTCCCCCTTACAAGGGAGGTAACCAAAAAGAAAAAGGTATAAAAACCATTCCCACCCATTCCATCCCTAATACACTCCACTCCCCTCCACCCTCCCTCTCATCTTGGCACCTCCTGGATGATGGGTCATCCCTGCATCTTGTCCACTGCCCTGGGTCAGAGGCAGTGTCGCAAGACACAGCACATATTTTTTCTATTATTATTTTATCTATTTTTATTTACTTAAAAAGAAAGTAATAATAATAATAATAATAAAAGAAAAAAAAAAAAAAAACATAGACCGACATCTATATGTAGAAATGGCTAACACACTTCTTAGCTGGCTGACAGTGCAGAGAAACCCCAAAACAACTAAATATCCGATATCAAAATAGCATACAACAGGGTCACCCTAAATGCAATACCGGGGACCCTCGGCTTACGACAGATCTGTTCTTACGATGCATCGTAACCCAAATTTTGGTGCAAGTCTGAACACACCTAAATACGTAGGCACTGAAGTCACTCATCTATGTTGATGCAATTGTAAAGTCGTAATCTAGGACATAAAAACGCACTTCTACAACATGAAAACAACTTCCACCACCACACGACACATTTTTCTGCTGCCCTTGTAAAACTAGTCCCTGTGACATCCATATTTACAAACCAAACACCATAGTGTGAATATGATTTTCTTTTAAATAATTTATGGGAGATGTGTCATATCTACAAATTGTCGTAAGTTGATACCATCATCAACTGAGGACCCCCTGTACTCTCACTTACGATGCTTAACATCTCCGCAAATGATCTCCCAACATCAAATCCAAAACGAAACACTGAGGCACTCACCTATGCAGACGACCTCATGATAAGCACATATACATACTGTACATATTTGGTTTAACGTCACAAACTCCCCCCTATCGGGAGGCTAGTACAGCACTCCTTACAGTAGACTTTGTAGTGTGGAATCTAATGAACCATGCCCTTGGTTCAACTCGCCCCAAAGCAGGATTCGAATCATCATCTCAACCTCCACCACAAGTAACGACATCCTAAACTGCTCGACCAGCGGGGATCTATATGAACACAGCAACTACAAAATAGCTTGAGTACTTAAATTTACAAAGACAACCCATCCTTAAAATCCTAAACTTCACTTCTGATACTCATATGTCGTTCAGTCCACAAATAAAATACCCAACAGTAAAAACAAACACAAGAATAAACATATTAACAAACATCAATACCAAGCTGAGGTTTTGACCAACAAAGAAAGCTACATACATTTCTTGAGAACCACACTTATCTGTCTCCACAGCAGTTCCCAACAAAAAGGAAAACAAACACAAACATTTTACAAACTGTGCAAACAATCAATTAATAATAGTAACACGATGCATCAAAACTACCACAACAGAACACCCATACTCTATCTTAATACCAAGGGCTTTTCCCCCCTTATAAGGGAGGTAGTTAAGCCAGAGGCACATATCAATTCCCACCCATTCCACTCCACCATCCATTTCCATCTCAACTCCTCATGGACGACAGGTCATCCCTGCATCTGCTAATTGCCCTGGGTCAAATGCAATGCAGTAAGACACAGCATTTGAAACCAAAATTCTTCTCATAGAACACCAGAGCTGGGCATGTTCCTCTGTGTGTTCCACTTTAGTTTGGCCGCAGTTAGCACTCCAAAACTATTAAAGCAATATAGGTGCCTGTATAGTATGTGGTCTACAAAAATTTTCTTAGGTATAGTATGTGGCCTACCAGACCTTTATTTCGGTATGAACCTGTCTCTTAAGCTTTAATACTTTGGAAGCGTTAACTGCAGCCAAACTAAAGAACACACCGAGGAACGTGCCAAGCTCTGTAGAACACCAAATGAAAATGATAGACACACACATCCATAACTTCAGGATACAACATAATTCCAAGGTTAGTTGGAGAATATATTTTTTATTTCAGGTTTTACCAATTTCCACATTACCAGAAAATGGCCAAAACCACAAACACAAATGATGTCTGTACAGTTTGTTGGTATTAAATACTGGGAAACATAATTTTCTTAGTAATAAATGTTCACAAATAACAATGACAAAAGCCAAGGCTACCACAAGGATAATTTGTGCACTGTTTGTTTGCAGAATTGGGTTGCTGCATCACAAACGGACTAAGAAAAGGCTTCAAGCCTTAAATATCGTGTGAATTGAGGTTATGTTTCAAATTAAAACTCCATTTGGTTTTCAGGAAAATATACAGTCGATACAATGCCCAATAAAATTACACTTAGAGTTAAAAGTTAATTGAATAAAAACAACTATTTTTGTGACCAAAACACGAAAATCCTGCAACTCATAAATCTATACCTTAAAGCCGTTTCATCCATGTACGTACGAACTCCTTAAATCTTACGCAAAAGATGCCCGGCATCTTGATCTATGGAGGTTTAGAGCACTTTAAGGATACAATGCCATAAACTTTATTTTTGGTGAACATAGAAGAAGAAGAAGAAGAAGAAAAAAAAAAAAAAAGACATATACAAAGTTCTTAAACCAATGGAAATTGAAAATCCACTCAACCCATGGCTAATCTCAATCATAAACTTTTCAGACATTTGTATTCCGAGCACTCCATACTCATAATACTTATGACACCACTTCCTTTCTGTTACAAGAAATTGCACGCAAAATATTTGTTCCCACAAACATCGTGCAGATTTCAATAAAGACCTTTTCGTATCATTCACTCAAAAGACATGACCACACATAGGTCACATGTTCTTTCAGCACTAGATACATAAGACAAACTACCTTCTTCATTGCTTTTCAAGATCTGTGAGAGAATTTAAGCTTGCTAGAATACATGTCGAATACTGTTAGAGATTTCTCGCTATAAGCCGACAAATAACGGTTAGTCTTCCGATCGTCAACGTATTCACGAATGAAAATTTTTTCACAGCTAAAAAGCACGCAGGTTATTATTGTACCTTAGGAATCACAGTCTTTCTTCTTTGTGTCTTGACAAATCACAAAGCTACCTGTATACTTCTTTGTGGTTTTACTGACTACAGACAGTCTATTGATACTTAATGTTACGTCCCTACTCAACCTGAAGTAGTTCTAACAAGGCACAGCCTTATCAACGAGTTTATGAAAGACAGCAAACTGGCACAGCCCAAATCAGTCCAACCCAATATGGACATCACTAATTCAAATTAAGTAGATAAGGGTGTATATATGCAACGTTCACAATTTAACTGCACTTTTTTAAACGGTTCACAACACAAAATTCTTGGCAAATGATTCCTTCACATTTCTGTGAGTTGATGATTATGGTAGAAATAAAGAAGACGTTGCCTGTCTCTCAAAAATGGAAGTATTTTCTTCTTTTGAGAAACAGGTTTAGAAATTATGAAAATGGAGCACTCATTTCTATCTCCTTCATTTCCTGAATGTCGGCTTTCAGACGTAGTTTGAGAATCTCCCTCCAGATGGCTTCCCTGTGTTCTGGATCGCTGATGCCCAGACGAATCAAAGTCCCTTCCGTCATGCGAACTAATGCTTTGCCGGTGATGTCGTGCTAGAAATAATACACAAACCCAAGTCATGCAAACTAATTGTTTTCAATTATACTACTTGCAATCAAACACTGAATAATAACTGGATATAATTACTTTTCTTTTTTAATATAAACATACATGACTTTGGCTACTTCCCTTGTAAGGGGGAAAAAGCTGTTAGTATATATATGTATGTGCAAAGTAGACCACTTGGAAAAAAGAAACTAACAAAGCAGAGCGCTTTTGTATATTACATCTTCAGTGCTAAAAATACTTTTTGCACTGAAGATGTAATATACGAAAGCACTCAGCTCCATTACTTTCTTTTTTCCAAGTGGTCTACTGTACATAAGTGAATACACACACCCATGTACATGTATGTATGTATTAATCTCAAAGAACCCACAGTCGGAATAAAAGGAAACTTTAGAAGAAAGTGTAACTTCTATATTTCGGCTAATAGCCCTCTTCAGGAAAGTACGGTGGGTTCTTCGTGATTATGATTCACAAATGTGCTACAACATTTTGTCTAAGTGATGTATGTATGTATGTTATGTATATATGTATGTATATATGTACATGACTACCAAAAACCTTAGATTGCTATGAACATGGCATGATTTTTAGAAAACAACACTACGAGATAAAAAATGCTCAAGATTTTTACCTTAATGAAGAGATGCGAATAAAATTGGAAATACTCCGAGCAATGGCGTTTCAGCCACTTCTGGACGTCAGCTGTACTCCACTGATATCCCGGCTTGGGCCTTGCCACCTTCCCCTTACAAACATATACATAAGAGTAACTATTGTCATGCGCGAATATTCCAATATAACATTTCTTCGTAACAAAAACAAGAAATTTATAGAAATACATACATACAAAATTAATCAAATATTACCTTTGCTCGATGAGCCTGTGGATCTTCGCCGCCTACTGCCATGGTCATTGTCATTTGTTTTGTCACGCGATTTCACACCTAAATTAAAGAAGATTGTATCAATACGCTATTTATTTCAGTTTCTAAGAAGAATATATAACTCCACTGCCATGGTCATCGTCATTTGTTTGGTCACGCAATTTCACCCACCTAAATTAAACAAGACTGTATCAATACACTATTCATTTCCGTCTCCATGAAGAATACATAACTCTGCTGCTTCATTACACGGTTATCATTTTTTATGTTCATGTTTTATATATTTGTACAGTGCACAATCACTTCATATCATAATATTTATAGGTAATCATTTATCATGTACCCTCTTACCTTAATATGTATATTTTCAGCCTTCGGCTGCCAGGTTTTCAACAAACCATTTATTATTATTATGACCTGTTATCCACTCAAGAAATTTAGAGCTGACAAGAAGAAATCTCGGTAAAATTCTAGAATCATGCAAAGATATTTAAAACGAAACTTATCTAGTCCAATACCTAATACAACCTAACCTAATCTTACCATTCCCTAAAAAATAATTCTTTCAGATGCAAAAAAGAAAGAGAAAAATATGTTTCTGTGATACTAAAATAGAAATGAAATCCCTTTGGGCCACATTATTTCCATTTACAACCATTCTCCATTTAATGTTATTCTGAACAAGAGGCTTATGTTTGTTAACACAGACACTTGCCACCACGTGGGTAGAAATAACCCAGAAACCGAGGCCTTGAGAGCCCTCAATACACACAGCTTATAACTGTGACACATGTGTGTCATGGGGAGCACGCTCGGTTCCTGGCGGGTGCACTCAGCTGTGACACGCAGGTGTCACAAAACACACATCCGGTACTCAAGGGGTTAATTAGGTTTTCTTTGAACAAAATGTCACATGTGGGTGTGTTTTTTGATTTGGTCAGCCCTCTTCTGAGAGGGTAAAGGCCTTAGATATTATAAAATATTATTATTATTATAATCAGAAATTATCCTTTTCTATTTCTCAGAACCCTGTAGCAACATAATGTGATCCCAAGAGCACTTAACAATAAAACTTTCAACAGTATTCCTTCAATTCTCTAAGCCCATTCTGGGCATATAAAAATACATATCTAATTTAACAAAAATAATTATAATAACCAATGTCAAATTGTGTCAACTACATCTCAAAAATAACCATTTTCTTTAACCTTATTACAAGACTTTTTACATGTCATAGCAACTATAACTGTCAAAAAATTAAGCCTCAAAATAATAATCTTATTTATTTAACGGCAGTGCTTGCATTTGTGAAAAACGTTAAATTTATTTTGGTTCATCATGACTACGCCATCCTATTCCATAGACGCGAATACACATCATTTACATTCTGAACCTTAAAGTTCAAGACAAAGAAACCTTATCATTTACGAGTGTATTTCAGCCTCTGTTTACACTCATAAACGATAATAGCTTTGTTTACATTAGGATGAGCACTACGGGATGTTCGAGGTCAGTCATAGGCCTCCAGCGCTTCCTTCGTTTTCTGCGCATCATTCTGAATTACAACTTTCAACAAGTTTTGCGCTGAAAATATTATTAAATCAAACCTTATTCTACATCTACTATCAGGATAATCATTCTTTAATAACTTCACAGCGTAATTGTCAACTTACCTCCTTGGTAAACAGTTCACCTACTCCTCCCAGTATGGACCTCAGACGGACTACTCTGACAACAGCTACTGGCCTCCTACGAATTCCTAATTTCTGTAGAGTAATCTTCACTTTTGAACCTTTCTCCACGATTTTTCAGGTTAAAACAAATTAAGGGAATAAACTGAAAAACAAATAGTAGAGATACATATTTTTCTAATTTTGAGACAAAAAATAAATCATAAAGCCTGTTTGACAATATACTATGGAAACGAAATAAATGACGTATAAGGGTAATAAGAGGACTTCACGGTATATGTGAATCTTTAATATTGTTAGTAATCGAAGACTCAGATTGATCCAAACGAGTTGTACTGACAAATGCTACCTTCGATAATGATTAAATTAACTAAGAAGAAAATTAATAACACATTTACATTCGATTCTAAAAGCATGTAGAGTGTAAGCAAAAACTAATAATTAATCTATTTCACCCTTTCTGCACGCATCATCTAGTCTTTATCCAGAGCTAAATAACGCAATATACTTGTGAACTTACATTTATCATCAGTATTTGTACATCCATGATCCATCCACATGCATCCTTCTACAAATAATATTTTGATTTTATGACTGTCATGGTTCTTTAATCAAAGGTAAAAATATCTAATTCTAAATTATAATACAGGCAAATTAGGTGGCCATAGGATACAGCAGTGCACATTTGCCCAAGAAAACAAAATGTTGGTAAATGTGTTACAGTGTGAAAAAATTACAATACAATAAAATGTTATTGATTTCTTAAATACTACATGGTAATGAAAAATACCAGTGTTTAACAATTCAGATTATGACAAGTCTCCTTTTATTGTATAAAGTTATCAATTGTCATTTGTGTTTTCAGTAAATCTTCAAAAATATGGTTCGAAAAGTCGCAACGGTGCATTGCACGAACTCACGCGAAAAAATAAAATAATAATAATAAAAATCTAACTGACAGAAACAAATATCATAGATTCATTTTTCCATCTTCACTCCAACCTGATTTTCTTCTCATTATTGTTCTCGTTGTCTATTACTTTGAGTCCTTAAAATGTCTAAGGCCTCCCGTGTTTTCTAACTTCCATATTATCTTTTGTATACAACTTTATATCAAAAACCTTTTCCAAATCCATTTATACACAATCCAACCCAATTTATTCTTCGTGTATTATATCAACCACTCTCAAATAAAGTATATTAACAGACTGGTTACACAATCCTTTTCCTTTGTAAACCAAAATTGATAGTCAACAAATAATCTTTTCTTATCTAAGTATATCATCCATTTCTCTTTTATCATTTTCTCATACATATTGGCTATCATACTGGTCAAGAACACTAGTCTAAAATCTAACATTTTCTCCTTTTTACCCAGTGGCGGCGCCAGGGGGGGGGGCTTTAGCCCCCCCCCCAAAATAATTTTATTAAGTGGAATTCTTAATTGCCAGGGCTAAAGATTTGTCAGCCATCAGTGCTAGCCATACCATTAACCCCCTCCCCTTCTGAAATGAGGATAATATATGTGTATTATCATATCACTATTAGCCCCCCAAAAAATTTGCTCAGCCCCCCCAACTAAAAATTCCTGGCGCCGCCGCTGTTTTTACCTCTTGAATATTAGTACCACATTTTCAAATTTCCAGTCCCATAGCATTTTTAATTTCTACCAGAGAAGATGCAATCTATTGATACATTTCATCAGCTAGTTGTTCTCTATGCTCTTTCAATATGCATTTATTTTATTTTTCATCATTTACTTTATTGTAGTTTTTTTTTATTCATTTATTATTATTATTATTTTTTTTTATCTGACCTTGATATGGACCAAAAGTTCTCCTGTTGGCATGCTCTACCTTTGTAATCCTTTACATCCAAAGCAAGATTCCATCGGGGCAAAGGACATTTATGAGTCTTCGATCAAATGGAACCAAGATGAAAGGAAAATGGGTAATGGATAGGAATGGGGCAAGTTAATGGATATACACCTTTATAAAAGGTAAAAAACCTATTAATAAGAGGACGGACAGACATTTTTCCTATACTCATTTTTGGAACACATTTTATTTTCTTAGATATATTCCATGAACCTAAGATTTTCTTAGAGAAACGTGTAACTACTTATCAATAAAGGGAAACAGCATTGCTGTGGATGTACTGTGTCTTGCCGCATTGCATTTGACCCAGGGCAGTTGCCAGATGCAGGGTGACTGAGAACAAGGGTAGAGTTGCAGGAACGAGAACAGGGAAAGCCCTGAGAGTCAGTATAGGGTTAGAATGGCGGCAGAGGTTTGATTCCTCTACTAAGTTGATGTGGTAGGGAGGAAAGGGTGGCGTATGGGAGTGGAATGGATGGAAGTTATGGACCAAAAGATCTCCTGTCGGCATGCTCCTTTGCAAGTGGGTATATGCTGTTTGACTTGGCTACCCCTTGGGAAGGGGGAGGAGCCCTTGGTATATGGATAGATAAATATGGCATTATATGGGAATATAGTTACAGAGCCGAAATAAAAAAAGACAAAATATTTAAATAGATCTTTAATAACAATTTAATCAATACAAATCCATATACACGCATTTTGCTTAATTTTCTAGGTTGATGTCCCTATGTGCATTGTAAAAATTTATTATAGGAAATGAGGGAGTTATAATGAATAGAAGGGAGTGGGTGAGGGATGGGGGGGATTTAGGGAGTGGTTACAAGTGAATGATATACAGATTGACCTCTCATTAACGGACTAAAAGTGGGGTAACGGTGTCCGTTGATGTGAATAATCCGTTGATTTGGAGTGGTTTTTGGGTGGCATAGTGATTGCACAGCACTAAACAACAGCACCAAAAACACAGCAAAAACGCCGCAAACACAGCTAATTAACATCCGGTAATGAGAAGTCAATCTGTATTGACTCAGCCCGAAGGTATTTCTCCCCGTCTTCAATGTTTCTGCATGAGGGGACAGAGGTGGGGGTTTGCCGATTAAATGAAGCCACCTTGCTGTGTCTTGCTGCATTGCTTCTGACCCAGGGTGATGGGCAAGATGCAGGGATGACCTGTCATCCAGGAGGAGCCAAGATGAGAGGGAGGAAGGGGTGGTGAATGGGAGTGGAGGGTGGGGATGAAATGGATGGGAGTGGAATTATGCCTTTTGACTTTGGCTACCTCCCTTGTAAGGGGGAAAGAGTTCTTGGTATACGTGTGTGTGTGTGTGTGTGTGTATGTATGTACGTGTGTATGTACAGTAAACCCTTGATATAACAGACCTCAATATACTGGACATCGGATATAACGGACGAAAAAATCTGACCAGACAAAACCTCACTATAACGGATTTTCTTCCATTATAGCGAGGGATCCTGGGTTATAACGGATCTTCGGATATAACAACAGACCCGTTCCCATACTGTCCATTATATTGAGGGCTTACTGTATGTATGTACATATAAGGGACAGAACATGAGGAGTAGGCTGCTCCCTTTTGTATATTTCTCCGTGAGGAATTAAGGCATGTTTTGACAAGGCAACACCTTTTACAAGGAGGAAAACGGTTGTTGTTGCTGACATAGAAGTAAAGCAAGCAAGTGACGAATATCATCCACCTTAACAAAATGTTGTCAATTCAAGATTATATACATTTGTGCGTACAGCTTATACTTAAAAAAAATTGCATGAAACTACGCTCAAAGACTAATTCAGCAGCTGTTTCCATTAAACAGTTAAATTATTTGCTACATATCACCCATTTGTTCTTGTAATTTACATCACAGATTAAACTTATATACATACATAGTTATTTCTGTACGAGGGGATGGAGAGGAGGGTTGCCAATTTAATGAAGTGGCCTTACTGTGGATGTGCTGTGTCTTGTGACACTGCTTCAGACCCATCATCCAGGAGGAGCCAAGATAAGAGGGAGGGAGGGAGGGATGATGAGTGGGAGTGGAGTGTGTGGGAATGAAATGGGTGGGAGTGGTTTCTATGCCTTTGTTTTTTGGCTACCTCCCTTATAAGGGGGAAAAAAGCCTTTGGTATATGTTTGTATGTACATGCATGTACTGAAAGGCCTTTTTCCCCTTTATATGGGGATGACCAATTCAAAGCATACACACATCCTATTTACACCCAAAAATCCATTTATTATCCCTCCCATTTTAGGTTAAAATGTCATCCCTGTCCTCTACCACACTGTTCGGGTCGGTGCCATGAATAATACCTACAAACAGACATGAACAGCATGTTGGGGAACAACGATGACTCTTCATCCGTAAAATGCAAGGATGAGAGACAATGAATGGATTTTTGGATGAGTGATTTTGATTCAGCCACCTCCCTTAAAAGAAGAATACGAAAAAGAAAAAAAAAGGTCTTTTGATATATGTACGTACCTTTGAAAATGTCTTAAATAGACGAAAATGTTCAGTTACCAAGTTCTCATTTTCCTAGTGGTTACTTGCAGATTTTGTGAATCACATAATGCATGGTTAACTGCCCCCTTATTAAACTTTCTTGTCTTACGTTTATAGATTTTTATCAAGTGATATGGTTTACCATCACAAACTCCCCCCCCTATTGGGAAGCTAGGTTGGTGCCCCTTACGGACGACTTTCTAGCGTGGAATTCAAGGAACCATACCCTTGGTTCAACTTCGCCGGTGGCAGGGTTCGAACCACCATCACCTCAACCTTTGCCGCAAGTAATGATGCCCTAACCCGCCTGGACTATGATCTTCTGTTTTTATCGGATACTGATGTGTTAATCAATCTGCAGGCTCGGATCTCTCTTACAAAGGGGTATAACGGCAATGCATGGCCACCTTCGAGTCTTTCCCCGTATTCAATACACACCACTACGTCTCTATCGACCGTATCAGACATTTTTTCCAAGTTAATGCAAACTCCTAAAAAAATCTTACCTTCTAGCGAATTATTCAATTTAACATCACATACTCTCCCTATCAGGAGGATAGGATAGGGCCTCTTATAATGGACTTTGCAGTATAGAATTTCATTAAACATGTCCTTGGTCCAACTCGCTGGTGGCTGGATTTGGACTGCCATTATTTTGACCTCTGCTGCAAATAGCAATGCTCTAACCTGTTCAGCCAGGGAACATCCTTCTGACAAATACCTTTCACATATCTACCTCACAACAAATAATAGATCTATACCTCTTCTTCTCTGAAACGCGCACTGCAAATTAAGCAAATTTTTGTATTTCATAGAGCCTTTTATAAGGCCAGACTTTTATTAGGTCAGAAGAAGAAAAGAAAGGAAGAGAGAGAGAGAGAGAGAGAGAGAGAGAGAGAGAGAGAGAGAGAGAGAGAGAGAGAGAGAGAGAGAGAGAGAGAGAGAGAGAGAGAGAGAGAGAGAGAGAGAGAGAGAGAGAGAGAGAGAGATGATGAGAGAGAGAGAGAGAGAGAGAGAGAGAGAGAGAGAGAGAGAGAGAGAGAGAGAGAGAGAGAGGGGAAAAAAAATTATATTGAGGTTTTAGGAGTTGTCAGGTCAGAAGAAATTATTATTTTTTTCTTTTCCAGTTTGTTTCATTTATAACTTCTCACTGGCCAGGTTGATGAGCACACAAGTTACTGTATGTACCAAGCTTTGCATATTTTGTACAAACAATAAGCCCACAGTGTTTTCTTTTACTTTGATCATTATACCAGCACTGGTTGGCAGTTCAGCAGAAAAAAAAAGGAATTCAGCCGATTCTTATTTTATTTTGATTTCAGGTTTTCTGTCATCAGGCCTGTAACAGACTGAATAAAAAAAATCTGGTCTATGGAGACACCATCCTGGCCTTCTCTGAGAAAAGAAATTATGTGATGTTCAACCAAACTAATTTAAATTTTGGTTGATGCACCTTGCGCATCATACATGGCAATGCTGAGTAGGCTAAGTATTACTTAGTTTCCAAATTCCTTTCATGTGCGTAAATATTCTCAAAACAGCTTGATTAACACAATGAAGAAAATACTTGCTACAAAGATCAGGAAGCACATATCTTTGGGCCGGGCACGTTATCGTAATAAAACAAAAGCTTAATATAATAAATATTGCACATTGACTTGGCTACCTCTTTCATAAGGGAGGAAAAAGCCCTGGTTATATAGACAGATAGTAATAAATATATCTCTTATTCTGTATAAAATGTGGTGTGACAGTATGACAAAGATAAATTCTAATAAGTAAATACTTCTCCATTTCATTCATTTTTTTTTCACTAAAATCAATCTAAAGGAAACTAAAATCGGTAATGCACTGACAGTGATGCATTGACAGTAATGCACTACCCCTACGGCGGTAACGCACCCAGCTCTGGTGTCTTGCTGTGTTATGTCTGACCTGAGCAGTGCGACAGAGGACAGGAATAATCTTTAATCCACAAGATGCTGAGGAGGGAGAGGCAACACATGGGTTTTTGGGTGCCCCCAGAACCATGGGTGAGATGCAGGGATGACCCGTCATCCAGGATGAGCCAAGAAAAGATGGAGGGAGGGAGGGAGGTGAATGGGAGTGGAGTGGATGGGGATGAAATATGTGGGAGTGGAATTATGCCTTTTGAGTTTGGATACCTCCCTGTATGGGGAAAAAAAGCCCTTGGTATATGTATGTATGTATGCATGTATGTATGTATTTACCTAGTTGTATCTTACAGGGAGGGGGAGCTATACTTGTGGTGTCCCGTCTTTGTATCTCGCCATGTCTAATTTGCTCTTTAATTCTTGTACTGTTTTTCCACACATTATGTATGAATGTGTGAATTTATGTATGTACGTACATATAAGGGTGGAATTATGCTTTGACTTAGCAATCCCCCACCCCCCACCCCCTGTAGGACCCAACTCGCCAATAGGCATAGTAAGTCAGCCTAAAGCCCACGGATAACCGAGGGCCCAACGAAACTAATGTCAAGGATGAATGGTAAAACACGCCATATTTCTATCAATTTGGGGACCCACTGATGAGTTTGCGTGAGGGCCCACAAGGATGTAAATCCTGCCCAGTCTCCCTGTAAGGGCGAAAAGGCCTTTGGGTATATCCACGTAAACACATCTATAACGCACAGCAGTGGTGGAACGCTTCACAACACATTCAGTATCCTTGCTTTACTAGCAAAGTCGTCTTCATCGAGGTAGCATCCGCCCATTATGCGATTGCCCGAGTACGCTGCTCTTCCGTGCATTACTCGCCAGTTGTCAATCAGCACAATTGTTCCTGAAAAAAATAATAATAATAATAAATAAATAAATAAATAAAATAAAATAAATGATATGATGATTAAAGATGATGATAATATAGTTTAATGTGTTAAACACCATACGAGGTTGGAGCCTTTATTTGTACAAATAAAGGCTCTGTCCTCATATGATGTTTAACTCGTCAGTCTTGTTGGCAACTGCTACTGTCATGAAAAAATGGTTTAACGTCACACACTCCCCCCTATCGGTAGGCTAGGATGGTGCCCCTCGCAGAGGGCTTTGTAGCATGGAATTTAATGAACCATGCCCTTGGTTCAACTTCACCGGTGGCAGGATTTGAACCCCCCTCATCTTAACCTCTTCACTCCGGGGCACATCGCACGTCTGGCAGCATTAGCTGCCCAACGTGCGATGTTACGTCATAATAATCGAATTATAAAAAATAAAGTCAGTGCTCAATCGTTCGTTCTCTTTCACCCGTGAATTTTGATAACCATAGAAAATATGTTGTAGCCAGTTTAGGGAGAATGGAGGTTACGTAGGTACGACTACAATAAATATAATCAAGATACCGACGTCAGCATCATCGCGTACCCACTTGCTCCTCATGACGCCTACGTAGGTGTCACCATATGGAAGTGGTTAACCTTCGCTGCAAGTAACAACGCTCTAACCCGCTCAGCCAGCGAGCTTAGAAATAAATAAATTGGTCTGTTGCCATGGTTCTCTATAAACTAAATACCCCCAATCTAGATCTGCCTAGGTCTATCTATATACAAAGGGCTTTTTCCCCCTTATAAGAGAGGTAGCCAAGTCAAAGGCATGCACCAACTTCCACCCATTCCACTGCCCTCCACCACCCCCCTTCCACCCTTTCTCATCTTAGCTCCTCTTGGATGAAGGGTCATCCCTATCTCCTGCCCACTGCCTAGGTCAGAAGCAATGCAGCAAGATACAGCACATCCACAGCAGGGCCATTTCACATCCACAGCAACCCTCCTCTCCATTCTCTCATGAAGAAAACAGAGAAAACATGAAAACCCTTCAGGCCAAGTCAAAAATATTATCCATACCCAACAATTCTCTACTCACCCCTATCTCCTGCCTTCTCCCTCTGACTAAGTATACAAAAAAAAAAGAAATAATAATAATAAATAAATAAATAAAAATAAATAAATAATAATAATACTTACAGCAAGTTTTTCCTCTCGCCATTCACCCATTACACATAAAGCAAGATGGCCAGATACAGGAAAGGAACTTCCTAGCTTATCATAAAAAATACAGATGAAACCTTCCCTTTTTTGACTCTTAAACTTCAGTTTAGGATAATTGTCCTCACATAAAAAAAAAAAAAAAAAAGAAAAATAAATAAATAAATAAATAAAATACATACATATACCAAAGGCTTTTTCACCCTTACAAGGCAGGTAGCCAAAATAAATAAACAATAATAATAACATAAAGATACATACATACATACATATACCAAGGCTTTTTCCCCCTTTCTAGGGAGGTAGCCAAAAAGGAAAAGGCATAAAATCATTCCCACCCATTCCATCCCTGAAAACACTCCACACCCCTCCACCCTCCCTCCCATCTTAGCACCTCCTAGATGATATCTTATCTTAACATAAAGATAAGATAAAATAAACAAATATAAAAAATTATAAATAATCCATACCTGGCTCGAGTTTAACCCAATGTTCATTCTTCTCCATTCTGACGAGCTTGGTGAGATTATGGTAGTGGGCGTAAAAGTCTTCAATGCCATGCAAAGGTATTGATGACAATGGAGCACGATCATGTATATTGTATCTGCAAGATGAAATGAAATTATAACACCATCACTCATCAGAGGAACATGGGACATACATACATCTGAAGACCTTTTTCCCCCTTACAAGGGAGGTAGCCAAAACACATACATAATACATACATACATATACCAAGGCTTTTTCCCCCTTACAAGGGAGGTAGCCAAAAAGGAAAAGGCATTAAATCACTCCCACCCATTCCATCCCTGAATACACTCCACACCCCTCCACCCTCCCTCTTATCTTAGCACCTCCTGGATGACGGGTCATCCCTGTATCTTGTCCACTACACTTTGTCCACTGCCCTGGGACAAAACACAAAAGCATAAAATCCGCTCCCACCCATTTCATCCCCATATACTCCACTTCCATCCGCCCCCTTCCCTCTGTCTTATCTTGGCTCCTCCATTCTTATACATATATACATATACCAAAGGCTTTTTTCCCCTTATAAGAGAGGTAGCAGAAAAACAAAGGTATAAAAACCACTCCCACCCATTCCATCCCCATCACACTCCACTCTCCTCCCTCCCTCACATCTTGGCACCTCCTGGATGACGGGTCATCCCTGCATTTTGTCCACTGCCCTGGGTCAGAAGCAGTGTCGCAAGACACAGCACATCCATAGCAAGGCCACTTCATTAAATCGGCGACCCCCCCTCTCCGTCCCCTCATGCAGAAAAGGAGATGGGGAGAAATCCCTTCGGGCTGCGTCAAATATTTTCTCACACATACTACATCACCCCCTACCCATTCCACCTCATGCATCACACATCATCCATATATAACCATTCTCCATTCATTCATGTCTTCTGTCCTCTCCCATCCTTCCTCAACAGACATTCCCCTCTACGGTACACAAACTCACCTAAACTGGGTCAGTTCCTGAGTAACTGGATCGTGTTTAAGGATATAATCCAAACTTAGGTGATGTCTTCCTTCTTCGATGTATTCAGAAGGAATCGGTTTACTAGATAAGAACTTGTAACCGTTAGGATGCAAATGCTGAAACTGGTTAGCAACGTTGAACCCATCCACCAATAACGTTTCCCCTCCTTCTGCCGATGGTTGCAAGCAGTGGAATGCCTGAATTCTGAAAAAAAAAAGACACAAATTTCTATCATACATACATATACCAAAGGCTTTTTCCCCCCTTATAAGGGAGGTAGCCAAAAAACAAAGGCATAAAAACCATTCCCACCCATTCCATCCCCATCATAATCCATACAAAAAATGAGATGGTTGAATGGGGTGAAGGAGACTTTGAGTATAAGAGGTAATGTCTGCCGAGCAGGAAAGGGAGAAGGCAAGAGATAGGTTGTAAATGGAAAATAAAGTGATACAGCCCAAAGGGATTTCCCCTCGTCTTCTTTATTTTTGCACGAAGAGACAAGGAGGGATGGTCACCATGTGAATGATGTGGCTCACTCTGCTCTGGATGTGCTGTGCCTTGCTGCATTGCTTCTGACTCAGGCAGTGGGTGGGAGACAGGGATGATCCTTCATTCAAGAGGAGCTAAGATGACAGGGAAACAAATTCACCATGCTCTTGGATCATTTGTTGGACTCATGATCGACAGCTATTTCACTCCCAGAAGAGAGCTCAGAACTCATATAAATGACTGATCTATGGGTAATGCTGTGACCTTACACGCACACATGCCCAACTACCCACCCATGAGAGTTGGCATAATGACTCACAGCGCAGCGATACTGAAATTATTTCAGCCCTAGGTGGGATCTGAACTAGGACCACCATGGTGGTGGCAGCAACCACTACCCCTGTGCCATTGAGTGAGGGTGGGTGCATACCTTGGCTGGCTACCTCCATCATATGAGGGAAGAAGCATTTGATATATAGATAAATAGACTATGATATATAGATAAATAGACTATAACTACAGCAAAACATTAATCTACACAAACTACACATGTAGCCTACATGTATTAAAAGCCTCTTTCTCTTTATGATGGAAGTAGTTATATCAAAGCACAGCCTCACAACATCCAATTCACAATGAAATTAAATTCTTAATTTGAGTTAATATGCATACCTGGAGGCTTGACGGAAGTAGGTCGTGTCCGTATGGGCACCAATGTATTCAGTTGAATATGCAGTGTCAGAGTGTTCCAAGTTTGCCGTAAACGCCCACATTTCTCCAAAGAATGTTTTCTTGACTATGCATACTTCCTCTATGGCACTTTGTGTTGCTTCGACAGTAGGTGGAACCTAGAAATAAGTAATATTTGATGAAAACATAAAAAACAACCTGTTTTTGTCATTTATATCCATCCATACATACCTATACCAAAGGCTTTTTCCCCCTTACAAGAGAGGTAGCCAAAAAACAAAGGCATTAAATCCACTCCCACCCATTCCATCCCCACATACTCCACTGCCACCCACAAAAATAAATAAATAAATAAATAAATAAAATAAAATTTACATCCATACATATACCAAAAGGTTTTGTAAATAACATTACCAGCACTAGTTTCTTATAAGCATTCATATAATTATATATATATATATACATGTTAAACAAATTAAGTACCATACATACTTCTAAAATAATCCTACAAAACCTAACATACTAAAATCATGAGGAGGTGAAGAATATGGTAGGTGATGCACATACCTCTGAGATAAAGCCAACACCAAACTTGATGATTGAGTTTACCAATTTCTTCAAGCCTTTCCCCTGGCCAACAATGTCACCAAGTGGAACCTAAAGATTCAGAGGAGAAAGATAAATAAAATGCACTAGATATTATTATAATACATACATACATATTCATATATCAAGGGCATTTTTCTCCCTTATAAGGGAGGTAGCCAAAAAACAAAGGCATAAAAAATCACTCCCATCCATTCCATCCCCAACATACTCCACTCCCCTCCCTCTTATCTTGGCACCTCCCAGATAATGAGTCAGAAACAGTGCTGTAAGACACAGCAAATCCACAGCAAAGCTGCTTCATTAAATTGGCAACCCCCCCTCTCTGTCCCCTCATGCTAATAATAATAATAATAATTGTTGCCTTGATTCAGGGGCATATAGCTTAGCAGATGATATGGCCCAAGCTTAAACAATACATGAATTCAAATGTAAATATGGTAATTGGAAATCAAGGATATAGATTATGTTGGAACTGTACATGAATTTGAGGATAAATAAGATAAAATTGGAGATTAGGATACAAGGTCCAATGAGTATTGCTCCTTTCCTGTATGCTGCAATTAGGTAAATACATACATACATTTACCAAGGCTTTTTCATCCTTACAAGGGGGGTAGCCAAAAAGGAAAAGGCATAAAATCATTCCCACCCATTCCATCCCTGAATACACTCCACACCCCTCCATCCTCCCTCTCATCTTAGCACCTCCTGGATGACGGGTCATCCCTGCACCTTTCCACTGCCCTGGGTCAGAAGCAGTGTCGCAAGACACAGCACATCCACAGCAAGGCCACATCATTAAATTGGCGACCCCCCCTCTCCGTCCCCCCATGCATAAAGGAGAAGATGGGGAGAAATCCCTTCGGGCTGCGTCAAATTTTGCTCTCACATACTACCTCAACCCCCATCCCCTCGCCCATTTCACCTCATGCATCACAACATCATCCATATACAACCATTCTCCATTCACCCGTCTTCTTTCCTCCCCCGTCCTTCCTCAACAGACATTCCCCTCTTCCCCAAAGCCCCCTTCACCCCATCCATCCACCTCATCCTAGGATGTCCCTTCATGTTCACTCCCTCCACATCTGCCTTCCATACAATTAGGTTAATACAGATAGGGGGCACAATGACTCTTCCCATGTATAAATACATGTATACTTCTCTCACCTGTATTCATACATATACCAAAGGCTTTTTCCCACTTACAAGGGACGTAGCCAAAAAACAAAGAACTGAAATGATATACAAGTCCGAGTAGTCTTCTGTTCACATATACTTTTTACATACATACATACATATACCAAAGGCTTTCTCCCCTACACATGGGGTAGCCAAAAAGAAAAAGGCATAGAAACCACTCCCACCCATTCCATATCCTATATATTCCACTCCCCTCCACCCTCCTACCTCCCTCTTATCTTGGCACCTCCTGGATGACAGGTCATCCCTGCATCCTGTCCACTGCCCTGGGTCAGAAGCAGTGTCGCATGACACAGCACATCCACAGCAAGGCCGCTTCATGAATTCGGCAACACCCCCTCTCCGTCCCCCCATGCAGAAAAGAAGACGGGGAGAAATCCCTTCATGCTGCATATACTTTTTAATATTCTATTATGTTATTACTTAGGTGTATCATATTGTATATATACAATATGATACTGGATTATTATGGTCAGGTCATCTGCATACATGTCCCTGTTTATATCTCCTAATCCACTATTCTTGCATACATTTCTGTCCTTTACAAAATAACTCTCCTTAGCATAGTGGAAACTGTTTAGTGTTAGTAATATTCATGACACATCCCTAAACCAGCTTTTCTAAACTTTTTCCAACCCTAAAGTCATCCCTGTAGTCAGGTCTAGGTAGTCTAACACCATCTAACTCTGGACAATACTTGATTACTAGCGAGATAAAGGAAACTCAAGTGAAGTACTAATATGTGTTCAGCATTTTCCAACCCCTGTTGAAATTGATCTTAACACCCCAGATTAAAATATGCTGCTCTAAATTATTTTCAGATATTTTACGTCAACATTCCCTTTTTTACAAACGCTACTTGTAATGGATACTAACTGTGGTCTGGTCCGCTGAAGGAAAAGTCGTCCCAGTCCATAATTCCTTCTTTGATTTCTGCGAGTACTGCCTTCCTTCAAAATTATTCTGCCACAGAAACTTGTAGTCATAAGTTGAGATATGTCCGTCATCCCCTGCGGAAGTTTAGTGAAAATGAATACGTATAGGGACCAACGACAGGTACATGCGTGTGATGGTCTCGTAAGACGGAATGTGAAGCCGCCCATTTTCAAAACCCGTCAGGTGCAGCCCTGTGGGGCTGTCACTTGGTCCCTAGACTATGGGTCCTACTTCTGAAAACTTTCACCAATCCTGGAGAATGTTTTCTTTTTTTAGAAAGTAGAATTTTTTCTGTATTTCTAGTTGTCTGTCAAGTTTACAAGCTTATCTATGATATATATCAGTGTGGTGAATATAGCCAGTCCATACAGTGAATATAGCTATTGAAATTAGTAAGATTCTTATCTACGTAAGTAGAAAACATTTGCTAAAGCTGGTGAATGGGTTTTGAAACTACAGCCAAAAGTATCTAGACATTTTTTCCTTTGAAAACACTTTGATTAATTCAAAATCTGTTTATTATCTTCAATGATTTCAAGTAAAATTTGTTCAGGTACCACTTACATGTGATGGTTAACTCATCCTCTCCAGCCGTCACTTTCAATGGCTGAATATTCAAGGCGATGTCATAGATGTCGTGCATCTTCTGAAAGGTTTTCGAATTGTAGCAACGCTCGCAGTAGCAATGATCTCGCAGCCACACATATGGGAAGTTTAAAGCTTGCGGCCATCTCGGTATCTGTACCTCAAGACGACTTCCTTGATCGTAAGAAACTGGAGCTGTTCGACATTAGAATATTTATAAATAAATAAACAAATAAATAATAAATAAATAATAATAATGGTTAGAATATGAACAGGTAAATTCTAAAATCATGTTAGCTATATACTAGTGCTGTATACCTTTTATCAAATTAGTTTTACTAAGCTGATAAAACATGTTAATGTTAAACAAATAGTCTTACCTTCAACCCTAAAGGTATGATTTTGTCTTTTGCAATGAACTCGAGGTAGACTGCAAATTGGAAATAAGATTATTTAATGATTATTTTTCATACATACTGTACATACCTGGAATATAGAACCCCCCACATAATTTCATTTAAAATTATCAGAAAGTTTTCATTTACAAAACCACTACCATTATATCCTACATTTAAGTCTCCTTTAGATTTTCTTAGGATTTATTGCTAAAATATAATTAAAAGTGACATATTGATTCATACCAATGTAAAATTATGACATACATAATTCTACAACATTCAGTAGCATTGGGAGTACATCCAACTTCAAAGACCCTTTGATACTAAATGGCATATATGATATAACCTTTTATTTTACTTGTTGCCAAGGTATTTCACTCAGTTGTACATGATCCCTTCAGTAATGAAAATTTAATCTCAAATCTCGTCTTACTCAACAAATAGTTGTACGGATGAACAATGAAACTAAGTATTGTCACCTACATATTTTTAGGTTAGGTTAGTCATTTTCAGCCGTGTTCAAATCACACTTCTTTTTTAATATTGAACGTAACTTTGCAATCTAGTACTACAGGTGTGACATATGATGATATGGTTACCTAAGTGAAAACCATATATGTGTATATATGGTATAAAAAAACATATGTGGTATTCTATATGTTTACAGATACTTAAAATAGAGCCTTATTTATTCTTATGTACGTGTGTGTACAAAGATAAACTAGTGATGGTTATAAATCATTGTCCCATTAAATATTTCAAATTACTACAACCACGGAATTGACTACAGTCACGATCCGACCGCGGATGATACATAATAGTAATGTAGATTTCCCTACAACACTGATTTCATTATTTGTAGTCTGTCCATAAAATAAAATTGCCAACAAGTGCAATTTAAAATATATATTTTAAGTCATAGAGATATTATTTCTCTCGATTTTATTTAATACAGCGTGTAAGAAGAAAATATCCAAAAATTAATATGAAAACAATTGTTATATTCACATTAAAAAAGTTCTACCACTTACTTGTTAACAGCCGAATACCCTAGTGATGCACTAACCCGATTTGACTCAAATCTTAGTGGAAGAGATAATGTTCGTAATTTTGAAATTGCCTTTGTCAATGCCATTGCGTTGCACACTTCGTCTCCACGTAGAGATGTGCCCACAAGTCTTAATAGTTTCCAAGTGTTACATACCACAGTTGCTATGGGTACTATCACCCGCGAGATTACACTGGTAATTGATAAGCGATATAGGCTTTTGAAAAACCCCAATTACTTTTCAACTTTTGAGAGAAAGCTTTATCGTGTTATCGCGTTTAAAGCACTTTCACTCTTGATTCGAGTGCTGCTTTACGAATGCATTAAATGAGTTGCAAAATATTGAATATTTAAAAGTAACCAAATAACACCGTATATACATGCGCGTCTATATATCTGGTATTTCCCAAAACATGTTTAGCAGTATTGAACTTATAAGTTATTACAGTATACCTATTTCAGTATTTTGTAAAGAATATGTCGAGACATTAATTCAGTGTTTTTATTATCATTATTATTAGTACTTACTCGTTATCCCTTACTGATGCTTTTAGATTGATTCATACTTATTCTCCATGCTTTTAGTGGTCGATAATTATCGTTTACCTATTTGTTGGTAAAAATGGCAACCTTTTGAATTTCGCGCTGTTACGATAGGCCTAAGCATTATAGTGACGTCACAGATTCAAGTAGGCCTACTTTTAATATATGTCTTTTCATTGAATTTATTGCCCCCTCTACTGTTAGTAAAAAGAAAAAATAATGATAATGTTAAAACTAATAATGATGATGAAATAATGATAATAATGATAATAGTAATATATATTGCCCATCAACCCATCTCTGTTTGTTTAAATTCTTGTGCTTAGTATTTACCAGATGCTTTTCTTCTTCTTCTTCTTCTTCTTCTTCTTCTTCTTCTTCTTCTTCTTCTTCTTCTTCTTCTTCGTCTTTTTCTTCTGCTTTTTCTTCTACTTCGTTTTTCTTCTTCTCCTCCGAAAAGGCTTCTTCTTCTTCTCTTTCTTCTTCTTCTACTTCTTTTCCTTCTTTTTCTTTTCTTCTTCTTCGTCTTCTTCTTCTGTTTCTTCTTCTACTTCTCCTTTTCTTCTTCTTCTTCTTTTTCTTCTTCTTCTTCTTCTTCTTCTTCTTCTTCTTCTTCTTCTTCTTCTTCTTCTTCCTCTTCTTCTGCTTCTACTTCTCCTCCTCCTTTTTCTTCTTCTTCCTCTTCTTTTTTTTCTTCTTCTTCTTCTTCTTCATCTTCTTCTTCTTCTTCTTCATCTTCTTCTTCTTCTTCTTCTTCTTCTTCTTCTTCTTCTTCTTCTTCTTCTTCTTCTTCTTCTTTTCTTTTCTTGTTCTTCCCCATCTTCTTGTTCTTCTTGTTCTTCTTTTTCTTCTCTTCTTCTTCGTCTTCTACTTCTTCTTCTCCTTCTCCTTTCTTCTTCTTCTTCTTCTTCTTCTTCTTCTCATCTTCTTCTTCTTCTTCTTCATCTACTTCGTCTTCTATTATTTATTAAATCATTTATATCATGATTTGCATACATCGACGGTATAGGATATATATATATTTTATTTACTTTGTTAGCAAATGCTCCCAGTCGTCGTCACATTCTAGATAGAGGCAACGACAGTCCGTGGGGTAAGACTAAGATAAGATTATCTTAATTTTTAAGATATATACAATTTTTTTTTCAAGGCCACGTGACCATGAAACCCAGTATCGGCCGCATGACATCAGTGGAACCCCTACGGACCAGAGACACGTATAATTAATTAAAAGTTGATTTTAACTTTTGATATACCTCCGTTCTGATGCTTCAAAGGCGTTATCACATTGGGCTAATTTTCCTTCGATTTTTGTTGGAGCAGATTTTCAGCTCGCAGCTTTTGTGAAGGAATTTAATATGCCGGAGGAAAATTATTTTACCACAGTGATTTGACGGCGGAAAAAGTACTGGAGGTAGGAGGTCGGTACTGCCAACAAATCGGAGGTAGGGGGGGAAATAACCCAGTGTGATAGCCCCCTAAAACTCTCCTTTGCCGTCACACTTCTCTCGTGAGATAGTGTCTCCCATGGATAGAAGCGCTAGGTATAATTGATAACGCGATAAGCGGATGGGGGATTCCCAGTCAGTCTGGTAGATTAGAACACATGCTCCCAACCTAGTGCTCCCGAGTTCCCCCCCTCTTTTTTTTTTTTTTTTTTTTTTTTTTTTTTTTTTTTTTTTTAGTAGTAGTAGTAGTAGTAGTAGTAGTTGTAGTAGTAGTTTTGTCAATCAAGGCGTCAGTCAATCAATCAATCATTCTCCTGGAGTCCGCTGCTGGAAAAAGGCCTCCTCAACCTCTCCCACGACCCTTCCAGCCTCTGCCACGTCACTCCTGCAAACTTCTCTATCTAGTCTCTCCTAGAAATTTATGATCGCGGTGTATGTTAGCAATTTCTAATCAATTTTCGACCCCTTACTCGCAAGAACGTCTTTCTGTGATAAAAAAGAAAAAGAAAAAATTGTTTCGACAACAAGACCTCTTCTCTCCTGTTGCTCGATAAACCAACTTCCTCGCGGACCGGGCCACCTTCAGGTTAAGGCCCGGGCTGGAGTCTTATCTCCAGCAAATCATTAAAAAAAAAAAAAAAAAAAAAAAAAAAAAAAAAAAAAAAAAAAA